>NC_051179.1:59867782-60188960 GCF_013339695.2 Rhipicephalus sanguineus
AAAATTATTTTATCTGGTATCCGTGGCAACATGTTTTCTTGTATTACTTTTTTTAAGCCTTAAGCAAAAGATCGCGTAGTGATAAAACTTACTGTCTTGTTTCCTTTTACAGGAGCTCAATAAAGTTGCACTCCGAAATTACAAGCGTTATGGCCGGATATACGGGTTCGTACATTCTCGACTCAAGGTAGCTTGAAATTAGGGCGAAGACGTTTTAGCGTCTTCGGGTTCTAACAATAATTGTTGGGGTTTGACGTCCCAAAACCGCGATATGATTACGACGGACGCCGTGGTGGAGGGCTCCGGGAATCTCAACCACCTGGGGTTCTTTAACTTGCACCTAAATCTAAGTACACGGGCCTCAAGCATTTTCGTCTCCATCGAAAATGCTTCCGCCGCGGTCGGGATTCGATCCAGTGACTTTCGGGACAGCAGTCGAGCATCATAATCACTAGCCCACCGTGGCGAGTCACTTTCTGGTTCTCTGCCGATTGCACGCCTCAGCTCACATTGCCTGAAGAGTAAAAAGAGAACACTATTCTGCTCCACTTTCCCTTGAATAAGGTGACAATGCAGGTATCCTGTATATCGTATCTATAAATGTTCCAATCCAAATAAGGCACGAGTTCAGGGGAAGATGAAAGCTTGAAGACATAAAAAATCTTTCAACAGTGGGTATCGCTGGAGCCGACGTTTCGAAAAGCAGACTTGTCCTTGTCAATTTGCTGCCTTGAAAAATACAAGCCTGCTTGTCGAAACATCGGCTGCAGCGAAACCCCCTATTCTGGGATACTGAAATTTTCCAAGTGAGCAGTATGTGGTCCGTTAAGGCTATCTTATTCGTTGCTACTGAAACATCCCGGTGTTTTTATTTTCTAGCAATCATGTAAAGGAAGTTCATGTGATGAAATCGAAATCCTGAGAAGGAAGCAAAAGGACTGCCTATTGAAACCTTTAATTTAAACACTTTGCAACGTGGGCTTCATTGATATTGATAAGGTGTTCTCGAGGCGGCATTGTATTCTTGGTACAAGTAACAGGTCCGGTTCAACAACTGTATCAACAAATTCTCGGCCACCTTCCTCCATTTGTCGTCTTAGCATGAATGACAATTAAGCTTGTTAAAATAACATCCGCGAACAGAACTTTCCCTTACGCCTTTGTTGCAGTGTGAAAGCATGATTAATGTCAAATTACAAGCATGCTAACACAACGCATTTTCATTCATACGTGAGGAGCTTGAACTAAAGCAATTAAATAAACGCCTCGCGTAGGATATGTGTTATATTTATATCTATAGATAGACGCTTACCACCGGGGTGTTTAACGAAATGCACACTTAATTTTGAAAAGCTTATTCATAAATTTGCATTTTATGTAGTGTATCACGCTACTTCGATGGTCACTTGTCTTCAATTCTTATTTGCTCTGCCGCAAGATGTTTACCTGTGACGACAAATTGAATATTCCAACGAAAAAGAACGAACATACGCTATAACATTCCAGGTCATACCAGGGCCTCATACCAAGCCTCGTTGTCTCTGACCCAGATGTGCTGAGAGAAATTTGCGTCAAAGATTTTAAGTCATTTGTCAACAAGTCGGTGCGTATTGGTTTTCACCTCCTTTTGCCCATGAGGTTTGATGTTGAAGATGGTATATCGCTACGTGAGCACTACTTTAAATGCGCCCGATAAATTGAACGATTGGTGTTCAATTACGAGAGTTTCTGCTGCGGAAACTGTCTTGTATGTTTGAGAAACGACCTTTCAAACCCACTTTTTGCCTGACAAATCTGCGGATGAAAACTTATAGCAGCGAGTATCAGGGAAATGCGGACTTGTGAAATAATAAAGTAGATGCACACAACTGGTTCCCTAGCACTACAGCAGAAAAAGAGGCCCCTAATTTTCTAACGATGTATTTCGCATATTCAACAGTTTCTAAGGTTTGCTTGACTCCGTTCACTTGACTTCATGACTCTACGAAATGTCAGGTATTATGTATGCAACATTTAAGCACGCGGACAATGCACGAATCTAGATAATGAGGTAAAGAGAGTGAGTTAAGAAAATTCACAGGACATTTGGGTCATATCAATCATGAAAATACTAAACAGAGAGACATACATTCAATTACATTGATTACTCTATTTAGACATGCTGAAGACATCTAGGGCCCAAAAGTTGCAACGTTGTCCAAAAAAGACAATTCCACACAAGTTAGGCGGGGTGATATTTATTTATTTATTTATACAAGTACCTCACGGGTTCCACGGGGGAACATTTAGTGAGGGGGGGGGGATACATTTTGTTTTGTTTTACAAAGAGCGATCAATGCAAATGCAAACTGAGGAAAAAAAAAGAAGTAAACAATATTATTTATACATATTACGGAACTTCATATGTTTGCGAGATTTATTACTAGTTTTCGCAGCAAAATTGTTTAAAAACCAATAGTGATGTCGCCTCTATTGGAACTCGTCAACGTCCTTAATTGCAAGTCTGAAGCAAATAGTCCAAAAATATTTTTGAGTCCCCAAAATTTCAGCTCCTTCGTACGCCTTTTGCGTTCTTATGCACTCTCGCTGTATTCTTTGCTCCGGCTCACTCATAGCGCCCGAAAATTTTGGGGCCCCTCTAAATCTGTTTCAATCTCCTAGAAAAGTAGAATGGATACATAATATGCATGGATAGACAGCTGTAAAGATGATACTAGTAATAGATAGATACATAGATGATACTGACAAAAAACAACCTGCACTTGAAATTATAGCGCAAAAGTTCAAACAGGGAAAAACTTTTCATGTAAATGTAAAAATACAACGAGCGAATTACCATCAGTTACTTTTTTCTTATTATGTGTGCATAATGTCCGAATGTGACTTTACTTCACGTCGCCTGTTTTCTATTCTTGCACTTCGATTTTTTTCCTCTTGCTTCTGTATGTTAGTTGAAAACACAGTTATTTAACTTATTTTTCATTGTGTTCTCTTTGGTTTGATTGTATTTTGACCTCGTGGTTTTGATTACAAAAAATTGAGTTCATTTGCTTTCTACCTTGTTATTCGACACCACCAGGATGACAAAGTATCGGGAAATACCCTTTGGGATCAAATGGTCTTGCACCAGCAAAACGAAGAGTGGAAAAATACACGTAGTTCGCTGTCTCCGATGTTCACCACGGCCAAATTGAAATCGGTAGGTTCGGCTAGAGTGGCCAGCCAACGTGCATTAACATTCGAGATTTTTTTGACCCCTGCAAAACAAGTTATTTTGTCTTTATCGCAAATTTTTAGATGGTGCCAAAGATGACGAAGACAATGGACAGGTTTACGAAATTGCTGCTGACGAAGCTTAATACACGGCAGCCAGCAAATCTCTGTCAGTGAGTAATGTTCTTTTGAATTTTAATACAGCCCAACTGAGTGCTGAAACTGCTAGAGCAATTAATACATGACAAGCTCCATACTTCGGCTGTTGTCTGAATGCCAGAAGCTGACTTTGTATTTAAGCAGCAACCCTTTCGTTACTTCGCAGTACTAAGGAATTTTATTTATGCTGCTCCTCTCCTATGTGTTTGTCAGCTTTACTTGTTAAAGGTGTAAACCTGACGCACTCCACTAAAAGCCCCACGTTCGAAACGTGCTAGACAAGCCTGTTGCTATTTGAATATAATAAGTACGTAAGATGACAAGCTCCAGAGCCCACATTTGTACAAATCTGTCTTCACCAGATTGCTGGAAAAGTCGGCCATGGACTTGTACACATCACTCATCTTTGACCTGGACATTGACAGCCACGTCGACACTGAGCATCCAATGCTCAAATGCTACAGCGGCTTCCTGAGTGCTCCTGGAGGCTGGAGACTACTCATGATGAGTGAGTGCTGGCAACCTTCGTCATCATCATTGTCATCATTGTTACTACGCCTACTGCTGGTGAAACTTCTCTCCCACGTCTCTTCAGTAAACCCGGTCCTGCGCTTGCTGCGACCACATGACACCGCAAACTTCTTATTTATCCAGTAGCGGAAGATTTCTACAGAGATATGTATGATAGCCGGACAACCAGGATGGTAATGGAAGAAGTAATAGTCCAAAAGAATCAGACACCCCACCAGTAACGCCAGCGGAAGTAAAGAAAGCTTTTGAAGGAATTCAGAGGGGCGAAGTAGCTGGTGAGGCTCAGGTAACAGCAGATCTGTCGAAAGACGGTGGACAGATTGTTCTAGGAAAACTGACCATTCTGTATACGCAGTGTCTCTTGAGTGTGAGCTTACCAGAATTTCGGAAGAATACCAACGTCATTTTAATCCGTAAGAAAGGGGACTTGAACTACAGGCCCATCAGCTTGCTGTCCGTTGCCTACAAGGCATTTACCAAAGTAATTGCTGATAGAATTAGCACCACCATAAAAATCACTCAACCGAAGGACCAAGCAGGATTTCGTGCAGGCTGCTCTAAAATAGACCACATTTACATTGTCAATCAGGTGATAAAGAAATGCGCGCAATATAAGCGACCTTAAAGCATCAGTACATTTTTCATGCATCCATTAAAGTTCATCCATTATCACGTTTTCGACAAGGGTGTCTAGTGCAACTGCATTCTTCATTGATTACTGTAATACTTCAGTTCTATATCAGTGTAGAGAAAGTGGTTATCTATGACATGACATGACTAACTGTAACATTATTTCTACTTACGCTAATGCCTTCATTTTTTTGTATCCTGTGACATTCTTGAAGTACCTTCGTCTTCAAGTTACTAAATACCTATCCTGAAACACCCATGTCGACTGTCTTTCCAACAACGATAACCACACGCTTGGCTACCTGCGCCTTAACTTCAGCTCTGCGTGGACTTACCCTAGGATCACCCATTACAAAACACTCGCTAGACTAAAGCTTCATTTGTCACTCTGGCCAACGGACAGTGTACCTAGTTAACCCTCACGAAAGCACTCAAAATCGAGTCACTCCTCTTGGCCTTTCCAGTTACGCCATACATATATATCACATCGATAAGGTCCAGTTGAAACCCGTCCAATCTTTGAAAGCGCCGAAAGGGTTCCGCTTATGACTTTCGTAAAAGTTATCATAACCCAGTTTTACAGCGAAAGCTGTTATGAGATCATTTCACCGGCCGTTTTTGGCGCCGTAGTTGTCCGCCGCCGCCGCCGCCGCTGCCGCCGCCGCCGCCGCCGGTGTCCGTAACCAGTATCGCTCGAAATAAGAAAAAAAACTAAGAAAAAAATTCCACGATGGAATGAGGTTCGAACCTGGGTCCTCTGCGTGGGAGCCCAGTATTCAACCTCTGAGCCATGCCGGTGCTTGAAAATGCTTTGCTAAAAGGTCTTATACAGGCTTCATGTCGGGAAGGAACCACATTAGCATATGCAATATGGCGTGGTAGAAGAGTAAAATAAGCACCAAGCGTCGCACAACGCGAATTATGTAACCAGGCGTCACACACTGCGAAATGCGCAACGAGTATGTTGTTGAATGCTTCCAATCCATTACAAAGGACCCTGCCATAATTCTACATCGTCATCAGGCACAGCATCAACAAATTGCGCGTAATGCCTTACATGGGTTTAGCAGGTACCAACGCTCTCCGTAGAATGACGAAAAATGGCAGAGTGCCTGCTGCCCTACTTCTCAAAAATTACAATGATTTATAGCGTAGTGGGTTCCTCGCAAGGGCACTTGTATTGGTTGCCAAGGAAGCCCATAAGCGCATGATCCACTTCCTCGGGGTCTCAGTAAAATTACAATGATTTATAGCGTAGTGGGTTCCTCGCAAGGGCATTTGTATTGGTTGCCAAAGAAGCCCATAAGCGCATGATCCATTTCCTCGGGGTCTCAGTAAAGTTCTTCGCTCCCCCCCCCCCGTCTCTTTCCCACGTCAACGTATGTTATACAGCATGACGGGAGTGGGAAATAGCGACCGGGCGTCACCCAATGCAAATTGCATAACTGGTGGGCCGTTTGAAGATGCCAACCCATTACAAAGGGCTGAGCCATAATTCTTCATCGTCATGAGTCGTCGCGTGAACAAAGTGCACATAATTCCTTACAGACGTGTAGCTGGTGCCTCGCTTCTCCGCAGAATGACGAATAATGGCTTAGTAGGTGCTTCCAAACTTCACAAAAATTGTGATTTATGGCGTAGTGGGTACCTTTCTAGTGTACTTGCATTGTAGCCCCAAGAGAGCTTAACGGGCTCTAGATTATGCCTAGGTCTTCCTAAATTTGTTGCAATAAAGGTCCTGTATATGGAAGCTAGACTCCCCTCACTTGCTACCCGGTTTAAATTGTTAGCAGTACAGGCATTTCTAAGGCTGTATGAATCCTCCGTTAGACGTTCCGAAACAGTTTTTATTGCACGTCCTGACTTGTATTTTGGATTATATTGGCCGCGATTTCATAAGCCCCAAATTTTAGTTATAGAAAGCCTTCTTGACAAAATAAACGTTCAAATTAATGATCTGTGTATAATCAGTAATAGTAACAACTCTATTAAAATACAGTTTGATGACATTTTTCCAAAAAATGCAAAACTAATGTCATACCGATTATTAAACGATATATTAAGTGATTACCTGGAGGATATGCCAATTAAGACAGTGATAGCGACGGATGCTTCCCAAAATGAAGAAAAATGTGGAATTGGGATTTTCTCTCCTACTCTAGACTGGTCGTTTTCACTTCGCCTTCCAGATTTTGTGCCCATCTTTGTAGAAGAATTTTTAGCCATCAGTCTAGCCTTACGTAAATTAGAAGCATCAATAAGCTCCGCAATAATTTTGACGGACTCACTATCAGTATGTTCCTCCCTCACTGCAAACGAGGACTGGTATGTTTTGGATGCGTTCAAATCATTAGTTCCACTGCACATAAAGTTCATCAAATTAGTGTGGGTTCCCGGGCATAAGGGCATATTTATGAATGAAATGGCAGACGCGCTAGCCAGGTCATCATTGAATGGCCCGGTAATTCAGGTATTGCCCGCGTCCAAATTCATTACAGGTGCTAGATTTAGGAGGAAAATGATGTTAGAAGAATTTTCCGCACCGTCATTAACGACCATATTAGAATTCCAGCATTTAAATCATCAGTGGAATAGTAAAGTATGTCAATCACGAGCAATAGAAGTCGCAATCACAAGACTACGTTGTCAAACTCCCTATCTAAATTTTTATCTACACAGAGCTGGTCTGGCAGCATCGCCTAATTGCCCTTTTTGTGGAATACATGAGACAACGAAGCACTTTCTCATTTCCTGCAAGAGGTACTCTACCTTGCGCAAAAATACCTTAGGTGTTGTTTTCCGTCTGCTTAGATTAGAATTAAATGAACAAAATATACTGTCTTTCGGGGCTTTTTCTCTGGGCCACAGTGACGGGAAGATTGCTGATGCATTGCAGGAGTTTCTTGAAGGTTCAAAAAGATTTAGATTGTAAACTTTACCTTCCCAAAATATTATTTCTATTTTTCCCCAAAATTATCGGTTTTATTGATTCAATTCTATTCTATATTATTATTAGTAGTATAATTCTAACTCTAATTCATTTATACTTCTTTCGTATTAATTAAACAAAGTTTGAACTTCAATTTCAATTTTTCCTTTAAAAACTAACCGGTTCTTGGCCAATCCCCCAGTGTGGGTATGAGCCACAGCTTCCAGGCTCTACTCTACTCTACTCTACTCTAGAAACGCCGCTCTTCCAGCTTTCGCTGTGACTGTGCTGCGGGTTTAGCGCAGGCCTGGCGTTTTTTTGGGAGTCTTATATCCACGTACGTATACGTCACCTATGTCAGACCACTGCTAGCAGTGCCTGCTTGCTATACAAATTTACTCAATAATGTTTTCATCCCTAGAACAAGTGTCGACTGGAACCACCTTGTTACTTCTATCTCACGTCCCGGATTCTAACAACTTGAAATCTAATGTTTTACGCGCTTTTTGTTCAATGAGATGCCCTTGTAAATTTTGCCACTCCTCTCTGCAAATTCTTCGGGCCTTGTTAGTATTTGAAATAAGTAGATAAACGAGCTACCGGGCTTTACGACAATGAAAGAATCTCGCAGTCGACGACAGCGTCTGTCTGCGCTTGAGAATGTTATCATTCTCATGCCACTAGGAAGCACACTTGACACGAACGTAGCCATTGACCTCTTTTTGCTTACTGTAGTTACTGTGCCGCGACGAACAGCGCTAAATTAAGATACAATCGCTGAAGGCGTCGACGAATGTTTTCGTGGATGAAGAGTGTTCACCTTTGAACTCTGCATATCGCTAAAACAGTGGTTCACTTGTGTAGGAAGCATTCATTGCTGGCATTTATTTAGACAAATTGCTTCTGTGTCAGATATCTAACTGGAAACGTATAGTAACCTGAGAACTTGGACGCTGTCCATCATGCAATCTTTTGTTGTCAGAGCGTCTCCAGAGAGCCTCCGTGAAGAATCAGCATTGTGCTTTATTACTGTTTATTGTGCAGTTGAAGTGCAGACATCTTATTTTCTGTCCAGGCTGTTTTTTTTTCATTTTGTCCTATTTTCTCTGTTTCAGCCACTCTCCCCAGACTTTTCAAGGCGTTTAGGGTGGAATTTCCTAACAAGGGGGACTCTCAGTATGCGCTGGATTTCACTAAACACTTAATAGAACGGAGACTACGAGAAAATGAGGTAAGTTTCGATAGCGAGGTCTATTACAGTTCATTTAATTAAATATATTTAAGCACTCTATCGCTCGTCAAATCGAAAGAACAAGAGAGAAATAACTTTTATTTCAGTTACTGGCAGACTGGCGGGGGGGGGGGAGGTAGGGGGTTGCAACCACGCCTGGATGGCGGCCAGAAGCCCTTGGGCTCTGGCGGTAACCCCGGCCTGCTGGAACACACATTTTTGGGAACTCACAGGCCGTGGGAATCAATTTGGGCAGAAAATTTCTTAGACAATTAAGGCGGAGAGTTCCGCTAGAGGACACTCTTGTACAAATTTCGTTGTACAAGTTCCGCTCTTGTACAAATTTCGCCAAAAAAGTCGCCATTCTAGATATGTGCGGCATACCCAGTAATAAAAATTTCCACTCACGTATAGCCCCGTAGAATACAGTACCATCCAAGACCCTGAAATTATATTGACGTTTCTCGATGCCAGTCGTATCGCCCGCTTCATCATGGGAGTGCATGGTGCTGCTTCTCCGACTAGCCGCAAGATGTGTGTCGTGGCGCAAGGGTGAATGAATGAAACGCTCATGATATCGTTCCATCCCTGTCCGCTCGTTTCAAAGGTAAAATTGTGGTAAACCTTGGGCGAAAACCGTGAAAGCGTTGTTTGTAGGCAGCTTTACGTACCCTTATATGAATTAAAACTATTAAAAGGTTTATTGAAGGTAACACGACAGAATTCTTACAGGAACCGATCATTAGTGAGTCTTACAGCTTTTCATTGTGAACTAATATGATACCGGACGCCACCGACCCTTTCTTAAAGTCACCTATATCTACACGCGTGAATCCGATGCGTTATTAATGAGCAGGTAGACGATGTAAAATATTATATAACAATTGTTTTCATTGCACAAGCTCACCGAGAAAGTGGAAAATGCCTCAATAAATATTTTGTTATTGCACGAATAGCCGCGTATCCGCCTCTCTTCGCTATTCCAAAACAATCTTTACGAGCTGAATTGTGGGTACTGCAACAGTGAATAAGTCGCCAAGCTATTCAAAACAGTTTGAGCTTTGGCGGAACAAATGGTCGGAACACGCGGCCAACCCATCGTCTAGCCCCTACTGAAGCGAAACTTTAGAGAAGCTTAAAGCACCTAAAGGCATAAACTGATAGTCAAACACTGCCCCCTCGCGGTTTGCAAGGCAGTCCGCTGACTTACATTTTGCTAGAATGTCGCTGGGGGGACTTTCCAGTACCTCCGGCATCTAGATGAATTGAGGAGACACACACGAGTTACAGGACGGACATACCGAATGACGCGTAATGTGCACATTCTACTCGTTGGTCTAAAACCAAGAAAAATACAGAGAATGTTGCCGCTCATTCGTTGGGAAGACACTGAGCATAGGATGCATAACTCAGTGGAGACCTATGCCGAAAATCGCCAAAAATTCGCCATGTCGCCATTCATACTTTTAGGTCGCCACGGGCCTCTCAAATTCGCCAAGTTGGCGAAAAGTAGCTACCATTGGCAACCCTGATAGTGATGTATTTTGTTTGTACGCCGAACAAAGTGGGAGAAATAAAATTCAAAGGAGTCTAGATTGAGCTGAAAAGCAGTAGCTCAAGTCATTAGTGATCTCTTAACGAAGTGATGGTCACTTAATTTAGGCAGAGTCGAAATGGACTAGTGTTATCAATAAAATCGTTGGAAATTAGCACATATGTGCATCCTCTACATGTTTAATATTCTCCTCTTCCACCGCCACAATGACTGTGGCAATATTGTAGATGCAGTTTTTATTATAGACCTTTTTTCAACAATTATCTCCTTATGTGTAGCACTTTGCTTGTCTCTTCTTTCTTGGGCTACTTCATCATGGCATATCCACGTGTTTCTTTGCGCAGAAACATGATGACGCACTCCAAATGTACATGGACACTAAGATGCAGCAGAATGGGAAAGGAGGTGTCCAACTTTCAGGTAGTTTCCCATTTTCGTAGAACAGCCCCTGTGTTGTTTCTGTCAACTAGAACAATGCGTGAAGCTTTACTTTCTGCAACATTCCGACATTTGTAAATATCCACCGTATATAGGCGCTCACCCTTGCTTAGTTTTCTTAGCCATCCTCGTGCACTTGATAATGAAGTTCGTTCGCGCTCATTTGACTGTTGTTGATGCCCCAATTTCTGTCTGATGTAACTACAGCAAATAGAGAGAGCTCTAGCTGCGATTAAGTCAGGTATGCTTACGCGCCTTTAAGGCTTCTTGGCCATACCCTCCCATAAGAAAGAGGTGGTTCAGGCACAGGGGTAGGTAAGCAAGTTTTCGCAATACACTCATTTTCTGGTACCACAGCTTCGGCCGGTGATAAGCGCAGCCTATACGCCTGTGCACAAATTACAGAGTTATTTGCCCTGATAAAGCGCGCTAATCGACTAACAACTAAGTTGCTCGCTACGTCAGCTAATTTCTCTCAAAATATGTGCTATTTGGATCATTTCTTTTCATTAATATGAAAGTTAGTAAAACGAAGTTTGCGTTCTCGTAAAAAATCAACATTTCAAATGTAGCTGTTACTTACGTGCTGTATTTGCTTGGCGCAGGAACAATGAATCCACTTGCTTTCGACGTTGCCTTTGTGTAATTTGCTTCAAATTATTCTTTATTTTTTTCTTCTTTCATCTTCTCTAGTTTTTTTCTAGCTTTTGTGCGATTTCTTCAATACTAATGATTATCTTGATGGGACAGTCGGCTCTAACGTAGCCGACCTTCCCGTGTATTTTCATATATAAATAAAAAGTGCGCGCATACTTTCTTGCCTCTAAGTTTAAGAATTTGGCTGCCTGTGAATATGATCATAAATTATTACAATAAATGAAACACATAAAAAGAAGCAATAAAAGAAACAAGCTCTAACAAAATTTGCTTCTCTCTTACAAACGTTATCATCATGTCTGTCTTGCCATACATGTAAAAAATACAAAAAGACAAGGCCACGCGTCACAATTTCTCTCCATTACCCATAGAGTGTTCCCGATCACTGTTTGACGTCCTACGAACGTTTGTTTGTAGAATCTGCAATGAACGACATCTCGGCTCAGTGCATGTGCCTGTTTATCGCTGGGAGCGACTCTATAGCTCTGACTGTGACCTGTGCGGCGTATTCGCTGGCTCTGCACCCAGACATTCAAGAGGCGGTGATAAATGAAGTTGACGCTGCGGCAAGTATATTTATATACGTCAAACACACGAGAGCACGACTGCTTTTCTTTTTCACGGGAAGAACAGCGCCGGATCACAAAAGGCTCTCTTATCTGCGCCCTTTTTTATCCCAACGCCTTTATCCGAAGCCGGCGATTCTGTCGCGACGGCAACACATTTCGCGGAGAGACGACGGCAAGCAGCATGAATGGAAACGTTATAGTCGACCTGCTGGAAGTCAGCCGACGCTGTCCATCGGTAGCAATGGGTATCACCAGTAATTGAAATCGGCGAAAAATGCACGTTCCCACGAGAAGGGACTTAAATGTTCATATCAGTTAAAAAAATTGGTTCCTTGATCTGCTGCAGTACATTTAATTCGTAAGCGGTCAAGCTATCTTCTGTTTATTTCATTACCTTAAAGACACCTGTAAGGGTAGTACATAAGGCGTGGTTACATTACACATGATATAAAGATACTAAATACAAAAAATAGTGTATATACAATGCATAAAGCTTATTGATATAAAGTGTTATCATACATTATTAGGTTGAAGGTGTTCCATCAGACGTTGAAATAAGAAACAAGTGCAGTGGGACACTTTCTACTATCCATGTATTGGGCTACATGCATAGTTCCATATAGCCCCCCAAGAATATTTTCTAGGATGACTTCATTTGTAAAAACCGTTACAGCATCCACAAGTTCTAATTGTTTGAGCTGTGAGAGGTTTCCGTAGCCTGAATGTTACGCTGTCTGAGCGTGTAGGGGCTGTCAGGATATACCTCTTTCACTTTCGACTTTCAAGTTGTCATGAGCAAACTGTTTTGTGCGTAGAAAAAAATGGACACCCCTTTCAGGCGTACCTTAATCGAACACAATGGCTGCTGAATGTACAAATCAAAGAAAAAGCTGAGCGTTTCAGGTGAATGATTATGCAGCATTCTCCTTGCTAGGGGCAAAAACTGCTCGATAATACTGGAAGTTTTCTGAAATTCGCCATACTGTGATTCTGTATGCACAATTAAGCCCTGGGGCGCGTAAAATAAGCGAAATTTTTAATAATTGTCTATTCACCGCTCACGCTTCATAGCTTTAAAATAATGCATTTTTTTCATTCTGCTTTTTTTCTAATAGGACGAGGCAACGTACGAGTCTCTGCGGTCAATGGTGCTGCTCGATGCTGTGGTCAGTGAAACGCTGAGGATGTACTCGCCGACGTCAGTGTAAGTTAACCTTATGCAACCATGTAAAGTGACGTCAGCATACAGTGTTCTCGTCATTAGCGCTGGCATTTTTTTCAGCCTTATCACGCTGTTTCTTTCGTTAAATTCTGATATAATAACAATAATATCTGGGGTTTAACGTCCCAAAACCACGATATGATTATGAGAGACGCCGTAGCGGAGGGCTCCGGAAATTTCGACCACCTGGGGTTCTTTAACGTGCACCTAAATCTAAGTACACGGGCCTCAAACATTTTCGCCTCCATCGAAAATGCAGCCGCCGCGGCTCGTTAAATTCTGAGAGACATTCAGAATGTTCAAACGCTGAATGCGAATATGTAGACGCAAGCAAGCAAAACTGCGATAAGAATGCTGGTTAACTTATGTCAATTTGACAGGGTCGTCAGCTCAGCAGTAAATTAATGCTTCGTGCGAGAACTAACAGAAATCCACAGCAGAGAACCACCCATCATAATCAAGGTTTACGATGCGCTAAGAACAGATATAAATGTGCTAACAAATATTGCTGACTTACAACGCCAAATACTCATGTAAATATTGCTTTCGTGTCAATTTCAAAATCTTTTCAATGAAACTATGCTATTCGTTGTGTCACATGATAACTTTTTTTAACACCGAAGCCATGCCTTTACACCATTAAGAGAGACGCAGTGCAGTGGTGCATAATGCAGGTGAATGATAAATCAGAAATTTTATTCCGGAACAAATATGGGTTTTTAAACAACATATGTCACGTGGCGGCACGGTCGCGTGAAAGAAAAATACTAATAGAGTTATGGCAATAAGTGAGTAATGAATAAGGCCCATGCTTCTTAGTTCCTCATTTACAAAAACTTTTCTTAGCGAGTTGTGGACTTGGTACGAATTTTAAGAAGCTGAAATCATCAGTATTCTCTTCGCTTTTGGTGAAAGCAAATACTCAGCTTTACATTCAACTAACCGCATTAATATCTTGACAGTTACTGCTTTCTTACTGCATATGCTGTGTGTGTGTGTGTGTGTGTGTGTGTGTGTGTGTGTGTGTGTGTGTGTGTGTGTGTGTGTGTGTGTGTGTGTGTGTGTGTGTGTGTGTGTGTGTGTGTGTGTGTGTGTGTGTGTGTGTGTGTGTGTGTGTGTGTGTGTGTGTGTGTGTGTGTGTGTGTGTGTGTGTGTGTGTGTGTGTGTGTGTGTGTGTGTGTGTGTGTGTGTGTGTGTGTGTGTGTGTGTGTGTGTGTGTGTGTGTGTGTGTGTGTGTGTGTGTGTGTGTGTGTGTGTGGTGTGTGTGTGTGTGTGTGTGGTGTGTGTGTGTGTGTGTGGTGTGTGTGTGTGTGTGTGTGTGTGTGTGTGTGTGTGTGTGTGTGTGTGTGTGTGTGTGTGTGTGTGTGTGTGTGTGTGTGTGTGTGTGTGTGTGTGTGTGTGTGTGTGTGTGTGTGTGTGTGTGTGTGTGTGTGTGTGTGTGGTGTGTGTGTGTGTGTGTGTGTGTGTGTGTGTGTGTGTGTGTGTGTGTGTGTGGTGTGTGTGTGTGTGTGTGTGTGTGTGTGTGTGTGTGTGTGTGTGTGTGTGTGTGTGTGTGTGTGTGTGTGTGTGTGTGTGTGTGTGTGTGTGTGTGTGTGTGTGTGTGTGTGTGTGTGTGTGTGTGGTGTGTGTGTGTGTGTGTGTGTGTGTGTGTGTGTGTGTTATTATTATTGACATTGTCCTTGGATACCAGCAGATCAGGGTTGTAGTCGTCGTGTCTTATGTGATGTGGTGCCCGTGCTGCGGTGGGCGTCGATATGAGCCGCTTGTTTGCGCAGAATTTCTCAGAGGAAACCTAATGCACTTTATTTGCCACAAGCCAATATAGAAAGTGCAGGCATCTTCTAGTCGGTACAATACTCCTCGCCACGTGTGATGTCCAGCAGAGTGGCGACAAAGTAAAACAAAAAAGGTTACCAAATTCTTTCTGCATGTGGACATGTCTGAAGCGAACTCCATTACGCTTTTTTTGTTTAAATTTCAGGCTGACAAGGATATGCTCGCGAAGCACAACGATTGCCGGAGTCCGCTTCACGCCAGGGATGCGTGTTGAGATTCCTGCACACGCGATGCATTACGACCCTGAATTTTTCCCCGAACCAGAAAGCTTCAAGCCAGAAAGGTAAGAAAGGCTGTGGTTGAACGAGATGCAAAAGCAGTCTTCAAACGAAAAACCGTCAAGTCATTTCAATAAGGTTTTCAGCTGTGCAACTGTTTCGGGAAAATGCACTAACGCCTAACACGCACGAAGCTAGTTCTTAGGAAATGACATGCCGCTGGAGGACCTAGTGCACTATTTTGTAGTTTTTGTTAATTCATACAGCAAATCGAAAGTGCTGTAGCTGTGAACTGTTAGAATTGATAACTTGTTCACGACTACGGTATAAAATCACGCAACAGCGCTTTGGCATTAAGCGATATATATGTCTGATAATGTAGCTTCGCAATCATAGCTGACGAGCGTTTTTCCTTAAGATCCATGCATTTTCGGCTAACACGCCTGAGGTCAGCAACATTACCGCCATTAACCCGTACTTTCTGCGAACGCGTTTTTCCAGGTTTTCTTTATTTGATGCGTTACATACGTGTATTAAGCTATTGAGCGAATTCGGCCACAGAGGACGGTGACTATTTCGTAGAATGAAGAAATTACAATAACAGAAATATAATTAGTTCAGCCAAAACAATTCGTGAATTCTGCTGCGGAAATAATTTCTTTTTTTTTCTTCTTTTCACCGTACACATTTCGCAACATCCCAACAGTTGTGGGATGTTGCAACATCCCAACAGCTGTAACATCCCAACGGCTGCAACATCCCAACAGCTGTGCAACACGTCATTCCTTGAACGATTATGCAGATGTTTTATGAATGTCGCAAAATATCCCCAAAACCGAAATAGCGACAAGGCAGAAACAATTAATGTCAAAATATTAAACGAACAACCTTCGAGCCACGAAAGAAATTTTAAATGGCCTTGTTCCGTTTGAGTTGACTGACAGTTGATAGCGGGAGCACGTAGTCAAAATGTGTGATTTATATTCCTGCAGGTTCTTGCCGGAGCACAAGGATTCGATCAACACTTACACGTATCTTCCCTTCGGAGTGGGTCCACGAAGTTGCATAGGCATGCGCATGGGCATGGTGCAAGTGAAGTACATTCTCTACCGCCTCCTGCAGAACGTTACTTTCGAACCCTGCGCAGAAACACAGGCAAGTTCAATGAGCAGGATATCTCGGAGTCGGTAGCATGAGAAGCTTGCATTCTATATTCCTCTTAAAGAAGCACTTGCACGTGTTAGACCTTGCAACCGTTATTTAGAGGTGCCCACATGTTAACATAACATCAGCGGTATTTGACAACTCACCTAATAAGGCTTAGCCACGGCCAGGCAAAAAAGTACCTACATACATGCTACACGGCACGCCAACTTTCTCGTAAGCGAAATTCGTTACGAGTGCATAAAGGAATGTAGAGTTTCATACTAAGCCTCATTCCTACGCACCAAGGACGCCAGTTTCCAAACCATTTCATTCTTCATAGGATGTACAAGTTTAGATTTTCATGCGCGTACGTGACGTCGTGTTTGGGCTCGTCACGTTGTCTTCGATTCCATCTCTGGCTGACCATGAAAATAGCCTCAGTATGTTTTTGCATAAATACCTGTGTCGGTGTGCCGCTTGGAAGCACTAGGTTCTAATTAAATGTTCATTCTAGCACACTTTATTTTTTTCGAGTTAAACATGAAAATGTGCTCCATTTTAGCGCTTAATCGTAAAGCGTTCATTTGACATTTCTGTGTAGAAAAAGATGTTTGTGGGCAAATATAATTATTAATCTACAAACCACTTGAGGTCACATCAGTTTCACTCACTTCACATGAGTTTGTATTTCCAAGGGAATTATGAGCATCTATATTTCTTCAGCAACGATTATGCTTTAAATACAAGCCCAGAAACGTTCACCTTAACATACTTTCGTTATCGTATTATATATAATAAAGCAGAGAATATCTTCTCCGTGTAATAAATCAGACCTGTGGAGATAAGCAACGGGTACATGTTAGACAGCCAAGCTGTATAGACGAGTACTCTGGTCATACTTCAGATATAGAGAGATATATGCATGCCGTTTTACAGCGCAGCTCTTAGGCGCCCATTCCTGCGTAGAACGGCCTCGCCGTTGTCGTCGGCGGCGTTACCCATAGAGTGAACGAGAACGAAAGAAAGCGAACGCGGAGTCTGTCGATATCGCGAGCCACTGTCCTCTAACCTCGCTTTCTTCCTCCGTCAGGCGCGCTGGCCCCTCAGTCGGAGCTCGTGCCCATGCAGAGCTTTCACGTGCACTGCGGCTGAATTCGCTTGTCGTAACGGGGCTGTCGGCGTTTCGCTTGGTTCGCGACACCTGCAATGCACAGAGCGGTGTGCGTAGCACTCGAGCTCTGGCAGTTTCTGTGGCAATGTGTAACGAATGTTACATTGCTACGACTGCGGATAGCCAAAACTTCAAACACAGTTGGCGTTGCCCCAATACGAAGCTGCGCTCAGAATTCACATTAGGCAGTATCGTAATTGTCGGTGAACTTTTTTTTTCCTTAGTGATGAATGATCGCAGACGCCGTGACACGGCCTTTTCAGGGTTCCCATAGAGATTACTTTGCTGGGCCCTCTCATTATCTGAATTTGACAGCTGCAACCGCACATACTTCATTGTAGCTGACTTCCAAGCGGTGAACGGTAAAGGCAGCATAAAAAACGAAAATCTATGCATTACCGGCTAGAAAACCACAAAAAAGAAAAAAATATCGCCTAGTGCAGTATACTCGATGTAACACAATTTAGAATTTATAAATACGTTTCCATGTACAACTTAACCCTGAGCGCGCTATCTTCATATAAAACTGTCGCGACAGTCTTCTTTTATTGTAGAACGCACTTTCGTCTCGAAGTGTAGGTTTTCTCGGAAACACGTCCGGTCGGGAAGTAACATTTTAGAAACTAAAAGAGGAACACCAAAAGAATAAGAAAATGACGTTTCGGCTCTCACGATGTAAGTCCTGTTCATGATGGAATCGAGGGAATGTTATGCGATGTTTATGTAGGCTACAAAACGTCACGTAAGCGGCGAGTGTACATATGAGGAAGGATTCCGTCGTTACGGTTCAGTGTATTATCTGTTGCTTGTATAACAGCAGATTCCAAGTGGTGTCTTTGTGGCAGATTTTTCTCTTTTAAATGCGAAGCATTTCTTAGCGAACTTCTGCGACTTTGAGCGTATCTATCTATCTATCTATCTATCTATCTATCTATCTATCTATCTATCTATCTATCTATCTATCTATCTATCTATCTATCTATCTATCTATCTATCTATCTATCTATCTATCTATCTATCTATCTATCTATCTATCTATCTAGACGGCTACGACTTCGTGCTCTCCTGGGCGCTTGGTTCATCGAATGTGCACCAAAATTGGTATGGCGTAACATGACTGTATGACGAACATAAATGACTAGTCATAACATGAAAATCATGACACGCATGTCATGTACAGCATGATTTACATCCCGCGCTCATGGTGCGCTGGCGGCCGTTTCGCTAGCTTGATATACACCAAAATTGGTATCTTGCGACGTGACTGTGTGACGAACATAAATAACACGAGTTAACATGAAAATCATGACACGCATGTCATGTACAGCATGACTTACGTGCCACGCTCATGGGGCGCTGGCGGCCGTTTCGCTAGCTTTCTATACACCAAAATTGGCATCTTACGACGTGACTATGTAACGGGCATAAATAACACGAGTTAACATGAAAATCATGACACGCATGTCATGTACAGCATGACTTAGGTGCCACGCTCATGGAGCGCTGGCGTCCGTTCGCTAGCTTGATCTACCCCGAAATTGGTATTGCGCGACGTGACTGTGTGACGAACATAAAAACGCGAGTTAACATGAAAGTCATGACACACATGTCATGTACAGCATGACTTACCTGCCACGCTCATGGTGCGCTGGCGGCCGTTTCGCTAGCTTGATATACACCGAAATCGGTATCTTGCGACGTGACTGTGTGACGAACATAAGTAACACGAGTTAACATGAAAGTCATGACACACATGTCATGTACAGCATGACTTACCTGCCACGCTCATGGCGCGCTGGCGGCCGTTTCGCTAGCTTGATATACACCGAAATCGGTATCTTGCGACGTGACTGTGTGACGAACATAAGTAACACGAGTTAACATGAAAGTCATGACACACATGTCATGTACAGCATGACTTACCTGCCACGCTCATGGCGCGCTGGCGGCCGTTTCGCTAGCTTGATATACACCGAAATCGGTATCTTGCGACGTGACTGTGACGAATATAAGTAACACGAGTTAACATGAAAGTCATGACGCGCATGTCATCTACAGCATGACTTACGTGCCACGCTCATGGCGCACTGGCGGCCGTTTCGCTAGCTTGATATACACCGAAATCGGTATCTTGCGACGTGACTGTGACGAATATAAGTAACACGAGTTAACATGAAAGTCATGACGCACATGTCATGTACAGCATGACTTACGTGCCACGCTCATGGCGCGCTGGCGGCCGTTTCGCTAGCTTGATATACACCGAAATCGGTATCTTGCGACGTGACTGTGTGACGAACATAAGTAACACGAGTTAACATGAAAGTCATGACACATATGTCATGTACAGCATGACACGTGCCACGCTCATGGCGCGCTGGCGGCCGTTTCGCTAGCTTGATATACACCGAAATCGGTATCTTGCGACGTGACTGTGACGAATATAAGTAACACGAGTTAACATGAAAGTCATGACGCGCATGTCATGTACAGCATGACTTACGTGCCACGCTCATGGCGCGCTGGCGGCCGTTTCGCTAGCTTGATATACACCGAAATCGGTATCTTGCGACGTGACTGTGACGAATATAAGTAACACGAGTTAACATGAAAGTCATGACGCACATGTCATGTACAGCATGACTTACGTGCCACGCTCATGGCGCGCTGGCGGCCGTTTCGCTAGCTTGATATACACCGAAATCGGCATCTTGCGACGTGACTGTGACGAATATAAGTAACACGAGTTAACATGAAAGTCATGACGCACATGTCATGTACAGCATGACTTACGTGCCACGCTCATGGCGCGCTGGCGGCCGTTTCGCTAGCTTGATATACACCGAAATCGGTATCTTGCGACGTGACTGTGTGACGAACATAAGTAACACGTGTTAACATGAAAGTCATGACACACATGTCATGTACAGCATGACTTACGTGCCACGCTCATGGCGCGCTGGCGGCCGTTTCGCTAGCTTGATATACACCGAAATCGGTATCTTGCGACGTGACTGTGACGAATATAAGTAACACGAGTTAACATGAAAGTCATGACGCGCATGTCATGTACAGCATGACTTACGTGCCACGCTCATGGCGCGCTGGCGGCCGTTTCGCTAGCTTGATATACACCGAAATCGGTATCTTGCGACGTGACTGTGTGACGAACATAAGTAACACGAGTTAACATGAAAGTCATGACACATATGTCATCTACAGCATGACACGTGCCACGCTCATGGCGCGCTGGCGGCCGTTTCGCTAGCTTGATATACACCGAAATCGGTATCTTGCGACGTGACTGTGACGAATATAAGTAACACGAGTTAACATGAAAGTCATGACGCGCATGTCATGTACAGCATGACTTACGTGCCACGCTCATGGCGCGCTGGCGGCCGTTTCGCTAGCTTGATATACACCGAAATCGGTATCTTGCGACGTGACTGTGACGAATATAAGTAACACGAGTTAACATGAAAGTCATGACGCACATGTCATGTACAGCATGACTTACGTGCCACGCTCATGGCGCGCTGGCGGCCGTTTCGCTAGCTTGATATACACCGAAATCGGCATCTTGCGACGTGACTGTGACGAATATAAGTAACACGAGTTAACATGAAAGTCATGACGCACATGTCATGTACAGCATGACTTACGTGCCACGCTCATGGCGCGCTGGCGGCCGTTTCGCTAGCTTGATATACACCGAAATCGGTATCTTGCGACGTGACTGTGACGAATATAAGTAACACGAGTTAACATGAAAGTCATGACGCACATGTCATGTACAGCATGACTTACGTGCCACGCTCATGGCGCGCTGGCGGCCGTTTCGCTAGCTTGATATACACCGAAATCGGCATCTTGCGACGTGACTGTGACGAATATAAGTAACACGAGTTAACATGAAAGTCATGACGCACATGTCATGTACAGCATGACTTACGTGCCACGCTCATGGCGCGCTGGCGGCCGTTTCGCTAGCTTGATATACACCGAAATCGGTATCTTGCGACGTGACTGTGTGACGAACATAAGTAACACGTGTTAACATGAAAGTCATGACACACATGTCATGTACAGCATGACTTACGTGCCACGCTCATGGCGCGCTGGCGGCCGTTCGCTAGCTTGATATACACCGAAATCGGTATCTTGCGACGTGACTGTGACGAATATAAGTAACACGAGTTAACATGAAAGTCATGACGCGCATGTCATGTACAGCATGACTTACGTGCCACGCTCATGGCGCGCTGGCGGCCGTTTCGCTAGCTTGATATACACCGAAATCGGTATCTTGCGACGTGACTGTGTGACGAACATAAGTAACACGAGTTAACATGAAAACCATGACACGTATTTTCCTCAATGACATACAAGACGATGTATGCAGCTCGTTGTTGGCTGCTTCGCATTACATCGATTCCCACAATGCGTGGGATCTGCCGGCTTTTTTTTCTAATATTGTGACGTATGCCAACCACGTGCTTCTTGCAGGTTCCCCTTTCTTTCGCCAAAGGCAAGGTCCTTCTGGAGCCCAACCCACCGATCCAGCTGAAGATTGTGCCACGAGCCCGGCGCCAATCCTCAGGCTCGTCAAACACTCCGACGGCGCAAGGCTGATGTGGAGGATGCCTTCACGGCAATCAAAGAACTTATATGGTCTTGCAGAGTGTAGAGATAAGAAAATTTTGGTTGTACTCTACTCCTGAATGTCTCCGCGGAGTGAACGCTCGTCATCTTCATTACTTAAACGATGTTTGTGCTCGCCTTAAGGTTTGTTACTTGCTGGTGTTCATGAAGCGTGTTTGTTTTGTTGAAAGGAAATGTTTTCTGCCAACTGCTGTACATCTAATGTTGAAGCTAGATATTTTTTTTCGAAACTATATGTGTTGTGAATAACGCCCTTCATTGCATCGATATTTCAACGTCATCGAATTTATTTGTTCGTCCTTTATGTGATGTAAACTTCTCAAAGAAAAATGAAATTTGTTTAACAGACGAACTTCGTGCATTTCAAAGGGCGCAACAAGGACCCAATAGCTCTATAAAATTGAATAGTATATTTCATGATACTTGGATTAAACTAGTATTTAACTCTATATATTTGCGTAATGAAGTACAATGAGGGCGCAGATCAGTTTAACTACGTGTGAAGTAACAGGATGTTGTGTCAGTGAGGGACTACAATTTTAGTGCAAATGGCAGACACTGCATGGTTGCCCGGAAAAAATACGCTTTCTGTTTTAGTTGATTTAAATGATTCTTCGGTACAGACACTACAGCACTCCAGGTTAGAAATACTCTAGGTATAGACACTCCAGACTCCAGCATGAATCAAAGCCGGTATATTAAAGACGTGTGAACACGCAGTGTATCTGATAGAGAAATTCCGAGACAATTTAATCGTAAGTCCAAGGAACATGGTCCTAGAGATAAAGGTAATGCTGCAGTGTTTCATTGCGAATTGCAATGAAACAACAGTCCCCAAGTATTTTACTGACTGCGCAAAGCACGCAATATTGTGCGTTCAGCAACGTGAATTCACATCATGGGTCCACAACATGGGGTCACATCAATTTCCCATAAAGTGCTCATGTGTGTCGAAGCGTTGAATGCTATGGAAAGCACTAACGGAAGTTTACAGCAACATAAATATGTTTAAAGGCGTTTGAGGTAAGGATTTCGGTGTAATAATCACACCGGGGTACCCATAAGGCCAGTACGCTTGTTTGTTCAGCACCACAACTAGGAGAATTTCCTTCACATATCACTAGAAATCGAAAAAAGTTCGCGTGTAAATTCACAAAAAATATGTGAAAAGACTTGACCAACGTTGGCGCGAATCGTAAGCATCGCTTTCTATTTGCTACAAACACTTAGTTTGAACTGGGACCGCCAACTTCTACAGGAAGGAAAAAAGTTTGATAGCTTATTTAAGCTAATAGAATAGCGGGCTTCTTTGACTGTGTGGCGTCAGGTAATTAAGTACAAGTGCTGCATTTAAATGACGCTATTGTGAAAATGTCCTGCGCAAACTGAAACAATGTCCCCCAGTTGATTATAGTTTGTGTATTTATTGACCAGCCCGAAATGCTCTGGTATTTTAGGCGTGACCTTAGTTTGTATCTCTGTGCTGTTTTACCGTATTTGAGTTCTTGTTTTTTCTCTCACCATGTCTTCCCGCCGCATTTCTTCGTCAGATCTTGAGTTTTCTCGTATTGTGCAAAGTTATAGCTCAGTCATCGTCAATCCGTCGTAATTATTTTTGTGGCACTGTTTAAAGACTTTTTTTTTGTTAGCATCTTCATTCACATCGTAAAGAAGGGTACCAGGTTGTCTAGTGTTATCTGGTAACCTGACTCGCAACAAGTGAGTAAAGTGTTTAATTACCAAAGACATCAACTGTTACATTTCAATAAACAACTACTGTGAATTGGACGTGTGATGAAGTTTTTTTTCGTGCTGGATGTTGTGTACTTGCGTTTACTGCTGTCCTTCACAGGTAAATAACATAGGTACAAAGCTGGTAAAGGAGCTTTACACTTGCACACGCCTGCCTTTAATCTCCTGCAGGGAAATAGGTAAGGAAGACCGGTTCAGGCACGTTAGTGTCGCCTACTGCAATTTAACCAGCACAAACAGAAGACGATGGCGAGGGACGCCAACATAGAAGATCAGTGCTGTCACAGCACATGCTTTGTCTTGACAACAGTGATGACGATATTGATGATTTTGTTACACCACATGGGACGTACCCACAATGGAGGATGGCTCAATAATTGGGTCGTGGAACTTTCAATTGATAGTTTCATAGAAATATAATAACTACACCAACGATGAAATAAAAAAAAAGCATAACGGGTATGTGTGATGAGCAATTGGGCAGTCAGACCAGGTATGTCGAGGCGAACCGTTAATCAGAATATTTGTATACTTATTGCGAAACATACCACGTAAAAAATTTACAATGATAAGAATATTAATAGAGATAGGAATCGTAATCACGCACGCTGTGTTGCTGCCAAAAACCTCTAGGGGCATCGAACACGTGGTGGTGGCTAAAACTTGGTCCTTCATGTTTGGGTTCTTTGTGTGCCCAACAAACGTATTTCAGTGGCTATTCTACAAGAGCGCAGTTGAGCTAATATAATTTTCATTTTCATGTCGGTTTCAAACTACCTTAGAATGCCTACTGCAAAGACTGTTGCGAAGTACCCGCTACGCCATAATTATACCTTTAGCACATTGTCGAAGTACCCACTACGCGTCCGTAAGGTTCCACGCACACTTCGTAATGGGTGGGCAGCTTTAAACTACCCACTGGTTGCGCAATTCCCATGTTTTGGCCCCCTGTTGCGATTCTACGATTCTGCCACGCAATATTACATGCGCCTCACTACATGACAATCTTGTACCGTTTTTTTTTTTTTTTTGCGAAGCAGTTTCAAGCACTGGCATGGCCCCGTAGTAGAATACCTGCTTGCCACGCAGAAGGTCTGGGTTCGATTCTCACTCACACTGACTGTTTTGTTATTTATTTGCATCTATCTCGAATTTTCGCTCATGGACCACGCCATTTTTCGCTTTTTGCCGCCGATGCCGACACGCACCGGAATTTCTGCCATACGAGCTCTTCAACGCTACCGCGTTAAATACTGCAGGAGGTAAGACAGTATCAGTATTTTATTATTCTACGAGCAGTAAAGAAGTTCGCAGTGGTCATACATCGCGTGCACACACACACACACACACACTCACACACACACACACACACACACACACACACAAACACACACACACAATGAAGAAAAACTAAAGTTGATTTATTTGTACCGACGAGGTAATGATTTTCTATCATCGTCCATTTGGCATAACTCGAACATTGTCGTTCGCTGTCAACAGGCTGGTGTCATCAGGTTTGCATAAATTATTTAGAGCATATTTGAATCCCGTGGTGAGAATGTATTTATTGTTAATGAAGACCAGCAGATAATGAAGCCAAGGAAAGGTAAGAGCATCGGGTGCGTAATCCGAAGGTCGCAGGTTCGGTGTCTGCCAGTGGTAAGTTGTCTTTTCTTCCACTTTACTTTCCTCACATCTATATCACAATTGTTACAATACACGTAAAACAGTACAATTAACGTCTTCTATACTTTCCTTGGCGTCATTATCTGCTAGTTTTCATTCAAGTTGTGTCAAAGAAGCAAGCCCTCAAAAATTCCCTTCCTTCATGTCTTTATTGTTGTGGTTGTTCTTGTCGTCGTTGTTGTTGCTCAGTGCCATCTTTAATAACAAACAAAAAGCAAACCAAGAGACATACATACTGACATAGAGATCACGTATGTGATAAGAGATATAAAAAGCGCCCAGTAGTTGGCTTAATTAAGTTTAACCAATCAAGAGCAGGGAAACCGTAAGCCAAAAAGTATAGAAAAATTTATTCTTTTTTCTTTACGAGGAATGAATGCTTATAACTTGTGGCTCAATAAAAATTGCTGTCCTGATTATGCACTATTAGAACACGAGATTTAGTGAACTAGCCTCTTGAAACCTTCAAAGGAAGATGCACTGGTTTAATTTTCTATCACACTCACGCAACCGCGTGAGTTTACCAATAGCAGATGAGAAAGAAGAGATCCTGCCTGCGTGCTTTTCGCTTCAACGTCTCATCGAAGTGTCGAGATGTCTAGCTCATATGTGTGTAAGTATCTGCGCCATCGCCATTTATATTATTTAGCGCCCTATGATATTGGTCTTTGATCGCGATGCACTCTTCTTGGGTACCAGCCTCTTTCATACTGAACGGTAGCTATAAGAAGGACATCGGAAGGCTCACGATAGATGTTTACTATAACAAGAGTACGAAATGGGCCGGCGGTTTGGCAAAACTCATGCATATGTTAAAGAGTAGCAGTCGATCGAACCCAGCTTCTGCCGTACAAATTCACTGCTGGTTGAAGTTTAATTCATATCGTATGCTTCACTAAAAACACGAGCGATTCACATCCGGTGGCAGCACTTACCGCAACGCTGGTGTCGTTCCCGTAATTACGCCATTTGTAGATTGCCGTGTCAGACCGGTCATTTCTAGTTCACTGTACCTGGATAATTTGCGGCACTTGTGCGAAGTGCTTACTGAATGGATACCAAGAGATAGGAAGGGCCGCCGCGGCCGGCAAAGGGTTAGATGGAGCGACGAAATTGGAGACATTTTCGAGCATAAGATGGAATCAGCAAGTGCGGTACTGGCGGGCTGGAGAATATTGGGAGAAGCCTTCGTACTGCAGTCTACATATTATTGGCTTACGAAGAAAAAGATGGTGATGAGCCGGTCTAGCAGCACTACTTGCAAACCGGTCTTGTTAGAGGTAGCGTTTTGCAAGTTCCAGCTACTGGTCTGCTAATATGCAGCAGTTACATTAACAAATATAAAAACTCACAGGGTCCCTTATGCGTTCGCCTATAAGACGATTCGAAGGCGAAACCCATCTTTTTATTCTCAGTCGATGTACTTATCCTGCCCCGCCGCCCTCCGAAATCTTTGTGAACCTAGCGTGGTTTTGCATTGCCTCCAGGATCGGAGGTACCCCGCCAAATTTTGCACTGCCTCAGTGATCGGCCCACTTTAAACCAAGCTACGATGCCATGTGATGACGGCATCATGTGACGTTACGTCATGCCAAAATTTGGACGTCACAATGACGTCACAAATTTTGGCGATCTGTGACGCCATGATGACGTCGTGTGGTGACGTCATCACGCGGTGATTTTTTGCATCACTCGTGTTGTCGCCGACGCCGACAGTCAATTTTCGCGCTTGATGAGGCATCTAAGGCTTTCGCCTTAATAATAATAATAATAATAATAATAATAATAATAATAATAATAATAATAATAATAATAATAATAATAATAATAATAATAATAAGAACAGACGAAAATGTGATTGGCATACCAATGATCATGCTTCTTTTAAGGTGTACCCTTTCAGCGTAACTGTAATAATCACAGTGAAGCTATGAAGCGTGGAAACTTGGGAAAGTTGGTAGGACATAACTGAATATAAGAACAGCGCAACAGACAAGGACAGATGTGGTGGCGTTTTCTTCGTCAGTCCTTGTCTGTTGCGCCGTTCTTACATTCAACCATCACAGTGAGGACTCGGGCTATTCGCTGCGTACTTGGGAGGGGAACAGGGAGCAAATATATGTAAGACGGAAGCAGCGTAGCGTCGTTTCTGCCTCCTATTCGTCCAACGTCTTTGCGCGCTGTTCCCCTTTGGCTGAGGTCATAACAATTTTGGGAAGCCCGTTCCGGACAACCGTTTCTCTATTCCTAGGCACATTTTTAAATGAAAATAAGCGATCTACTTGCTCGACTGTTTTTATCCCGCAAGTCTTCTAATTACATCAACTTTTTTCTTGTCTATGTAAAGCTGACGACGATGATTCTGACGACAGCAACGAAGCCTTTACCGCGAGTAAGTGTGTTCTGGCTGGAAAAAAAAACGGCAAATAAGCACCACGCGGTTCTGAGGGAATGCATACGGCAAGGCTGTTGAGGGTGCATATTGGTGAAAATCTTTGTGTATTTTCACTTACGTCCCACGGGTATTGCGGGAAGCGTAGCGTCGATGCAGTCGCGTGCGGTCGAGGTGTGGCGATAGAATTCCTTGCTCGCAACGGGTGCAGCAAAGTTTCGTAAGAGAAGTTCTCGTGTTTACGAATAATTTTATCAATAGCCCTGTTGACGTCTGCGCTAAGGGTTGGAGTGTGTGGAAACGTGGAAAACATTAACCAACTGTCAGACAACACATGTAATCTATTAGCCGACGTTATTCATATATACTCTTATAAGGAGCCAACATAGCAAGTGCTGGTATTATGCGAGTATGTGCTTCACGCAACAGCCTTCAACCGAACACGTGCACATTTAACGTTCTTGTACATATTTTATATTGCTTGTAATTTTATATAATATTTTCTACGCAACAGTTCAAATTAGCAACGCTTTTTTTTACAAAAGCTTAAGAAATGGCGTTTTTGACGGTGATCAACAGATTCGGTCCAGGGAAATCGCGTATTACTTCCCATAATATGTCTCGCGGTAAAAAAATTGATTTTCGTGTAAATAATGAGATCCGTTAACTCCACCTTCGTAAATGTGCGGTGGACAGCGAAGACTAGATACTTCAAGACAAGAAAGAAGCACGAAAGACACGCGCTTTCTTCCTTGTACTTTTCGTATTCGCGATTTGCCACGATATTCTCCACAAACCAAAAAGCATGTTTCGCGGTTTCGCAATCGAAATTTACCTGATTGATTACTATATGAGTCCACATAAATCCTACTCGCCATGATGAGCTTTGCTGCAAAGGATGCAGTCAACATTTCGCCTCGTTTGGGGCTAACAACGCCTGATTGCTGTTTTTTGTGTTTATATCCTACTTCAAATATCTGCATAATTCTTTAATCATGACTGCCTCACTTGACTTTGTTGATTTAAGTCCTATAACGCTTAGACCTCTTCGAGGAGCAAAATATGAATGTTTCATTGTTCCGCACAGCCACAACTACGTCAGGGACGCCTGTCATGGAAGGCACGGATGAGAAAAGTGCGTCTCATTTCAATATTTCACTTCTTCGCGATAATTACCAATTTATTGTGCAACCCAAAAATATACTGAACGCACATATTAATCTTCTTTCTAGCAAGCACGTAAGTATAGAAACATATATTTCCATCTGCACGCGGATATAAAATATATTCCGATCATCCATGTGCGTCCAACAACCGATGTGCACTCGAAATTCACGCAAACAACAAACAAACAAAAACTGAACGACAAATGGACACATTATCTAAAACGAGTTATTAGCCCTGAGCATGACAACACCGTTGTGCAACTAGCTTGTAGCGGTTTCTAGAATAGATTAGCCCTAAAATGAATAATTCCTAAAATGCTACGAAATTTCTGCGAAATATAGACTAGGAAATATGAAGCACTGTACATACATGAAGATATTGTTTCTCCTAACCGCCTGGCACTACATACCACGTGGCTAAGGCTATACAACATCTGATATAAAAAAAACATAGTTGATCCCTCCGTCATAGGAATCGGAATAACACGAAAGTAAAGCGTGCCCTTACAGAAGTAACTGAATGTTTACTGTAAGTACATTGATATAAGGGGAGCTTGTAATATAATAATATCTGGGGTTTAACGTCCCAAAACCACGATATGATTATGAGAGACGCCGTAGTGGAGGGCTCCGGAAATTTGGACCATCTGGGGTTCTTTAACGTGCACCTAAATCTAAGTACACGGGCCTCAAACATTTTCGCCTCCATCGAAAATGCAGCCGCCGCGGCCGGGATTCGATCCCGCGACCTTCGGGTCAGCAGTCGAGCGCCATAGCCACTAGACCACCGTGGCGGGGCATAAGGGGAGCTTGTAAAATGTATATTGATGTCTGGCAGCTAATGGCACCGTTTAACGTGTATGCACCCACTTTGATGATTGGTGGTACATCTCCATGATTAAACAACTCCATGATTAAACAAACCCTTGTGGTAGCTGTAGTGGTCAGCGGTGAAAGCGTAATCAAACAAGGAGGTGCGATAGCCAGAAGAGCGTCGCATATTGGACGCAGAACTTGGTCGCCATCCCGCGGCATGTTAAAATGTGATTGAACACCACGGCTGGACTAGAGGGAAACGCAAAGCGCGTCGTGCCGCCCCGGTAGCCCGGCCGCGACTTTTCTCGGGGCGAGCGCGTGAGCGGGGAACGCGGTGTTAAAGCCAGGTGTGGCAGGCGCGCGTCGCAGAGCTATTTTTGGTTTGGATTAGCGTGATGCTATTAGCGATGCCGACGCTTTTACCACGCTTGGGCCAATGTCGCCACCTCACGGTGTGTTAAGGCATTGACAAAATTGAACTTCTATTGAAAACGCGCCGAATAGAACGGACGTGTAATGCGTTGCACGTGCTAATCGCGGAGGCCATAGTAATGACGAATTACTTTACCTTACCGCTCCCAGAGGGCAACACCACGCTGCCGACCGGGAGAGTGGTAGATATAAAAGGCGCGTTTGTAAAGCTTCTGCAGTCTGTAACCGAGGCGCAGTGGATAGCATGCCGGGCATTTGTTGTTGCTGACCGCGCGGTCGTGGGTTCGATGCCCGTTGATGGAACTTTTTTCTTTGCCATCTGATCGTGTATATTTTTGCGACGTCATTTCCGTGACGGAAATACGTCACTGAAGTTTTGGTGGACCCCGGCATAAAACACTTTCGTGTTAAAATTTGATTACATTCTCTCTATATTCTTTTTCGAGACAGGCTGTGCAATTATGTACAGTCAGCCGCAAAAGGTTATGGACCATGCGAACGCGTGCTAAACTGCCTGTCGGCGCCACCTAGCAGTGTGCCACCTAGCAGTGTGCCACCTACTCTTCTGCTATGAACCTATGGCTGATCGACAGGGTTTACTGGGCAGCTGGCGCCACAGGAGCACTGTGCTGGGGACCCAAACACAACAGGCCTTAGATAGAACTTTATTCAGCAATGCTATCTCGCTCTCTCCACGCACGTGGTTTACAAGTACGCTGTGTAAGTAGTAATTGTTAATAACGAGGGGCGATCACGCTTTCTCGCGCGTGCTCGCTCAATGTCACAGCCTAAGTATTTCTCGTTTACCGAACAGTTCTTGGGATTAATTTTAAACAATGCAGAGGCATCCGAAGTAAAGATCTAATATAAATGTTCTTCACGTTTTGCCCATTTGAGAATCGCGGAAGATTTATCGCTTTCAGTCGCGGTTAAAAAATGCAGACGTGCCGAGGCGAATAACAGTAAATCTCGTATTTATCCGCTGTCACTGCCATTATCGATATCAATATGATATGATAGTAGATCTGTTTGTTTAAACTGCGATCACGTTTTATTTTTCCTGAGCGATGGCTACAACACGCGCCTATGTGGCTTCATTTTGTTGTTGTTGTTGTTTTCCAATGAGATAAAAATCCTTCGACGGGATTGTCGCTGGAGCCAACGTTTTTACAAGTGGACTCGTTCTCGTCAAGCCCGCCTTCGCGAAGACAAGTATCTGTCGAAACTTTGGCTGCGGTGACATCCCCGTCGAAGGATTTTTCATCTCTTCGAGCTTCCATCATCTCCTGAATTCATGCATTGTCTTTTTTGTCATCTATATGTCTCTCTAAGGTGGTCGACTCGGAACAAGATGGCTGTTATAGGAGTCGTGGCCGTCCTTGGCATAATAGGCTTCATCCTGGTGACGGGCGCGCGTGAGTTCATAATTGCTCATGTACACACCTACTCTGGTGGTAATGAAAATTCTGGAGCTGATTGATGCCTATTTGATGTGTAAGCTTGTTGGATGAACATGCCTCATTACTTCTCAGTTATTTTAGTTCATAGATCTTACAGTGGCCCTGAAATACTTTTTCAGCAGGGTCAGAAAAAGCTGCCGATCGGTAGTCGAGACTCCCGAGAACACGCGAGCCAAACATCATAGCACAGCACGCGGCCTGGGATTTACAATAAAGTGGCAAAGTCAGCTAAAAAGTGCTTCCTCTTTTCTCGAAAAAAGAATGATGCCTACGGCGTCACAGGCAGGTTCCACACTATTGGCGAATTTGAACATTGCGCGCTCGGCAGTTACTGCGGCCGCCGCGAGAGGCCGCCACTCGCACCTCCCCCCCCCCCCCCGCCCCACGCGCGAGCGCGATCTAACTGAAAGCACGCCACTGGTTCAAAAAAAAAGACAATGTTCTCAAGGTCAGCAGGCGCGTGACGTACCGTCTTCCCTCGTGCCATCACCCCACTGCTTAGCTTCCAGCGCTTTCGTCGGGGCAAGGGAAGAGAGAAAGCAATTACACCGTGCCACAAATCTTTGTAACTCCGCTCGTACTGAACAGATTCTAAAAATTTTTGCGGCTTTCGATTCGTGAGGCACTAAATTCGTTTAGTGAAGCCATTCCGTGACTACTTGGAATAGTGTTGCAGGGCCCCTTTAATTCAGCTGTACCATTGCTACGATTTATGCGTGTTGCACAATTTCCACTTCTCAGGTTTCAGAAACAATCTGGGGTTTATCCAACGTTCATCTTCACTCAGGGGGAGCGAATATATAGATATTTGGAAAGGATGGAATGGGGAAATGCAGTCAGCGGCAAGTGTGGGACTCGTAACTTTAACTATAACAATATGTGGAATAGACGAGGCTGTCCACATATTGTAATTTCTCCTAATTTTGATTTGTTTCTTAATGTCAATATTCTACACACACTGGAATTGTAAATTGCTTATGGCGACATCTGTGTTCGCATGGAAACCATCTTCACAACTGAAGAAAAAAAGGGAGAAGCAATAGGACATGTTGTTCAGCGAGCTGCGTTTATTAGACATGAATTCCGCGCGGCTCTCTCGTCAGTAAACCTGGTTCTTTTTTTTCATTCAGATCTGGTTTTTCAACAGATGAACGTCTCGGAAAAAAAAGAAACATTTGTAATCGGCGATGCCCATGACGGACGACTTCAACCACACGCTACGTTGCGCACTTGCTTAGCAAAAATGCAGCTCGCGATCATCGCATATGGTTTCCGTGCTGCACACCATACACTCTAAGGAAAAAAAAGGCGTTCTTTGATTTTTCTTTGCTACGCATGTGGCTCTAAAATGTATAACTCTCTCTAGAGAGGCACGTTGACTTTCTTTAGGAGAGTCGTGAGACTTAAGACTCTCCTTAAAAAAAGGCACGCTAACCCTTTTGTGGAGAGTCATACGACCCACGGCTCTCCTAAAGAAAGCGAACGTGACTCTCTAAAGACAGTTATACATTTTAGAGTCGCATGCATAGCAAAAAAGAGTCAAAAGACACCCTTTTTTCTTAGAGTGTAGCCCATAGAGTACTCTTTCTCTTGTACGAATAACGAATATTTGTAACTATAGGACATATGATACACGTACTCGAGAAATATGATGATCGATCGCGTAATACCGAATGTTTTCGCAAAATTGCATCCATTGCGAAACTGTGCGCGCAGCTCAATAGCGTGTCAAACGTGGGCTAGCGAAAAACGCTAAAGTCGGCCCTCGTCCGCACATTCTGGAACATTTTTTTTTTAATTTTATTTTGCAATTATTTCGGGGTTAAAGCGCCTCGCCGACTCGCACTGCACCTCCCAAGGTAGCATCTCAATTTTTGTAATTTCTGACTAGATTTACCTCATGTGTACTTCTTACTGTGTTGAAAATATAGTGGTGCAAAACCAACTACATTTCTGCATTAGTGTAACGTTTTAAACTTACAGTTCGGTGTGTTAGCAGCCACTTTAATGCCATCAGTTATATAAAAAAAGACAGCACCTGTTTCCTAATTATTATGCTACTGACGTTGCGCCTTGAGCGAGCTATTTCTCTAATTCACTCGAAATCAAGCGCGCCTCAACCATAGCAGGAGGATGGATGACGAGAGGAGTGCCTATAACAGTCTTTCGTAACCACTACCACACAGTAAACACAAGGGCGCAACAATAACCTCCAACGTTGTGACATAACTTACAAAGAAAGTATGCCTATTCAAAAAGGTTACATTTCGCGGGTTACCAATGACAGAGAAAAAACATTATTCACAAGTCTATTGGTCTCGCATTGCCGCAGCCTTGCGCCCTGCTGATTATTTTCTTAGTGACAGTAAATAGTGTTCCATTACTGCCGAATGTGAACTAGCGAGAAACTGAAGCATTTTTTGTCATTCCGTAAAATAGTTGTCGTTAGATCCTTCTTGGAAGCCCCGCTAGTATGGTAACATATTCCAGACGGATTTTCCAGAAGCCAAACATCAGGGGGGAAAAACAGTATTTTTGAGCTAATTTATTTGAATGAAGTTTTTCAGAATGTCTATAGTATTCGCGTTTATGTATTGCCTCTCCTATATACACTCTTCCAAACGCCATTTCGTAATTCGTATCAGCTGGCGATGAATTATTGGACATGTACTACTCGCGCCAGCTGTGGGTAATAGAGTGTACTGTTAACGGACCACGACCACTGCCATCCACAGCAGGTGGCGTGGTTGGTGTTCCACTGACACGTTTCTGATTCGAACATGGGTGTGCGACTTGGTGTCGATTTGTGTTTCACGTATCGCTTGCACGTGTTGAGACTTTTGAGTGTGTTGTTCGACAGATAGTAGCGATTAAAGAACGGGGCGGGTACGGTACAATGGCACGAAGGCGGACTGTATATAAGGCGTTCAGACTGTCACTTCTCTTAAAGTATGTGCGAATGTTGATGCTATTAAGCATGGTGTCTTTAAAGAATAAGCAGTTGTTGAAACTGCAGCTGAAGTTTTCGAGAGGAAGTTTCTTAGTAACCATCAGTAGTTTCACCAAGGAACGTTGATTATCCGTGACGCATCCGGGTACTTATATATGGCGAAATAGAAACATCAATCAATATCGGTTTCTCATAATACGGTGGCGGTTTGTGCAAGAACTCAGGATTTAAGGACTTTTTTCTTTTTTTGCTGTCCCATATGTCACGAGATGAGAGTGCGACTAAATTGCTCTGTCCCGCAGTCAAGATGGGAGCAGACAGATGGAAACACGAAGTGGGATAGGTTGAACAAACAGGACAAAGTGCCTCAGACAGGCTGGCCGACGTTTCGGTACGAGGACCTATCTTTGTCAAAGGCGCCTTGTCATCCTTGGCTCGTAGTTTTAAGGGGTTAGGGTTGGGTGATATTGTTTTCGGAAATGTTTCCTCGCTTAATAATCATTACGAGGGTGATTTACTACAAAATTCTATAAAGCGAACTTTCGTGCTTATTATAAATCGCGCCGCTCGGAACTCCAACTTGGGGTTACAAGCAAAATAAAAGTAACAATTCAGGCGAATGAGACAAATCGCATACAACCTGCAAATGATTTTAGCTGCACGGGCTCTCTTCAAGTCCACCTATTTTCGGTGCCCAAGACCAGAGAGACCCAATTTAAGTTGAAGTAAACATATTGACCAGTGCACCGTGCAAGTGCTCGGTAAAATTGCAACAGTGAGATTGGAAGTCGCGACATTTTTCTCGGGCACTTTTTGGACGCCCTGGCTGAAAGGCATTACGCGCTACGCTGCTAAAATCAAACTTAATGAACGCGTCGGGATGCGTTTCATTCTGGCTGGCGAAACTGCCCATCCTAAACTTTATTCTTACACAAGCACGGTGTTGTTAGAGCAGTTGAACCATCGGATTTCATCGACGGTATGGTGCCTATGAATTAGCTCAAACGTAGTGATGCATTAGTTAATCTAATTCTCTCAGGTTGAAACAATTCTTTGGTACTAATTTGCTAATTAAAGTTTAGGATTACTGTGTGCACATTATAAGCTACTCAAGGTATTTACGTTAACGGGCACTTTGTAGCTAAAAGCAGGTCTAAAATGTTGTATTTTGCAGGCCGTCATTGGGCAAGAAGGCAGTAGAAAGCAAGTAAGGCAATAGAAAAGCACACCACGAAGTGCACTTTTCTTTCATCAACTGCGCTGACATTATTACTCTAGAAGTTTTTTTTTTTTCCTGAATTTCTTTCTGACCTCCCCGCACGCCCTTTTCTTGACGTCAGTTCCGTGACGCAAATGGCGGGAGCCAATTCTTAATGAACAAGAATTCCGGCATAAAATACTTTCGTGTTAAAAAAAACGTCGATACAGCTGCCTTAACACCACCTACAACGTACGCGTAAGAAAGCTTGCACAAAAATACTCTAGGACTTATGACAGAACGACGTCATTTTAACGCCACAATGCAATCCAAACTCGCCCTAGTGACGTAGTGCGCATATTTTTGCAAGAGCAGGTAGAAAGAGGTGACATAGTACAGTAGTGCCCTGTCTTTGAATCCTTCCCTATGCATGTACTTGTTCAGAACGAGCCGGCTAGTCCGCAGGAGATCCGTTTATAGAATTGTCGCATTCTCATCATTGCAACGCAAGGGGGAGGCTTTGCACAAATATATATATATATATATATATATATACCGGAAGTGGCGACCTGTAGTAGTTGGTGGTTGGGCCGAATGAAGAGGGCGTCGGTTGGGCACGAGCTCGGGTGACGGCTTCGGCATAAGTAAGCGGCGCAGCAACTTGTGCTGGCGGCACCGGCGAAGGGAGAGCCTCAGCAACTTGTGTCTGGATAGCACGACGAAGTGAGTGGTCCAGTGCAGTGGGGGGCTCGTTGATGGTCGCCACAAGGGAGAGCTAACGAGCAACTTCCTCACGGATGTATTGCTGAATTTGTGACAGCAATGCGGTGTAGTCAGCACCAATACTCCTGGACCCCAGAGCTGAAAGGTCCGCTGTTTGTGTGTTAGCGCGACGTGTAGAAATTTGCTGCTTGCGCAGCTCATCAAAACTTTGGCAGAGCTAAATTACATCGGTCACGGTCTGTGGGTTTTTGGCCACAAGCATATGAAAGGCGTCATCGTCAATGCCCTTCATTATATGTCGGATTCTGTCAGGCTCCGACATACTCGCATCCACACGCCTGCAGAGGCCGATGACATCCTCAATGTAGCTCGTAAAGCTCTCACCAATTTGTTGAGATCGTCCCCGCAGGCCGTGTTCAGCGCGAAGTTTCCGCATAGCTGGGCGACCGAAAAACGACGTCACGGTCTCTTTAAAAGCAGACCAAGTGGGGATATCGGCTTGGTGGTTGATGAACCATAGGTTGGCCAAATCATTCAAGTAGAAGATGACGTGAGTCAGCTTCGCAGGGTCATCCCACTTGTTAATCGCGCTGGCACGTTCGTAGTCTGCCAGCCAGTCCTCGACATCACGATCTTCAGTGCCGCTGTAGACTGGAGGGTCGCGCAGACGAAACACACCAGAGCACATGACAGACGGGGGGGGTGGAAGAGGCTTGTGAGGGATCGACGCGCTCGGTCATTCTGGAATCGGATGGTAGCGTACGGCTGCGGAGCTCCAGGGCGTGGTAGGGGACTACCCAGCGACTCCACCAAATGCAACAAGCGTGTTCTCCCACAAACACTTATTATTATGCAGAAGGCGTGAGTCAACCTAGCTGGTTCAGGCAGAAGCCCGGCGAGCACGAACCACACGAACGTCAACGTCTTCTTTCACGCTGGCACAGAGCTGACACCGATATGCTCCGGTACAATATATATTATATATATATATATATATATATATATATATATATATATATATATATATATATATATATATATATATATATATATATATATATATATATATATATATATATATATATGTGTGTGTGTGTGTGTGTGTGTGTGTGTGTGTGTGTGTGTGTGTGTGTGTGTGTGTGTGTGTGTGTGTGTGTGTAACAATTACGCCGAGAAATTTAGCTATTGACCTTAGAGAAAATGTTTCATCACAGTTTTGTTCTAGCAGCTGTGGTGCACGTGCTGGGCTTTCTCTTTCCCAAATAGGCAGCTTCTGTGCTTATTTTCATTTTCGTCTTCACGAAGGAGGAAGGAGGAGGAAAAAAACATTTATTAACAGAAAGGGGTTTGTGATGCTTGGTCCGCAAGTACCATCTAGCAGTGCTGGCTGCCCTCAGTCCAGGACGCCACAGGCAGTTGCCGCCCTGCGTGCCCTGTCGATCAAACTGATCTGATCATCAAGGTTATCGCTGGCCAGCAACTCCTCCCACCGCTCCACACTAGCTTGGTCAATGGGGGGCAGACCGGGGATGGCCCGGCAAGTCCATGTAATGTGTATTAATGTGGGTTTCTCAGAGCACCATGGGCAGCGCGCAGGGTATTCTGTTGGGTGCACTTTATTGAGAAAATGTAAGTTCGGATACGTTCCGGTCTGGATTAAGCGCCAGCTGGTAGCTTCCTCCTTTGTGAGCTTCTTATGGGGGAGGGAGTAGACACGTCTGAGTCCCTTGTAGTGATTTAGGATGGCCGCATACTCACACGGGACCGGGATAGGCTCCTCGGAGGCCGGGTCATGAGGTGCTCGGTCTGTTGTGTACCCTCGAGCCACCCTGTCTGCCTCCTGGTTCCCCTCCAGCCCCATGTGACCAGGCGTCCATATTATCCTGTGCCGGATGATGGGGTTTCGTGTGTCAAGGGTGTCGTTGGGATCTGGTGCACCACGGAGAATGCTAATCGCCGCTTGACCAACTCGCCCATTCAAGAAATTTCTACAGGCCGCTTGAGAGTCCGTGAGGATATCTAGTGACCGCCTTTGGTGGTTGCCGGTGGCAATGGCCAAAGCGATGGCCGTTTCTTCAGCCTCCGTAATGGAAGAGCAGCGGATTGATGCACTGGTGATTTCGCGAAGACGATGGTCGACCACCGTGGCTACAGCCTTATTGCTAAGCGCATCCTCAATACATACTGTCTCTTCTCCACATTACAACAAAAAGAAGCTGGCTTTTCTATGCGGTGTACTTAGTGGCCCTGAACTACGTAAGCGCAAACCGGCATTATATTATTGCACTTATAAAGGAAGTCATCACTCTTGTTATCGCAGTCGTGACGTCAAACTGGCCAGCGGAGACAGAAGCGGAGTCCGCGGGTGCCAGGAGTTCTGCAGGGGACATCAGCGAGGAGTCGTCCGAAACAATGACTACGGCGGCTGCCACGACTAGAAGCCGACCGAGGCACGGCGTCAGGAAATCGAACGGGAAGAAGGAAAAACCGGCTTCGCAGGCTAGGGACAAACGCAAACGCACCACCACAGACGCTAGTCGCGATCTTACCACCGACACGACATTGACGACGGTATGGGTGAGGCGCGTGGTGCCACAGAACGGCGTCGAAAAAAATAGTTCTTCTGCTGCCTCCACCTCTACCGCATTAAACTCTTCCGCCTCAACCCCTGCCGCAACAACCTCTGCAGCCACCAAGCAACCACTGCGGCCTCGGTCCAGCACACTCAAGGCGCGTGGACGATCGGTTTCAATGGCGTCTTCTGTCCGCACTCGGCAGACACGGGGCTCATCCGTGAAACGCAGTACGCTTGGTAAGTCGACCAAAGGCAACATGACACTACGGACACTGCGGAAAGCCTCGCTGGTGCCTTCACGTACGCGCTCACCGACACCATCGCCCGCTCAGTCACCTAAGGTTACGACAACGCGCACGTTGTCTCCGAGGTCCAAGCCGGCAACCTCCAAAACTAAGCCCTTGTTCTCCAGGAAGAGTGCTGCTATGTCAACCAGAAGCACTGAGGACGACCTGACTATTAACGACTTCCGTGACTACTAATTTCGTGTTGTTTTTTAAAAGAATGTCTGCTTCCAATGGAGTGATTGGTTTCTTCTTTTCGGCTCAAAATTAATCAGTAAAGACTTTTAAAGTAATGATCTGCAGGGTTCAACAAGTTTTTTATTAGTCACCGTATCAGTTACTGCAATGGCACGTGCCTTTAACTACTTGTCACTGTGCAAAAGCAAGACCATCCATACATCGTCAAAGCTGTTACGGAAAAAAAAAATATTCCGCCAGATCCCGCACATTCTGGGGGTCGATGTCATCCAAAAGGCAGCCCATGGTCTGACGTAACGTTGACACTTAGGTTAGAGCAGATGTCAGTTTTATCGAAACAAACTGCACGCTACGGTACGTTGATGTGCATATCATGAGCAGTGGCTTTCACCGTATTTATCCGGATTGCGCGATGGTTGACTATAGCTTGGCGAGTAACAGGAGTGCATATGTAATGCTTATTACATTTTTATGAAAGCGGATAGCCAACACTGTAAACACGACTGACGTTGCCCCGACATGACGAGTGTACAGGGTCTTCTTCAGAACCAGTTTCAAGCCCTATAGTGGCTCTGCAGTAGAATACTTCACTGCCACGCGGAATTCCTTGGTTCGATTCCGGCTCTAACGCTGATTTTCATTCTTTCCGTCCCTCTGATTTTTTTCCTCGACAACACTGCCGACGCCAGCACTGGATTTTCTGTGACACAAGTTCCTTAATGATGTTTCGAAGCTGTCGAAAGTTGGTTATCGCCGTTCCTGTGTTGATATTACCTGTGCTATCACCTGCGGTTCATACCCATATTCCATGGACCGTGGTATGCAGGTATGCGCCACACGTGACTAAGGGAAAGGGTTTCATGACGTACGCGATAAGTATATAATGCTATTAATGTAATGACCTGCTATTCGTGTTTGTCGTACGGCGATGTCCTCCCATGCTAGTTTTGGTGTGTGCCAAGCTAAGGAGACGACCTCGAGAGCACCCAGACGTAGGCGGCTAGATAGATACGTAGATAGAAACGGTCAATGTGTCTTTGGTCAGCAAAGAGATGCTTCGCATTTACTGTTGCGTATTCACATTCCCTATGTGCACAGCCGAGACTAAAGCGCCGCTCCATTCAAATGCACTTCTGCATAGTATCGATGACATAACACCTAAAGACACCGTACGGATATTGCTCCCATCGTTTCCGGCTGAGACACATATACAACACTCTGAATACTTGGATTATATACTTTGGTATTTAAACAGCAAGCAATTGTGGACACCATGCAAGACAGCAGCATCCTCGTCGTCACCGCTTTAAATAGGCAACCGTAGCTACTGTTGATGTTTCGGATATGCTGTCCTGCTACGTATATTAAATTAGATATCGCTTTGTGATAGCTACGAGGAGGCTGTGGTTTTATGTGTCTATAAAACTCAAGTGAAAATAGGAGCGCATGAATGGAAAACTGCCGCACTGAAAAAAAAAAAGCGCAGCTTGCAACGGCAACCAACGGCCTGCAATGGTTTTAAAGTGTTTGTGTACTTTGTGGTAAAAATATTAGTATCTGTACTCGTATAAGCATATCGATTATCGAAACACGTTCCGACTAAACGCTTATCTGGCAATGTAAGAACCACAGAGCAGAAGCAGACTTTTTTTTTGGGGGGGGGAGGGGGGTGTTGTGCACATGTGCAAGGAAACTATCTGCTCTGGATGATGATGATGAATCAACTTTTCTTTTTTTGAGCCCAAACTACATCCGTGGTGCACGCAGGCCCTAGACGGGGTGGTTCCCTAGTTACGGGACCCATATGTCCCCAACGACGCGAGAAGGACACAAGAAGGGGATGCGAAGCGCTGAGAAGCGCCTCCGGTATTAGGCAAAACATATTGCTTCGGCTGACGTGACACTGTGGCCTGCGATAACGACGTCGAGACTGTCAGATTCTGCAATCTTATTTTGCAATATGGGCTGCACTTGCAGAATGATATCTAGGAGTGCTCTTAGCTCGTGCCCCCTTAGCTGTCTGGTCAGTGGATGGCTGTATTCTGCGCTTCCGTGTATTTTCAATCCAGTGTCTATGTACGTCTACAGTGAAGGACATTTGCCCATTGTGCAACGTTTCCTTCGTCGACCCCAATGCGCCACACGCTCCGTATTGCACCCTGTGATTTTTCTTCACTTTTAACACGTCTTCGTACGCTTCTTCCATACCATTCTGTAATATAGCAGTATGATTATTTCTGACGTAATATATACTACTCTACATACTCGAGCACTACCACCAGCGTTTTGTCGCACTGACTTACGTCGGCAAGCGTTGGCCGATATTCGATAACTGACGGCTAATCCTCGTTACTGCTGGCCTACTTATGTCGACTATAGATATGACTAAGTAATTGCTAATTCATGCCTGTATTGAATAAATTGGACGTCTAGCGTTGGTAAATGACGCCTATACTGATCTCTACTCTAAGCACCTGCTGTTATAACAGCAGCATTGTCTTCTTTTGATCGCATAGTATTCGCCGTGTTGTCTCGCAATATTCTTCACAGAACTAGACACGAGGTAGCGTAATCGGCCCCGTTCGCATCGCCTTCTCATTCGCTAGCCAGGCTTCTCTTCTCGGTAAGCACCTCAACCGTGCTGCGAGGAAAGCATGTTCGCGAAGCCGTTCGACGTGCCGCGTTCCGAGAGCTGTGCCAAAAATGTAATCTATGTCTGCTCGGAATGAATATAACCCATGAAAAATTTCCCCAAGCATTCCGAGCCTTACGCTTGAATATATTTATACAGAAATATGACACCACTGACTTCTGAATAAACAGGTAATAACCAAAGTCGAATAATCATTAATTACTGAGAAATACACAAATCAACATATTATCACCTTTTCGTTCTTGCAACAAGAATATCCAGCTTGGAATAAATCTGTAAGTTTCACACATTTACACAGATTCCGTCACAATTCGCGCCTGAAGGAGCTGTACCGGTGTTCATCTCTTCCCTGAACAATGAGCGCCTTGATATATATATCGAAAGCAAGGTGTTTATCTGATGTTTCGTGTCACACTTTGTTCCTCTTCAATAGATAACGATAGAACGGGTTGATCTTTCCTCCGTCGCACTATCGGAAGCAAGCTGCCACTGGCAGAAACGCCGCCTCGGAGCCTGGCGGACGGTAGCAGAGTGCGCAGTAATTTCGCACTTCGCAACTTTCCGAGTGTCGTCCTATAGAACTATCACCGCAGTACACTGGTTTGGAGTACAACGTGAACTTTGGTGTTCACTACCTAAGACATGTATCTGGCCGCGATCCTTCTCGTTGCCGTTGTTCTCCTTTACCTCTTCAGGTGAGTGACGTTGGCTTTGTTTCTATCTAAACACGTGGAGGAGAACGTTTGTGTCATTTGTGCTAACAGAGAGCCGGGGGCATAAACATTTCCACAGAATTAATGTCTCATAGAACTTAGCGTGCTGCTAATTTCAACAACAGGTACCCGAAGTAACTTCCACACTATTTTTTTCATTGGCAGCACATCTACTCGCACTGGTATTCACTACTATTAGTATTCGCATTATTAGTATTCGTTCTTTGTATTCGCACTATGTATTCACACTGTGTATTCACACTATGTATTCACACTATGTATTCGCACTATATTGCCCCAATGTAGGTGCGACGTCCTGAGCAACAAACATTGCATTATGTTGAACAAGGGTGTCAGTGCAGGCTAGCTGGTACCTGCAGTCTAACTTTCCTAACTCCTTATTGGCACTACAACCAGACCTTGCACTGCAGTACACAATGCACCGGTAGCGTTCTAGTTATGCGTACACATTCAGACGTCTGCATTGCCATGCATCATCTGCCTTAACGTAGCGATAAACCTTTCTTAAGTGAACATAATATGGACAATCATTGGATGTCAAAATAATTTCCTGGCTGGCAAACATTGCCCGCCATCAAGCATTGTGCTCGGCCTCATGAGCAAATGAAAAATTACTTGGCATAAAAATTTATTTACCTTTCAACAAACAGGCTCAATGCAAATAATAATAATTGTTGGGGTTTAACATCTCAAAACCACGATATGATTATGAGGGACGCCGTAGTGGAGGGCTCCAGAAATTTCGACCACCTGGGCTTCTAACATGCACCTAAATCTAAGTACACGGGCCTCGACCATTTTCTCCTACATCGAAAGTGCTTCCGCCGCGGCCAGGATCCGATCCCGCGACCTTCGGGTCAGCAGTCGAGTACCATAACCACTACACCACCGTGGCGGGTAGGCTGAGTGCGAAAGTTCTGCCTGAAGATATAGCTGAAATTTGTTGCGCCTGTGGCATCTTCACGTTGCATCACTTTTGCAGCGCTAAATTTCCTCCCGATCTTTTTTTAAATGCTGAATACCTTTGCAGTGAACACGGTCGTGGGTATTTATGAGAGAAACAGTCAGAGCGAACGTTTGTTTTGGCACTTGCGATCTTGCGCTGTTGTCTCGCCGACTACACAAACGCGCTGTTTGCGCTGTCTGGATATCTTCTCCTGTGTCCGTGTTCGCACGCCTACCTTCGCTTATCGTGAATCCGTACTAACTGGATGAACTTTCTATCGTTATAAGCACAGCACTGCTCTCCTACGTACAACTGTTTAAGGTGCACGTTTTATGTAAGTACGCTTCACAGACCACTTTACAATGTTTTGTTGTTGTTTTTCTTTCTTTTGAACACGACGAAGGACGGTTAAGCGGACCTTCAGCTTCTGGGAGACGAAAGGTGTGCCGCACTTGTCTCTGACACAGTACGTTGGTGTGCTTTACGATACCTTTACAAAGGTGAGATATTTCCCTTTTTTTTCAATAGCATGACCGCATGAAGGGAAATGAGCAATATATTCACTACGAAGCCGGCTTTTTTTGTTTCATCATGTAGCTTCCTAATGCTAATTTGTAAAATGTTGTTGCCGATATTGTATTGACTGAGTGTCGCGTAGACGCCGCTTTCTCGAGGGTGATGAGTGAGGCTCGTTTCACCTCCTTAAAGACTGCATTCTCACAGATCGAGAATAAAACGCTAAAAAAAAGTGTTTCATCTACACAAGAGTATGCAATCCCTTAGGCGGGCCTCGTGATATTAGGCTCGTACCTACTAGTAGATTTCGTACTTCCGCACCTATTAGGGTTCATACCTCCTGGCAAGGTATAATATATTGTTTAACGCTCATCTACTTCAGAGCACTTGTTCGTTCGACGACATGTGTATTTGCAGTACCGATTGCGAGTTAGTGGAGAGGTGTCACTGTTCTTTAGACTACGTACGAGACATGCCACCCAGAAAAGTATTGACAGTGTATATATATATATATATATATATATATATATATATATATATATATATATATATATATATATATATATATATATATATATATTATTGCTAGAACTGTGATGAAACATCCCTTGCAACAGCACGTACAAATATTTATTGAAGAATGTGGTATCGTTACTCGTTAAAAACAGGACAGGAACAATTATAACAACAGTAATAGTGAATGTTTTGTTCACAAGACTCTTCCTTATTTTTTACCTACTTATATTTAAATTTAAATACTCTAAGGACCAACAGGCGCATTAATAAGAGGGGTGGTGCAGAGTTAGCCTGAAGCCCAACACAATTGTCACAGGCAAAAAGATCAGTGCAAGTGCTTAATAGAGCACTATGGTACACAAGTCCTGGAACACAGCCAACAAAAACAATATAACGGACTCGTGCTTACACTCATGCGGCGAGATATTATTGTTCCTAGCATGTGTTTTTTTTTTTTTTACTTTCACTGTTTTCTTCATCCCGCAGCCCTTCTACTGATATTGTTCTTGGAATTGTTGCTTTGAGGGTCTTCCTGCAATCTCGCAGTGTTCTTTTGTCTGCTATCTGATAACGGGACTGTGTGCACATTGCCATTCTGTTTCTCTGTTCCACAAAAATTCACTCAAACGTGCGTCATGTTGCCGATCAAACTGCACCGCCATATTTTGTTTATTTTGCAAGGGGGCCCGCCCACCCTGCCATTATATATATATGTAGCGATCCACATCGCTAACGCCAGCAAGGAGGGGCCAAGGAAGAAGAAGAGGACGACGAGGTTAAGAATGTCTCAATAAACCGATGCAGTCGTATGGTCTGCATAAAAACTTTACATTGGCGCAGCCGAGGTCAAGAACCTGCAAATGAAGATCAAGTTCGACTTCACTCGCCATCAGGAGCGGCCTCTCATCGTGGGATTCCAGGCAGATGGCCAGCGATACGTCGAGTTGCAGGAGGGCACTACAACTCCGAGTCTTCTGCAGACGATTGCCAATCTCGCCGGAGCTACCGTTGATGGCCTCGTCACTCAAGGTAGTGTGACTGTGAGCATGCCTCTTGAAGATTTGGCGCCTCACTTGCTAAATGCTCCGCCGGCGTTTGAAATACGAACACCAACAAGCGGCACTCATTGCAACACTTCAGGTGTCATTAACGCATTACTAGAAATGCAGAAGCTATATATGACACAGCAGGAGCAGCTTTTACGACTTCTTGTTAAAGCTGCAAATACGAGGGACAAGAAGGACGTTTATGTGAGGCCTGAGGTGTTTGACGGCAATTCGTCAAGCGCCACTGTATGGCTGGATTTTTACGAATATGCATGTACCAGAAACCAGTGGACAAGCGATGAAGACCGCATATTTAATATGAGGCATTTTCTCTGTGGGAACGCACGGAAGTGGTTTGACTTGCAAATAATATCTCATGCAAGCACTTCTTGGGCAGTATGGAGGAAAAGCTTTGCAAGTGCTTTCGAGATGAATCCTGTAGAGCTTTGGAATAGTGCCCTTATCTACAGACAGGGATGCACTAACATCAGGGAGTATGTTTTAGAAAAGTGGCGGTTACTTCGTGTAGCTGACCCAACATTGGCGGACTCGTCAATCGTTGCTCTTGTCATGCATGGTATGACAAGGTATTACCAAAGGCAGATGCAAGCAAGGTCGATCGCCTCTATGGACGAGCTACTCTTGGCATTGAAATATACAACAGCCCCAGAATATAGCACACCTGATAAGGCGACAAATATAAGCAGAGATGATTACCGTGTCGAGAACACATCGTCATGGAAGGCAGCTGATAATGTCACTCAATGTAGCCATCATCCCAGTATGGAATCATGTGAGCGGTGTCAAGACTTGACTCGAGAAAGGTGCACTGTTGAGGAAACAGTATTTCTCACGAAGACTGGAATACTGAGTGTCCCGATGTTAGTCAATGGCCGAATTCTATCAGTTTTGATTGGCACTGGCGCTTCTGTCAGTTTAATCAACGAGAGCCTAGTCAAGGCTAGCAACATTGTGCATGGAAAATATATTCGTGTGTGCGGCTACGACGGCTCTTGTAGAGAATATTATAAATGGACAGAAGTTTACCTAGAGTATGAAGGCGAGAAATTCAAGGTTGAAGCTATGGTAGTTCCCAAAGTCAACTTTGATTTTATCTTATCAAGGCCTGATATGACACGGATGAAAGTTAATACCCTCTGGAACGATGTGGTGACGATTGGGACGGAGTGCGGTAAACTTCATATCGCTGATAGGGCTGATCGTAAGCCATCTTCCGGAGAAGATGTGCCGTTGATGTTTCCAGAGCTTCTGTGCATTGGTTCTTACCCGGAAGCCACAACGGTCATTGAGGTACCCTTCTTATTACGCGACAGCACTATCGTCAAGAGAAAGCCATATAGCCTCAATCACGACAAGAAAAAATTGGGGGACGCTTAAGCTTCGCCTTTAAGAGTTCAACGCGATAGCAATATCCTGCCCCTAGTGCGCATTTCTAACACTACGAGTGTTTAACAGAATGCGTGCAATAAGGCGTGTGCCTTATGTAATTGGTAGCATGCCTTAAACCAGGAGCGCGAGAACCTTTTTCAAAGCTGCGATGCACCCACTACGTGGTCTTAAGGGAATACGCACAGTAATGTGTGTGCCTTTTGTAATGGGTGGCTGTCTTTAAACCACCAAGTCGTTATGATATTGACGTGGTGTGACGCCCAATGGCAATGTACGCTTGTACCACGCAATGTTACTGCGATATTACATCTCGTACTGTGACACCTGTATACAGGACGCGTATTTTTGGGAAGCATCAAAGTTACTTTCAGTGCAGCTCCAAGCAGAGGCATGGCTGTGTGGTAGAACACCTGCTTGCCACGCAGACGACCTGGGTTCGATTCTCACTCGAACCCAACATTTTTATTATTTATTTTATTTGCAGCTTTTTCGATTTTTCGGTCACGGACAAGATGATGATTTTTCGCTCACAACCAACGGTGCCGACGCCGACGACGGAATTTCTGCGATACGAGCTCTTTAACGCTATCGCGTTAAAATCTGGTTGAAGCAGGAACTCCAAGGGATGCTGGAAGCGGGAATCATCAGACCTTCAACTTCATCCTTTGCTTCGCCCATTACAATTGTCCCGAAAGAAGATGGGTCATTTCGTCTATGCACGGATTACAGACTAATAAATAAACAAACTGATCTTTTCCCCTACCCAATGCCAAGAATTGATGAAATCATTGACGAGACTGGGGGATGTCAATGGTTTTCCCGCATTGACTTGTGTAAAGGATACTGGCAGGTGCCGCTGAAAGAAGATACGAAAAAGTTTACTGCATTTGTCACCCCTTTCGATATCTATGAATACAACAGACTACCCTTCGGATGGAAAAACTCTGGAGCATGGTTTCAGAAGATGATGAATGGAGTCCTCAAGAACTTCATCGGTATATTTTGTAACGTGTATGTGGATGATATCATCGTATACTCAAGAACACGGGAAGATCATGGAGACCACCTAGAGAAAGTCCTTGAGGCACTTAGCGCTGCTAGACTAAAAATCAACATAAAGAAGAGAGTTCTTTTGCAGGAAAGTAGTCTTTCTGGGAAGAACTTTCGACGGCCGAACCAAGAGCACAAAAGAGGAGAGCGTGCAACGTATCAAGAAGCTGACAAAGCCCTTTGACGTGCATTCTTTACGAGTGTTTCTTGGACTCGCCGGTCACTTCCGCGCGTTCATAGAAGACTATGCAAGAAAAACAAAATGTTTGACCGCACTGACCCAGAAAGGAATTCCATTTGTCTGGTCCAACGAATGTGAGAAGAGCTACCTGGAACTTGTCAAAGTCATCTCATCCGACCCTGTATTGGCACTGCCTGACTTTGATTTACCGTTCGAACTATACACCGACGCATCTCACTATGCTGCAGGCGCCATTCTTTATCAACGGGACGAAAACGAGCAACCTGGGAGAGAGCTTAAGGTCATCGGCTACTATTCCTATACGTTCACGAAAACGCAGGAAAACTACACGACGACAGAAAAGAAAGCTTTAGCCGTCGTAATGTCACTCAGGTACTTCAGAAGTTAACTGGAAGGTAAACATTTTAACCTGTTCACTGATAACCAGGCGTTGACGTACTTATTGCAACTTACACAGCCAAAAGGCAGAATAGCTCGATGGGTGAGCGAAATTCAGCAATTTAGTTTCGATATAATGCATAGACCAGGCCAGAAGCACCAGTATGCTGACGCACTATCACGTCTCCACGTACCGCAAGAAATTCCTAAACAAAGCATTAACTTGATGAAGCTTTGGGAGGGTACTCAAGAAATGGAACTGCGAAATGGGAAAATGTGCGTCCCAGAAACAAAAGTGCCACAAGTCCTGAAGTTATATCACAGCAGTCCACATTCAGGAGGTCACGATGGATTCTCAAAGACCTACCACAAGCTCACCCAGAGATTTACATGGAACAACATGAAAGCAGATGTTGCCAGTTATATCAAGACGTGTCATGAGTGTCAGATGGTGAAATCAAAATACAAACCACGCGGAAACAGAATGGTCATGCCAGAATACTCAGCTATACCACTCGAAGTCGTTCACCTTGATTTCGCTGAACTTAAGAAGAAAAGTGAAGGTGTCAAACGAACCCAAGCTTTCCTGGTCGCCGTGGATGAGTGCACGCGCTTTGCGGCCGCCAAAGCGGGGAGAGAAGACGCCAACTGCGTTATAGCACTTTTAGAGAGAGAGATCTTCAAGAACACCAAGATCATTGTTGCGGACAATGGACCAGCGTTTACAAGTGAAAAGTTGCGCAATTGGGCCAATGAAAGAAATATTATGCTTCGATATCCAGCACCTTATCATCCTGAGGCTAACTCTCTCGCCGAACGCTTGATAAGAGACCTGAAAATGTACCTCAAGTTATACCCGGAATTCAAGGGAGGCTGGAAGAGCGCTTTGGAGGCGGCAGTGTATCATCATAACAGGTCCTACACCGCTGGCATCGGGTGCAGCCCACATTTTGCCGCCTTTGGTACGGTTCCTTGGTTACCAGCTGACGAAGAGCTGGGCTTAGTTGGCAGGATTGCTTTGAAGGAACACCCAAAGAGCCAACTACAGCAAAAGAAATACAGAAGTACCATGAAGAAGAATTTTGACCGTCGCCATAGCACAAAGGTGCCAGAGATCGATCCCGGGTCTATGATATTGGTTAGGAAAGGGTTGGACTCAAAAGTTCCATTCACTGGTCCGTACTTAGTTGTTAAAACGGCTAAGCAACAAGGACTTCTGAAGACATTGTATTATACTGGACCAAATGGAAGGACGGAAGAGGCGTCCGTAGGAAACGTGGTACCATATTACCAGCGCAAGGAGAATGACAGCCGGCCGGGAGAGTGTAGCGATCCACATCGCTAACGCCAGCAAGGAGGGGGCCAAGGAAGAAGAGGACGACGAGGTTAAGAATGTCTCAATAAACCGATGCAGTCGCATGGTCTGCATAAAAACTTTACAATATATATATATATATATATATATATATATATATATATATATATATATATATATATATATATATATATATATATATATATATATATATATATATATATATATATATATATATATATATATATATATGTGTGTGGTGAATACACACCTGCATTCCCTCATATAAACTTAAACTGTACTTTAGATATATATATGAACTGTAAAAATGGAAATTTCGGGGAAAGTGTAAGCCACACATTCTCCCCGGCGACCATCTCTACCCACCTGTCGTCTATATAGTATCACGGCCGCTGGATCAAAGAGCACAAGGTGCGGCCTGTTGCGTGCGCCGAAAACAGCGGGAGAGGCCTAGTTCACTTGACTGCTACCGCAGCACCACCGGTCAAGGAGAGTTTGCGCCGGGGAAGCGGTGCGTGTTTGGCGCGCGCAGGCGCGCTGTGTCCGCTTCGCAGTGCTGAAAGCGGACACGTCGAGTTTGGTGCCAGCTCAATGCATTCTTTTACGCCGCTACAGGACCTTTTCTCCCATGCAAACGGTTTTCTTTTTTCCGCGGGCGACGGAACTAAGCATGCCCGTCTCGGCGACAGCCAAGTTTGACCTCATGTTTGAAAATGGAAAGCGTTAATGACAAAGCCTCTCCCGTCTTCGCGTCACAGGATTAATACAGGTTTGAAATTCTACAAAATAACCTGAAAGCGATATTGCGCGCTTTTGGGCTATTTGAATGTTGCACAATGTTTTCAGCAATTTGAATAGCAAAACATTTTTTTGTTTTATTTAAATATTGCACCACGTGCATGCAGGAAAAGTAAAAATGGAAGGTTCTGTGCGTAAAATAATCATATTTTTATTAACCAATAACCGCCATTCACTGAACCTCCAGTATGCATGTATTTTCTAACAAAGCAGAATAATGTTGGATTGCAAATTGCAGTTGGTGAAATGCCGTCATGACCTCAAAGGCGCAATACTTTTCTGGAGAGGGGCTTGTGTGCCAGCCTTACCAGACGCTGCACAGTTGCGCTGATGTTCCCTGCCCAGTTGGCTAGCAGTGGTCGAAGCAGCCGTTTTAGAAAAACATCACAGAGCTGGTTTGTGTGGTGAGGGCTGCCCGAACCACACCGTAGTGCACTGCACGTTACAAAATGTGGGAGGAGGGCTGAGTGAAGAACTTTACACAGATTTCCACTTCTCCGGACTTCGATGTCCTTCATCACTTCACTGACAAAGCCACATGCGAGCTTGCAAATTTGCACTATCTCCATTTTGGGATACCGAAGTTGTCCATTCTCAATCTTCTTTATGAAATCGTACATGCCCCCACACGGCTTTGGTTCTTGTAGGAGAGCCTTGCACGCTTCACTGGTCAACTGCAAAATAATAAAATCAAGCAAAAGAAAAATTTGCATCAAAAGCACAATGCAACGAACAGTGCATAGGATACCTTGCTCACTTGGCCTTGCTAAGCAAAAATATTATCTATATTTTTTACAGCGGGCAGATGGACATCATGGGGAAAGAACAGTGGCATAGACGTATATCTGGTGAAGAAAGTTATAGTGACCGCCCCTCATCATGGCGAAACCCCGGTCTTGATCCGGGCTTAAACATTTAAGACCGAAGCCTTAGATGCCGCATTAAACGTGAAATTCGACCGTCAACGTCGCGGACGAGTGATGCAAAAAATCATTGTCACGTGACGACGTTGTCATAGACGCCAGAGATCGCCAAAATATCTGACGTCGCGACGTAGCGTCATATAATGACGTCATCACATGATATTGCAGCGTGGTCAGAGGTGGTCCGATCACGGAGGCAATGGGAAAACAAGGTGAGGTGCCTCCGATCTTGGAGGCAATGCAAAACCACGTTAGGTGCAGAAAGCTTTCGAAGGGTGGTGAGGCAGGTGTCGGCGTTCCGCGGCGTCAGGGACGAGTGATGCAAAAAATCATCACATGACATCACCATATGACGTCACAAATCGCCAAAACATGTGACGTCATTGCGACGCCCAGTGACGTAACGTCATATAATGGCGTCATCACATGACATCCTAGCATGGTCAAAGGGGGTCTGATCACGAAGGCAATGCAAAACCACGTTAGCTGCGGAACGCTTTCGAAGGGTGGCGCGGCAGGATCAACACATCGACTGAGAAGAAAAAGATGGCTGTCACCTTCGAGTCGTCCTAAGTGAATGCATAAGGGACGCTGTGAGTTTTTTCTCCGGGCTGTACTAGGCTTCAGTACAAGTCAGCCCCGGACCCTATCCTTGGTTTTCATTCTTTAAAAGACAGGCGAAGGGAACGAAAAGTTGCGAAATATGAGCAATTTCTAGTTCACATACTGCGAATAGCATTTCAAAGAATGCGAAATAGCAGTGAGTGGGCCTCGGCGTGAACGATGCGCTAGCGCAGCGTTCGAAGGAGGACAACAAACAGTGCAAAATGTATTCGTCCGTACCTTCTCCTCACATGCACGTGCGAGGTATCCGGCCAGGTATGCTAGGGGAGCTAGCTCGATATCATCCGGTGTAGCAAACGAGACGTTTAGGAACTCCAGCTCATGGGAAAGCCGTTTAGCACCAAGCACTACCGCAAGTGGCATAGCGGTGGTGTCGCCGTCTCTGACTTTCGGCTTGAGAGGTGCATTCGTTTCTGAGCTATGAGGAGCATTTCCGCTCTTAGCAGCTTGGAGAATTCCAACCTGGTAAAAAAAAGTGGCAAGTTACAAGGACCCCCAGCAGCTGCACAGTTACATACCTTTAGAAGCTTTTCGGCTGTGAAGACGGTGGTTCTGGCGTCGACTTTGTCATTTCCTCCATTAAACTACCGAAAGCAACTGAAGAGGGATTCCACAGGGTCGCTGTTCAAAGCCCGGGTCAAGACGTAGCGAAAGCTGAAAAGGAATTTGTTCGATACTTAGTCAGTATACATAAGCGTAACGACGATACAAATTGTGAAGGTGGATTTAGGAAAAAAAGAACTTACTTGTTGTCTAAGAGGTGTTGTATCAACGCTACAGTTAACCTTGTAGTCATTATTGTTGCTTCGCACGTTTCTTTGGTCATTTTCTTTTTTGTGTTGCCGCCAGAATGCTGGATCTCTTCGATGTACGTGATGAAGTCTACTTCTAGCAACGAAAGGCGGTCGTCGTCGCTAAAGTAGGGTTCTTCACCCTGACCGTGTGGCTGCACACCGCCAATATTGTGAAGGTCGTACCATTTCGACACCATTTTCATGAAGGTGATGGTGGGCAAACAGTCTTGAAATTCTGTCGCATCGGGGTGACATTGCGGGTTTTCTTGTAGGAACTCAAGCGTCGCTATCACGACAGGAGAGGACACTTGCGTAGCCCTCGACACCTTCATCTTATCTAGGTTGTTCGGCTCAACGTGTGACTGTGTTAGAAACCTCACTGGCTTTACGAGCAGCTGTGACTGAATGCCGAGTGGCTTCTTTAAGTAGAAGCCACCTTGAATGAGATTATCTCCATCGGTCATCTCTCTTTCCACAAAATTCTTTCTGAGGTTCTTGATCAGATGATTCGGATCAAAAGACAAAAAAAGAGGATCAGCATGTCTGAATGGGTGTGGCACAACATGCACAAGCGTGCCTTCCTCCGAAAGGCCCTTGAATAGGGCAACATTTGACTGGTGAGTGTCGGTAACAATCCTTGTCACACGGAAGCCCACCTCTTCGACTGCCTTTATAACAGTTTTTGTCATACAAAGAAGTTGCTCACTTCTCAAGCAACGGGTAAAGAAGTACCCAACTGGTATCACATAAACAGTCGATAGCCCTCGTAGGACGAAGCACAACAACCTGTTCGCCACTTGAGGTGTTGTCGACGATCGCTGTTCAGGGCCCATGTCAACAAGGCCGAAACCCTTGGAAGATTTCTTGTTCAACTTGCAACACCTGAAACTCTGCGCGGAGGCGTCCTGTTATCAGCGATGTGACACCTATTTCGCATGTCGAGTGCCCGACGTACTTTTGTAGCGTGGCACGACAAGGCAACTTAAACAGGCGTCTCGTCCTGACATGTTCGTATCCTTTGTTGGAGCACGCTTTCCAGAGCACGCACTCTCTCAGGAGGAGGAGGAGGAAGGAAATGAAGGAAAGGCAGGGAGGTTAACCAGAGGCGCGTCCGGTTTGCTACACTACGCTGGGGGGAAGGGATGAAGGGATTAAAAGAAAGAAAGAAGAGGGAAGAAGGCACTGTCAGGGTACATATGCACCAGTCCATTGAATGCCTACAAGCGGTCGTTTAAGCCGGTCGATTTTAAAAACAGCAGTAATGCTCGCGTCGCTTTGCTGGCCTGCGATGCGTAGGGCCACGATCCGAGGATCTTCTCTTCGGAAAACGGGTCTGTCGTCTAACTTGTTCAGCGCATCGCGCAGAATTCCTTCACTGTAGACTGGCTTTTTGGAAAAGAAATTCGAGACCTGAGTTTTGATAAATTCTGCAGTTTTGTGGCCTTCGTTTGCAGCTTTTAGTAAACTCAAAAAACAGGCGATTTCTTTGTTACTTTCGAAAGCTTGTAGCCGTTCACGAACCGTGTCGTGTTGGCTTTGCAGTGTCTGCAGTGAGTTCTTTAGACGGGAAGTTTTCCGCTGCAGGCGATTCGTTGTTATTTTCGCCTCTTCCATCGTCCGCTTCAAATCAAGATCTGTTTGAAACGTTTTATCTGTAGTTGACCTTGGCTGGTGCTCGCTATCAGCAGGCAGCGCAGAGTCAGATGTTTCCTCCGATAATTCAACAGATGCAACATGTTCTTGTTCGCTGAAGAGATCACGACCGACATCTCCATGCATTCTTTCCTCTGGGTCACTATTGTTCGCGCGAACTGATGCACTGTCATCGAATAGTTCTCTTCGAGGCCGCTTCCTTATCCTCGGAGTGCTTACCTTTTGCATATATGACGGGTAATTGGGGAACACCGTTGGTATAGCACTTGGCAAGAGCATTCGCAGTTTCGCGCCTTTCTTGTAGTCATTTTCGGTGAAGTGCAGGGAACAAACCAAAGAATGGTCGCTGGGTACCCACCTCGTTTCCTTTCCTCCAGAACCCTGCCTGGAGATGTTTCTGAGCCAAACTTGTCGGCGTTCAGCATCTGATGGAAATTCATGGTAGGCCAAATCGGGATTTTTCTTTGCATTCGACGTGCACAGTGGAACGGAGCAGTTCTTCGGCATGCTGCCGCTGTAACTACGCAGCTGAACTGCGTTTCGGTTTGTGGGAGGCACAACACATTAGAGTCAACGCGATTATCGTTGTTACAAGCTCGTAACCTCACTCCGCTGTGCAAAAAAGGCGCGCTCACAATACCGCGCTTCGTCGGAGGATCCCCCACTGCTAGCGCCCCCTCGAAAGTTGCGGCCGGAACTGTCAACAGCGCTCTCCCCTCCTCGCCAACGCTCGGCAGCTACACGCAACAGGCCGCACCGTGTATAGTATATACGCCCATGTGCACCATGAAGTCAAGTCAAAGTTTTGAGTTTTATACGCAGTCAGACAGACAGACAATGAACTTTATTCAAGTCCTCAGGGGTGATAGAAAAAATATCTTGTTCCTGCAAGACGTGCATAATTAAATAAAACTGAAGTATTTGTTATACTACATATCTAATTATACAGCAGTTTCAACTACATTGTATGCTGCACCCAAGCATTCAAACATAATTTTCAAATAAAAAATTGATGGCTTACATAACTTCGCCTCGCGAAATATTTTGACGAATTATGGTATGTGGCTGTGCAATAATAGATTACTTTCTCGTACAAACGTATTTAAAGAGATGTAGATAACGCCTCCATTTCCTTTGCTGCAGCCATTACCGGACGTTGTGCGGAGCAATCACTTGAAGTACGGAAAGCTGTACGGGTAAGAACATGAAACAAATATTTGCACATCTCGTCTGCCACATTTTGCTTACGCGATGCCCATGTGCGAGCCCCTTAAATGCAGTTTACGCTCTCTAGAAACGATTTCGTCTCAAAACCTCTCGAATATCCGGCATCCACTGCCTTCCTAACATGAACATTATGTCTCATTTCTATGTGCATGCGGAATATGACAATGAACGCGCAGGGCGAGCAAGCGTTGAAAGAAGGGTAAGTCTTACCGGGCGATTGTAATTGGGGCACAATACCAGCCCCAACGTGCCACTAGAAGAACATGAAAGTTGTTCCTTCGAAGCACGCGTAAATATGCGTGCCAATCATCACAAGAGGTGGAACATTATATTGCCCGGCAATTCAAACATAAGTAAGTCCGAGTGTTCCGCATGGGCAGAGTGCACTTTAATTCTGGACTCAAATCGGGCAAGTTTCACGCCGCACAAAGGGTGCTTGTTCGTGTTCTTGCGGTTCTAGACATACTTGCCTTAACTGTTTTTCTACAAACTGGCATTTTTTTTTTCACATGGTCTGAGCTATACACATCTTCCACAGAAGCTATACTAGTAATAATAATAATTTCTAGGGTTTTACGTACCGTAACTACGATATGACTTCCTGAGGCACGCCGTAGTTGAGGGCTCGCGAAATTTCGACCATCTGTTTTTCGTTAACGTATTCTGACATCGCACAGTGCGCGGGCCTCTAGCATTCCGCCTCCTTGCGACAACCGCGGCCGGGGTCGAACCCGCAACTCTCGGGTCAGCAGCCGAGAACCATAACCTCTGTACCACCTCGACGGACGATTGCACATAAAATAACAAAAAACATTGCGATTTCATAGGAAGGTATGCGGTTGATGCCACATAACTGTTTCCGTCACGTTCGTATTGATAGGCCTGCAAACAATAGTATCACAAAGGCAAAGCCTGATATTGTGAAACCTGTGCGATTTCGACCGAAAAATACAATTCCTTCTATTGTGTAACTGAGCAAGCTGCTTTCATAGATAAGTAAAACGCATGACACATTTTGCTTATTCATTTAGATTGCAGTATTGTGACGTAGAGCTATTAGGTTCAAGGTTGAGCTCTCCTAACTGGAAAAGTGCGGTCCCGCGGGTCAGACGAGCGTACATCGTATCGATGCTCTTGACGTCACTTATCTGCAGCCAGCACCATAGGTCGGCAAACTCACTCATGAGTCGACTCACTCAGGCTCACTCAGACTCGGGTCAAGCCGTGAGTCGCCGTGAGTCTGAGTCTGAGTGAGTGCGGCTGAGTAATGTGCTAGTGAGTTTGAGTCCGAGGGAGTTCGGTTGAGAAAAAGTTCAGTGAGTCTGAGTCCGAGTGAGTCCGGTTGAGGATAATTTTGGTGAGTCTGAGTCCGAGTGAGCCCACAGAGCAAACTATATTTCTTGAGTGAGTCTGAGTGAGCGCCACCTGTTATTGCCGACCTATGGCCAGCACACGTAAAGACTTGGCGAAAGATGACCCAATGTCACGACATGACCGGGCGTGATAGTTTCTTATAAACAAGTTAATTGAAGTAGTGAAACAGTGGCCCACCTGTGCGTCGGTCGAAACGAAGGGGAATGCACTGGGGCCCACTTCCCGCCACATAACGCATAATAAAGCAATCTCAGGGGCAACATTGATCAGAATCTCCTAAATTTTATGTTCGTTAAACTCATTCTGAAGATAGATCGATTTCACTGCAGGATTCTCACGTCGTCTATCAAACATCGCTTTTCCGTGAACAACTATGAGCTTGTGAAATGTTTCTTAATAAATTTTGGCTTCATGAAATTAACGCCTGCGTATATATGCTGTACAAGACCGACCGTACCGAAGAGCAGCAGTAATGGTTTTAAATTAGAAGTGATTCTTATTCAACCAAGCTAGGGCACTTCGACAGTTTCTATCTATAGCCGCCTACGTGGTCTCGTGGCCTCTCGTGGTCGTCTCCTCAACTTTCTACATACCAAAATTGGTATAGAAGGACAAGAGTGGATGGCGAACACGATTCACAGGCCTCAACATGGATAACGAGATGGATAACCTGATGTGGCTGCCGCATATATCACGAAACTCTCTTCCCACACGTGTGGCGCATACCCGCATACTACGGCCTAAGGTATGAGGGTATGTGCCACAGGTGATTCGCAGTATTTCAACCCAGGAACGGCGAAAATAGACATTAGACATTTTGTGAGACACCTTGCGAGGGCTACACAAGATAAATACGGGCCGTTTGTTAAAGTTGGCGACATTAATATATAGCAGAAAAACGCTGGCAAATGGGCTGCAAAGGGCTTCAGCCACCAGCGCGCGGTACAGATCGTAAGTGAATGTATTACATCAACGGTTGCTCAACATAAGTTGTGGAAGTGGTGCATGTATAACCTGCATTGTGGTTGCAGTGCTGGTTATAAGCTTTATCATAAAGTAATAAACATTACATAAGTACCCCTGTGAGTCCAAACTAGGGTCTAGCGTTGCTCGTGCCCGCAGGAATACGCCTACGAACGCGTCTTGTGGCGATGTTACGTCGCACTATAAGCTACCCTTTACGCGCTAGGGTAGTCGACGTACCTGGTAGGCCCCCGATTTGCACACAACTACTGAATTTACCTAACGACGTTGACCCACCTCGTAAGACTTGGCTCAAAGCCAGAAAATATAGGCGTACCAGCTACTCTCCCACTGCTTCGCATGAAATTGATTTCCACAATGCGTGGGATCTCCCGGAATATTTTTATCTCTAGGTCTATAAGAAGTGCTTAGAAAGAATGGCTTTGAAGATATCGTGTCGGCAACAAATTGTTGCGTGTTCTTTTCGTATGTGACTCCTCGCTTCCTTCTTAGAACTAGAATCTGCATATTGATCTAAAAAGATCGAATTCGTCGTATAACATATCCCAATCTCTCCTTTAAAATTCAGATCTTATCAAGGCTTCGTTCCTTGCCTTGTGGTTGGAGACCCGGATGTGCTGCGCATCGTGTGTGCCAAGGATTTCAAATCATTCGTTGACAGAACGGTGAGCACCAGGAGTAATTATGCCACAGTTACGCCTGCTCTGAAAACGTGTCAAGCAAGTCAACTGCTACCAAGGAGTCAAGGAGTGCACTGAAACAACATGACGTCGCTTTTTTTTTTTGCTTACTCTTCCCTGATGCCCTGCTTTTGCTGGTCCGGGCATATGCGTGACCGCAACTGCGACACATGCGACGTTGAGAAACAGGCGAAAAAATGATGTAATTAGCATCTATGATTACGCGAAGTGGCTAGAGAAAAAATTAAGCATCTATGAATACGTAAAGTGGCTTCTTCTTATTGATGTTTACTTGCAGGCCACTCTTTCACGTTTTGACCTTACACTTCCTATTTACTCAGAGTTTTTCTCTATATATTTGTTGCCGAGGTCCTGATTGAGAAAATAAAAGCCAGTAAGAGGAAGGTGTGCGAATGAAACATTCATCCTGCAGAGGTGCCATACCTTCATAAGGTCACCCATCAACTCAAGAGGTTTGCTAGGAGGCACGGAGACACCATTCTGGAGGCATGGTGTCCCCACCCCCGTGCCATGCTGGAGGCATGGTGTCTTCCTGGTGCTTTCTGCCCTGAATAACCTTGCTAATAACGATTCAATAAGTGTTTGTGTCGTCCTCTTCCTTTTTTGCTCGTGTCGTTGTGGGCGGCTAGCCATGAACTGCAACATCCCTTAATTGCACCACCTGTGTGGTTTACGCCATACCTCTATCTTGTGGTAAGACCTACTTCGGGCAAACTGCATTCTGCGTTAATGAGTGACTTGGCGAGCATGCGCAATAAGTAACTACTAATGTTGACAAAGGAGCACATCTCGTTGCTCATCTTAACAAATGCTGCAACTGTGACCCGCTATTTTTAGAGACGTTATTCTCGGCAAAAGCAAGAATAGGCATTGGAAACGTACCACTTCAATAAAAAGCAGGTGGCTGTATCAGGGATGCTTCCTTGACCTTGTACCCATCTCAATAAGAAGTCGTGCGCGCACATCTTCGTTAACTATCTCTGGGGTCACTTATGCACTACGCGGTCTTATGCGTGCGCAGGCACAGTCATTGCGGTCCTGACATTGGTATGCATGTTCCAAAAATAGAACAGTTGTTAGTCAGCGCCAGTGCTTGTCTAATCTCTTTTTTGGGGTCCGTCCTGGTTGTTCTGAAGTGTTCACCTCAAAAGCTAAGTGCCAACTAGGCCCAACCGAAGTTTTATTGCTGTTCACAAATGTGACGGTTTACCATGAAACGTGGTTGCCGACGACATTCGCAGAAGACAAATAGCGGTTTTCCGAATTTCTTGATTGCAGTGTTCTTTCTTCTTGTGTTTCAGGAAAGTGAAGTGACTGGAAATGCTTTGTGGGACAACATGCTACTCAACATGTCTTCGGATATGTGGAAGGACGAACGGATGGCTCTATCACCCGCATTTACTCCGAGCAAGCTAAAACTGGTTGGTCCATTGTCAAAAGTGGTACTGTCAAGAAAGCAACATTTCTGCAATAGAAAGTAATGCGTTTAAAACACGTCTAAATGATAGCTTTGTCACAGCAGCTCAATAGATCATTGGTACAGCGATGCGTTGGCACTTGTGAGGGAACTAATGTGGACCCAGATGAATATAAGGGATAACTGTTGCACTCCACCGTGAATTGAATCTAGGATCCGATGAGCATGCTTGCGGCGGAAGGCAGGCAACCATGCTCACAAAAATACAGGGTGTTTCAAGAAATGCGTCCGGAAATACTCAAACACCAGGAAGATGCGATATTTGCTCGACGCCTTCACAATTACTTCTTTTGTAGCCGCAGGCATCTTAAGATAGCTAAAGACATCATTTGGGACACTAATTATGAAAGTTAGATTAATTAACTTTTCTAATTAGTGGAGGTAGGTGGTTAAGTCAAATGAGAATTCAAGTCCTTCATGCGAAGAACCCATTGCAGCTTTGAGATGAGTGAGCGTCGTTATATCGAGCATCAACCGACTTTGTGCTGGTGTGCGGGCTGCGCTTGCTATTATAGCACGCATGGCGCACATACACTAACGAACGCTGAAGAACTACACATCTGTACTCGTTGTCTCGAACAGTGACGTCATTCTGGTCATCTGCTTGTTGCGCTCATCGGTGCTTCGGTTTCGGTTTCGCCGTTGAAATTTGTTGAATTTTATTACGCTGCAACAATTAATAGAGGTCGCTTTTTCTTTATCTTTCTTTATCTCAAAGCTGCGATGGGTTCTTCGCATAAACAACTTGAATTCTCCCATTTGACATAACCGCCTAACTCCATTTTTTTAAAAGTTAATTAATATATATTTCCTAATTACTGTCCCAAATGATGCCTTTAACCATCTTAAGATAGCTGTCGCTACAGAAGGAGCAATTGTAAAGGCAGCGAGCAAATATCGCATTTCCCTGATTTTAGAGGATTTTCGGACACATTTCTTGAAACACCCTGTGTAATCGCGCAGACTCATACAAGAATACATGGAACATCACTCACAAACTTATGTAAAAAAAAAAAAAGGCTTTCTGTGTTTGACCGATTTCGAGACTGAAATCAAACAGTCAAATAGACACAGCACACTAGACAAATGCTCAGTATTGTTATTACGCAGCCCAAAAGTTTTAGCGTAGCACATGTGACCTCTCATTCAAGAAGGTATGCGGGTCATCGCGCTTTATATTACAGTTTTGACAGATGCTAACGCAGTTTCTCAGTAAAACTATGGCAGTCCATAATATTTGTACGGAGCAACACCACATCTGCAGAAACGTAGAGCAATAGCCTATATTGAAGTCTGATAGAAAACCTAATTTACAATGAAGGAAAGGTGATGTTTTAATGCACTGAAAATAACGCAGCCATTTGGCACCGAACATAAAACCAGACCGGCTGTAGCGTCGGGCTACTTAACACAGGGTCTAGAATTTATTACCGGCAGAGTGCGCCGCTTACCATCGAGGACAGAATCTAACGAAGCCTGCGCTCTAATGTTATGTTTCCTCAAAGAGTCCGCGAGGATAAACGGCATATTTGGGAAGATTTTATCGGCGGCACCAATACAGCTGCTGTTTAATTTCGAGGCGCTTAGCTCGAACCTATTTTTCAGTCACTTTACAATGCACATCTCTTGCACCAACGTTCTTTAAAACGACTAACCCAACGTAGACACACGACGGAACCGTTAATTCAGGTACCGTCAAGCAGTAATTAAATGAGGATGGTGCGAACCTCGGCAGAAAACCGAACACAGGTCGAGTGGCAGTGATTTGGAAGTAGACAATAGGTAGAAAAAGCAGGTAGAAGATATAAGCTTAATGCATGTCCTGTTATAATACGCATGAAAAAGCGCGTATGTCGGGAAGCGGGAGTGGGGGGGGGGATTCCAGAGTAACTCACAATTATTCCAAAAACAGCGCACAAACGGGACAAGAAAGATATTATACTACACTGTAGTGTAGCATCTTTCTTGTCCCGTTTGTGCGCTGTTGTGGAATAATTGTGTGTACGTACCAACAGGCCCGCTAACCACCGTATTGCAGAGTAACTCATTTTGACCAGCGGATCTTAATCAACGTGCACCTAAGGCATGATTCATCAGCATTCTTGCTTTCTGCCCCATTTGAACGCTGGCCGGGAATCGTATACCATAATCCCGCATTCGGCCAACTGAACAGAATAACCATTAGGCTATGTTTTGCCATGGCCCCATATCCACTAAATTATCGTGCCAATTTTTTTAAGTGTAAGGTGCGACGACTACAGCGGACAGAGGGAGATACGTACAGAGAGAGAGAGAGAGAGAACGTGCCTTACACTTCAAAATATGCTGAACCAATACACCCAGCCAGTCATTCTTATATCGTGCCAATGCGGTCGATAATCACATCATTTCCAAAGATGGCAGTCGCTTGCTTGCCTATTCCTTGAGCAATAAGCCGAAGTTGCATTCATGTTTCCTTTCGTTTTTTGCTGCAGATATTTCCGCGGTTCGTTGAATTCGCAGAACGGTTGCGGCTTCAGTTCGTAGAAGAAGCTAAACAAGGAAACGTCGTAGAAGTTCAAAGGTAAGCTTCTCGTGAGGATTGTCCCCAAGTGCTGTCATATTAGCAGTATTACAGGATATTGAATGAATGGGGACATTTTGAAATCAATCGCGAGAAATAGAAGGCATGTCGGTTTTGAACATCGAAATGAATACTGAATATGTCGTTTAAAAAATGAAGCAAAGACTGAGAAGCTGTAATACGGAAAATACAGGCGAGGAATGTTTCGCCTAACCGGTAACAATGTTGCAAAGCCTCAGGAAGAAAACTGCGGTAAAGTAACTAGTCCTTGGGTGCTATGCAGGATGGCCCGAGCTTCTCGGGCACACGAATTTGCTCCGAGCTTGCATTACGGCGATCATGACAGGAAGACAGTGCGGAGCACGCGATAGCAGCGTTGATAAAAACGGCTACAAGAACGAGCATGGCGTCACGTACGCATGTGCAGCATTTGCGGCGGTTTTCAAGGGAACACCGCGTGCGAACGCGTCAGCGCCGCCACTCAGTCAACATTTCAACAGTGCAGCGACGTCAGCGTGATTGTCGCGCTATCTTTTTGCCAACTGATCATAGCGCCTCCCACGGGCGTGTTCGTAGGCGTTTGTCCTTTTTCGGAAAATTCTTTCGTTCCACCTGCAGCATGGAAATTTCCACTCTCGAAGGCAACAAGGGCGCACGCGCAACACTCTGGTGCAGCTTGTTTCGCTTCTCTGGAATATTACAGCTAAATAAACGGACAGGTTACTGCTATACTTACATAACACGTCTGAAGATTTTTCTGCAGAAGCGAATCGGTAGAAACAATGCCTCCACAAACAAGTAAATAGTAAACAAATAAATAGTTATAGCCGAAAATCCCACCAGGGGCGCTTGCTTCATAGCTGTGAGTGGTACGTCATGAGAGCGGTGAAAGTGAATGCGAGTCATCGTACCCACGTGATGATATAACCTTTAGTTCTTCGTGCCTGTGTGCATAGTCTGTGCGATTAGGCTCATAGATGAATCGTGCCGCTCGCTGGCGTTGCGTCGTGAGCACTGTTCCTCGGCAAGAGGAAACGCGGTGGGCGGACCCGCTCTTCGCCGCGGGCGTCTGTCAATCAAATTGATTGACGCGCGAACTCGGGCACAAACTCGTTGATTCTGAAAATGCCCCAGTTCAACTCGTAACTGTCATAGTGCCGGTGTGCTTGTCAAGTGTTTTATGCGGTGGACGCTACTCAGCAGCTTCTTTGCATATAAAATAATTTGGTCAGCTTGCTCTACTTGTGCGAAGGCTGGAGCCATCGGAGGAGCTTGTGATCACCTAGCTTCTTTCAGCTTTTTACGCGGCTCGTCTACTCAGTATGCTTGGTCTGCTTCGGAGTAATGACCGTGTCAGTTCGGTTTCAATATTGGTGCTATTGATTAGGAAGGTCTTTACTAACATGATATTGAATGTCCTTTCTTAATTGTTAATGTTTTAATTACCACGACATTAATTACCCAGGTTTAATTCGCAAGGTCCTGAATAGCACAGAAGTAATTAGCATAATACTAATTAGCACGACCCTAATTACCACGACTTCAGTGAGTAAGGTCTTCATTATATTGGTTTAAGTACCTGCTCCTAATTAGAGTCGTGTAAATTCGCACTAATTGTTCATGTTTTAATTACAGCGGCATTATTGACTCAGGTTGATTTCGCAAGGTCCTGAATAGTACAGAGGTAATTAGCATAATACTAATTAGCACGATTCTAATTAACACGCTCCTAATTAGCGTCGTGTTAGTAACATTAATTTATATTGTCTTAATTACCACGGCATTAATTACTCAGGTTTAATTCGCAAGGTTCTGAATAGTACAGAGGTAATTAGCATAATTCTAATTAGAACGATCCTAATTAACACGATCTCGGTTAGTAAGGTCTTGATCATCTTGTTTTAACTACATGCTCCCAATTAGCGGCGTGTTATTAGCATGATCTTAATTACCTTGTTCCTAGCTTTACACGACTTGATTAGCATGATCTTAGTAAGACGTGGCTTAGTTAGCTCGGCCTTCGCATGATTTGGCCTAATCAGCTTCGTCATAGCACGTCCTGACTTGGCTAGGTATACCGCCCAGCCAATTAGCTAGTCAGCTGGGCGCACGTGCTCTGGGAGCGAGCAGACGATGAAGAAGAGAACGAGGGCGCACGCCGGCCGATGAACGCGCTAGAATGTACAGGCCGACCATGGTGATTATACACGTGGCCTCGGCGATTAGCTCTAGCCGCCGTGTTATAGGGCGCTCGGTCGGAACTTACCTCACAGGACACGGTGCTGATTATCCTAAAGGATATTTAGTGCAGACATTAGACGCTTGAAAATGAATTCAAACGGCCCGAAGACACATAAAAAATATAGTTAGTAGAGCTTTCTGCCACTTTTCTTGCATGGGTGCACTTCTGCACTCAGTGGAACGACAAACAAATGAAAGAAGTTTGACGACACCACCTAACCTTCTCGACCGCCCTTGACGAGACGCCGCGTTCCATCGTAACCAATGGAATGGAGCGCGCGCTGAGGGATGGATTTCACCTTCTAGCTCGTTCAAAAGGGAGTGTCGTCAGAGCTCGGAAAGATCCCGAGTTTCGCCAAACTCGAGCCATCCTGCATAGCACCCCTTATCTAGTATCAGTCTCTGCGGTATATTTTATTGTGATAAAACTTACTGCAACTTTTTATGCAGTAACACTTCTTGGCGGCTGAGATATGTCTCAGTGCAAAAGGCAAAAATTAGTGTTACACGGAACTGACAAAAAATACAGCTGCCACTAACATATTTGCTCTCTGAAGTCAGGAAAAAAATTCGCGGCATGGCTACCCAATCATACACGCCACTGTTGAAACGAAAAATGTTGCTTAATTTTTATGCTGTTGCTGAAAACGTCGCGGGCAAAACATTGCAACACACTGCAAAACATTACACATTCACAAAATTGGTAAACATATTGCGGAACTAAAAGCATAATAACATCACGTGTAAGTCCTTGGCAAAGCAGTGCAATGCATACCAATGCTCAAAACGTTTCTCCACTGAAAATATTGCTCGACCTCAACTGAAAAGAAACTGAAAACTAACAAAATATTTCCGAGATACCACACTTCAGGAGCACACAAAGATATTATTCTGCGCTTAAACATTTATACCCCTCATGCTACATAAGATGCATTTATGCTAAATATCTCATTAAGCCAAAACAAAACGAAAGTGACAGAATAATTTAATTTTTGTGTCTGTTTGAGAGCGTCTAGGTAATGTGTTCAATGTGACTCTATATGAACTTTCGATATTAGCGTGATGAACTTGCACTGTAGATAATATATAAGTCCCAAACCACTTTTAGAAAATAAAGTTGTTAGTGCCATCCATGTTGTCCGTTAATAAATGCTTCTGGGTTAGTTGGGGCGTCAATAGTTAACGATACTGTGTCGCATAAAAATATAATAGAAGCACCTTCAACAGGCTTCTATCGTACCTTGTGTATTTCTGTGCCCCAGTTTTAGTAACTAATATATGATTCACTTTAGTCAACGAGGCCGTCTTGTTTTGTGCAAATGGGTCTAATTTCGGCTTATTCTGTGGATTTGAAAATTCTGGAAGCATAAAAGACCGGCTTGCCGGGCTCACCATGTATATTGTTTATACAGAAGCGTGTCTTGAGCATCTCATACCCGCATCTATTTATGGAACATATACTCTGCATCTGTCCCCGCTAGGACAACTGGCGTTTTGATCCGCACACCGCTTAAGAACCTAGATTCAAGATGGTTCACGTTGACAAAAGTGGTTCGTACATGGTCATATGTCTCAGAAACTCAGAAATCAACATGTTCATTACTGCAGTTTCTAAAAGGAAAAATTGCCATCCCCTGGGCACAGCAGGAGGCTACAAAGGAGACCTGCACGCAGCAGATCTTGGTGAACAATAAGCTTGGTGTATAGCCTAATGATGTTGAATAGCCAGATGCGAAATATGTCGATGAACACTGGTATTGGATAGTATGAGATTGGTCTAGGACGTACTATAATGACCACTATGAGCTGGAACACCGAATTCATAGTTAATCAACGACTACTTGTAATGTAGCCATATGACTACATCGTATTGAATTGCCAACGATACCTTTCCGCTTGAGTATTTAGCGTAATTAACACTTCTGCCCTTGCCAACTGCGTTTAGCCGCTATGACCTTTAGAAGATAATTTCAGTGCTCCATCTCATATTGCTCGCGACTGCACAAATTTTGTCTGCCTCGCTTCCCGCCGTCGCCCCAACTGCCTTTCACCCATGTAGAGCAGCAAACGGCCCCTGTATCTGATTACATGACTTGACTGCTTAATTTCGCTTCTCCCTCTTTCTCTCTCCCCTCACGTGCACCTTCTTTTGACGTTTTCGCATTTTCAGGCTGTTTGAGAAGTGCTCGATGGACGGCATGGCCGCGTTTCTGTTCAGCCTTGATCTCTGCACACGCCAGTCAACGGACCACCCGCTGGTGACCTGCTGCAATGGCTTTTTCAGCGCGATTGGCGGATGGAAAGTCGTCATGTTATGTGCGCCACAACCCTACAGTCAATTGTGTAGCTGCTTTTGATGGCTAGCTTCCGAAAGCGCAAAAAACACGAACCAAGGAAGAAGATTGCGGGACAAGCGCTTGTCCCGTGGTCTTCAGTGGTTGGCGTTTCTTTAGCTTTCAGAAGCTCTGGATCGGTACCAACTAACCCGATTTCATCGCTTGTTTTTGATGCGTGTTTCTCACTCCCATGCTGAAATCTCGCCGCACTATTTCGAGTTAGGAACACGGTGCTTGTTGAGAGTGTTACGTATGTTATACCACTGATGATTAAACTACAGAATGATGTGGAAAAAGTGCGGCCAGCTCCACTGCGCAAACCCTTACCCATATTTGTGCGCCTCCCACCAACACCCTCTAGTTTCTGCTTAGAGTCTAGAAGATATTGCTCCCATTGGTTCACCCTTTGCACCTACCCTCGCCCACCTTGGCGCGGCGCAGCTCCTTTCTCTCCTACCGAGTCCCACTCTCGCTACGCCGCAAGACACCGTGACCAGCACTACGCCAACGGTCGGTGAAGCTTCGACTAAGAACAACTTCGCCGTTAAAGATGCACTATTTGATCACCTGCATGTAACGCAGCATGGAGATGCAGTGTCCTCCGCCGACATGCAGGATATGCCGGACATATATATATATATATATATATATATATATATATATATATATATATATATATATATATATATATATATATATATATATATATATATATATATATATATATATATATATATATATACACGAATGGCGTTTTAGTTCACAAAATCTCGATGATTACATACGAAAGTAATGGCTTTGAGGAACAGGTTCCAGTTTTGTGGATTGTGGCCGGCGTTGTTGCCTTATAATTTTTCCAAATAGATCTGCGGCGAACGTACCGTAATAGTCTCTGTTTTTGCGGACTTTCTCACAAGAAAACATTAAACCACGAAAGTTCTTGCTAAAAAAATAAGCTTAACTAGCGGTAACCTAACTGTCAAGTTTGACAAGTCGAACAGTGTACCAGCTTCAAGTTTCCACACAAGCTGAAAACACACTTTCTTTTGGAGTTTGCTAGGCAATGGAATCCTTACGTTGTTTTGATATGGTATTCTTTTTGATATGTATCTTACTTTCTTTTTTCAATTTCAGATGCTATGTCGAGGGTTTTTAAGATGCTGCCTATAGAGTTCCCGAGCACTTACGGTTCTCAGCAAGTGCTTAATTTCGCAAAAGTCATGGTCGAGAAAAGACTGGCTTCGAATGAGGTAATTAGCTATTTATTAACTTAAACTCATAAGCAGGGATGGTGGTCAGTACCTGTAGATTTCGGAAATATTTTAATTTTATAGACACAAAATATCCGCACGCGCCTAATAGATACTTTCTACGCTTTTTGAAGGATGCGTACGTCAGATGTAATTGTATTCTGATTAAATATACGAAATTATACTAAGAGACCAGTCGATATATACCATGAGGTTACTGTTTAGGTGCACGGCGACTTCATGCCTGCCGACCGATACATTTAGTGAGGAAAGTGCTGTGACAGTTTTCAAGACTGCAGTCACCACGATTCAATAATGTGTGTTGCTTACAGCGCTCGTCATCTCCATGGTCGCGCTCAGTCTGGAGTTACTAGCTGGTTTTGCCCGGTGCCAAAGTCGCAGTTATATGGTGCCCCATCTCAGCAAAAAGGAAAAAAAGAAAAACTGCCGCCAAACAGCGCGCGCAGACCGCATGCATCCCACACAATAAACTTTGAAGAGGGAATAAACTTAGATAAATTAAAGCAATACGATACAAAAGGCACAAAAACGAGAGGTACCGTGTTTCATCCTATATTCACGAACACCGTAAATACATTTTTTGTTGTGATCGGTGGTTAAGTACAAAACTCGAACTTCGCAAGGGATATGTTACGACCATAGGAGGTCCTGCTATGCATTCACGGTGGCGACAGCTGCGCAGTCTTCCGTTCACTTTCCTGCAAGCTAAAGCCCTCTTGTAAGTAAAAACAATGCATTTAACATGTTGAAGCTTCAAGCTATCACTCTGAGTGTAAGTCAAAATTGTGATGAAAAGCACCAACTCAAATTTCAATCCTAGACAAAGACATGAAATTAAGGCGTTCTTATTGCTTCCGCTTTTCCATTTTGACGACCTCACGCCTGACATTTGTTGCAGCGACACAACGATGTCCTTCAACTGTGTTTAGACACCGTAATGGAAATGAAAAAAGCAGGTGGTAAAAAGCTAACAGGTAAGTCAATTGGCGATCAATTCTTGCGTCTGGAATTTGTAAGCTGCTACAAAGAGCATTTGGGCACACCGGGCGGCTCGTGTCCGTATCGATCTTGACGCATACAAGAATGAAAGATAGAGATGAGGGAAACGAAAAGGCAGGGAGGTCCTCCCTCCCCCCCCCCCCCCAGACACAGAGAGAGAAAGACATATATAATGCACGAGTGTGGCATGTTTACGACTATTCACTTCATGACTAGCACCTGCGCTCCTGCACAACACAATAGCATGGCTTTCTTAACTCATGTGCTGCAAGTACACTGCACATGAGTGGCTTTTGAGTGAACACTCGGAGTGAGCAAGAAATTGCTCCATATAATTATCGGAGCAAAGTTCAAGGCCTGTGAATCGATTAATCGAAAAGCCTTAATCGATCAAGTCAATTAAAGGAAATGTGGACATCGATGGCGATTAATCGTTTCGCGGAAGACTGTTCATGGGTCAATATATCAATCATTCATCAATACTGCCTTCCCCAATGCTACGGTGTCCAACGATCTGACAGAAATAGCGCGAGATATTGTTGCCAACTTTCCATATTCACAGTGACACCCTCCGATCCTCACGCCCCGTGACTTTATTTTCCAGCCTATATAACAAGCTTTGAGCAATCTCGTAAGGTTAGCAAAACAAGCTGCATTAAAAAAAAAACGAAGTGCAGCTCAACTACTGTGAAATTTGAGAAAGTGCGTAGCACGGGCACCCATCGATTCCCGTTCGCAGAGCTCCCACTGCTCCGTTTACCGAATCGTCGATGACGTCAATGTTAGAGGTAAGCATGTAGGGTTTCCCTAGCACGCGTAGCCTCCTAGGGAGATCCGGAAGCTCGGTGTGGGACATGTACGCCACTTTTTGCTGCGCTTTATCGACTTCCTGCTTGTTACGGCAGTTGAGATACGCGTCGTCTGCAGCGAGTTCCGTCAGGTTGTTTCCCCCTTCAGATGTCACGCCGCAGAGAGCCGGTGAGAGCAGAAATCAAATGCTCTGCGAGGAGGTGGCGCCCTCTCTCGCGCGGCGCTGGAGTCAGCTGGATGTTCCCGAAACATTTTTAGCAATATTAAATTAATTATTTCGGTTACTTCTTGGTTATTTCTGTTAATTATGTGATTTTATACCTTGTTCGGTTTTTAGCATCGATAGCTTTGTTGTGGCCTGCATTGAGCGCTTTACAGTAAGCGTGACCACGCCATATGAGATCGATGAATGGACGACACAAGCCGGGCCGCTAAAACGCTACGCAGTTAAAACCTAGAGCAGAATATTCCCACTTGATGGCGGGGCACTTGCGTCGCAATGGAAAACGCCAGTGCTTTTTCAGCTTGCTGATAGTTTTACGAGATTTAGGACTTAGGAAAGTCAGTACACTAGACAGTATACTTGATTCTCGTTCTACAGCGGAGTTGACATGCCCGCCGTTTGTCCTGCGCGAGATGTAGAAAAAAAAATCACAGTTTCGCCGCAAGGGCGAAGCAATGAATGCGATAGCAAGAAACTAATGCTATACGAAGTGAGGCTCGCCAATGGATACTCTCAGTTTGAACAGCGCTCCTGTTGCAAAGGCGGCCGAAGCAGCGAAGGAAACTAGCGTGCTTCAAGTGTCGAGCTGTGACACTTGATAGTTCGCGCTCATCATCTGTTTGTTCGTTTAGCGGCGTCGTTTAGTGGCGCTCCGTAACATGAGCGCGGACATCACGTTGAAAGCTTGAAACATCCCTCTTGCCCTCACCACGAGACAACCGCGCGAGCAGACAGCGGAAGGCCAAGGTTCTCCTTGCGCAAATATCAGAAGAAGCGAGCGAGCTCGCCGACGACTTTTAAAAGCGCCCGTCGCGCTCATAGCGCCATCTCGCTGGTAATGAAGAAACGATTATAAGCGCCGGCCATCTCTGAGTCCGTCCAGCGGCAAAGGGTGTGTATATAACGCTCGCCGCTAGCTACGTGGAGGATCTGCGTTCCGTGTCGTAGTAGCTAGCGCCGCTCGCTGCGGAGCAGGAGGTCCCTGGTTCGATTCCGCGCTTCGGAAGCATTTTTCTGAATTATTTTTCTTTGGGCCTTTTATATATATACATACTTATACATATACGGTGCATGACGGCGACGGCGACGGCAAAATTCAGCCGAGACTGTCCATATAATTGCTATCGCAATAAAACGGTGATCATCATGCCGGCGCGCACTCGTTTCGTCATCTTCTGCTTCGCTACCCCAACACGTGCGCCCGCCGCGCGCTCTCCCGCTGCGCTGATTTGTTCGTCGTGGGATGTAATAACTCGAATGGGCGAGATAACGAGTAAAGGGAGAGAGAAAGAAAGGGAAGAAAGAGAAAAACGATAAAAAGACAAAGAAATAGGCAAAGAAAGAAATAAATAGAAAGAAGCAGACACATAGAAGACAGAAAAAGAGAGATCAATAGAGAAAGAGAAAGAAATAGAGAGAGAGGAAAGAAGGGAAGAAATAGAAGAAATATAGAAGGAGCGATAAAGAGGCAGAAAGAAATAGATAGAGAGAGAAGGAGAGAAATAGAAAGTAACGGAGACGCTTATAATCGAACCAGATCGATGGCTAACCAATACTCGTGATTTACACAATGTTATTTACATTGTGATTACGTGAACACTTCGCGCATCGGGTTGTGAGTGCACTCAGACTAGTCAAGTCAGGACCAGTCGAGTGCCGACCAGCTCTGCTGTTATCCAGCCTTGCGCGACTCGGGGCAAGCTGCGCAAATCTTTTTTTGTATTTGCCTTCGTCGGCAATTCACAAAAAACGTGCATGCGATCCTTGCACCATCAGTAATGCACATATAAAAGGCGAACCCTTCTTGAAGCTGCCCACGCCACTTTACACTGACGTCTCCAGGAAATAGAGGTCAAATCTACCATTTTAACCTTTTTTTTTTAAGTGCCCTATGCCATTATCTACATGCGCCTTCTCGGATAATATGCGGTACAGTGTTAGAAGCGGTAGAATTTGTTTTTACAGTTGAAGTGATTTTAAATTAAGACATTTCCGTGAATTCTGGCTCATGCACCAAAACTGTACGTTTCACTATTGCCGGTTCAGGCGTTGGTATGTATCGATATTTTCTAGAAACATAAGACACGTATATCGTCGGTAAACAGTTTCCCGAATCCACTGCGACGTTGACCGAGCGCACGCAACCATTGTTATACCGCTGTCACGTGGGCACTTGTGATCGCGATCTGGGCCGATCCGGATCGGGTTTCTTGATCGACATGTGCAACGTTTCCTAATACTACACGGCCCAAACTAATTCGAATGGAGTTTGGCACGTACGTCAGGAAAATCTCCAGAACCAAATCGCGATGAGCAGGTCGCAGTCGTCTTGATCTCGATCGTCTCTGATCGTGATTGAATATGACCGTGTACTAAGGTATATGCTTGGGCCAGTTGGTGATTCATTCTTGGTTACAGCGCTACCACGCAGGACGCAGATTACAAAACTGGACAAGGCGCTAGTCAACTCGGGTTTATTGTGCGAAAGAATACATTAAATAGGTAAAATTTCGTAGCCACAAAGGAACGAAAACAAAGAGAGGCAAATAAAACAAAATACAAAAGTACGGTGGGTCTAGTATGATTAGAAGATAGATAAGAGATTTCCTTGTCAGTACCCAGGACTGGCTGTGCAGTAGCACCTGAGCCTGATCTCCATCGACCTTGATCGCGATCAAAAGTGCCCGCGGGACACTGGTATAACTGTTGTTTTTCTCCTGCCTTGTAGAATCTGAGATGAAGGACGTGGCGGCCGAGATCATGGTGTTTTTCATCGCCGGCAGTGACGGCGTAGCCATTGCGCTGACATTCACAGCGTACAACTTAGCACTCTCTCCCGAATACCAGGACAGGCTGGTCAAAGAAATTGACGAAGCCATCAGCAAGGTAAGTACGAGCTCACGTACGAACACGATCGCGTGCACACTATTGGTAGATTCGGCTGGTCTTTGCCGAGGGCTCTAGAGCGCTCTGGCGGCGCGCACTTAATTTCGGCTGGTAGTAATCGAGCGCTCGGAGCACACTCAGCACAGCCTTTTGGGATCGCCATGCTTCACCTAAAAGGTCTCTGAGCACTCTAAACTTGAACTTCGGAGTGCAACAGACATCAGGCGAAAATTCAGTCGCGTTGCTCGTGCAGACTCTGTTGTCTGAGCGACGTTCTCCAGTGGTGGTAGAAAGTGGGTATCATGGCGCTTACGCACCTTGTTCGTTGACTACTGAAACAGTTGTGAGGCACTGGGAGCTAAAGCAAAGCCCGACTAAAGGTTCTGTGGTTGTAGGAATTGCGAACACTTGTTTGGCAGACACTATATACCTGAACATTATATTGCCACAAGCTGTTCAACATCTTCCGAAGAGGCACGCCGCTTCCTGCGTTTGTAAATGCCGCCAAACAAATGTCAAGCAAAGCGCCCAGTGCAACGGCGGACTGCGCGTGTCAACGCACCACGTGGGAAAAAGAAGACTGGCGGCTCATGGTATGAGCGGCTCGCGACTAGAGGCGAAGAGAAGAGGTCGACGAAGTCGAGCTAGCGAGCGTGGAACATTTTTTTGGCTTGAGTGTTGCCCTTAAGTTCACGGCACAAGTTCGCCTTGAATAAATAGGTCTTTTTACTAACAGGCGCTGTATTTGTTGGTAACATTCTGGTGGAGGTGCGGGGTATGATTCCAAGCCCACAACAGGCTAGGGAGCGTAGTCCAGATCCCCGACGACTGGAGCCAGGAGAATTAACGCCTGTCCATCAACGCACGAGTCGCCGCCTACGTGGTGAGCAGCCCGAGTTTGGCCCTCTCTTCGATTCATTGAGACCAGCGGAGACTGTGAGCTCAGACGACACTGCGATGGCTGCTCAAGCTACACCATCTCCATCCCATATCATCGTGGATTCTCCCCGAACACCGGAGGTCTTCCACGGCGATACTTTCGAAGATGCCGAGGACTGGCTCGAGGGCTTCGAACGCGTCGCCAGTTTGAACGGTTGGGACGAAGCCAGGAAACTTCGTTACGTCTATGTGGCACTGCAGGATTCGGCACGTACGTGGTTTGAAAACCACGAAGCGTCCTTGTTGACATGGGATGACTTCCGAAGGGAGCTGCTGGTTACCTACCCGAACACGGACCGCAGAGAGAAGGCAGAGGCTGCTCTTCAGGGGAGGAACCAACGGAACAATGAGAGCGTGACCATGTACATTGAAGACATGTCGCGGCTCTTCCGCCGAGCCGATCCAAACACGGCCGAGGAGAAGAAGTTGCGACACCTGATGCGCGGAGTAAAGGAGGAGATTTTTGCAGGCTTGGTGCGTAATCCGCCGCGCACCGTGGCAGAGTTTAGATCCGAGGCAGCGACGATGGAGAAGGCACTACAACAGCGTGCACGACAGTACAACAGGGACGTGAGCGTCTCTTCGGTTAGCGCGGCGTCGGCAACCCTCACCAGCAACATCGACGTCCTGCGGGAAGTGGTGAGGGCTGTCGTAAGGGAGGAGCTGCAGAAAATGCAACTGACCCAAGGTGCTCCAGCGATGCCCTCACTTGCGGACGTTGTGCGTGAAGAAGTAAGGCAAGCAATTCAACCCCAGCCTCAGGTACTGCACTGTGCACAACCGGAACCTCAACCTCAGTTGTCGTACGCACAAGTTGTACGACAGGACCTCGGACGCACGAACTTTGCCCAAGCTGCCGTTACGCCCTCGACGTTTCCCCGCAATACGCCGCCGCCCATGCCGGAAGCAAGACCCCGTAAGAGCGATATATGGCGTACTGCAGACCGGCGGCCCCTATGCTACCACTGTGGGGAGGCAGGTCACCTCTATCGGGCTTGTCAGTATCGTCGAGTGGGACTGCGTGGCTTCCCAGTTAATGCACCATGTCCTCGGAACGGTGAGCGGCCTTACGAAATCGAAGAATTTTTATCTTCGCGCCATACGATTCAGGAAACCCACCAACGTGAACCCAGGTCGGCAGCATCGATGCGCTATCGGTCGCCCAGTCCTCGTCCGTCATCAACTTTCCCGAGGCGTCGTTCCCCTAGCCCACGACGGGAAAACTAGAGCCAGCGACCTGTGGAGGCAAGGCCGCTGATACTCGGAGAACTGAAGACCTTCCACCGCTAACCCGACCGGACAACGGCAGTGGCGCAACGACAGACAAGTGCAGTAATGGCGACGTTAACTCCGAACTGCTAGTCACCATAGACGACCTCGAGGCTATTGCGCTGCTAGACACTGGTGCAGACTACTCAGCGGTCAGTAGCGTGCTCGCAAAGAAGTTGAAGAAGGTGCTGACTGAATGGACCGGACCTCAGATACGTACTGCCGGAGGGCACTTAGTCAGCCCCGTGGGACTGTGCACCGCAAGGATAGGGATAAGAGGATACATGTACGTCGGCAGCTTTATTGTTCTTCCTGAATGTTCGTGTGAGCTGATCCTAGGCATGGACTTCTTGCAAGCAAACAACGCAATCATCGACTTGCAAGAATCTCAAGTTTCGTTTTCTACAGAGAATGCCGTCGCCATGTGTCATACGGAGCAACCCATCGCTTCACCCCTCCGTATTGTGGACGAAGGTGTCACCGTGCCGCCCCGTTGCAGTGTGACAGTTCTTGTCAAAAGTGAAGTTTTACGTGATTGTGATGGACTAGCAGATGGAAACATCGGACTGCTACTAGAAAAGGGACTATGCGTGGCAAGAGGCCTCGTGAACCTTCGTGACGGATGTGCGGATGTCCTATTGACCAACTTTGGAAATGTGGCGAAGGGAACCGCCATAGCATCCCTGCATGATTATGTGCAAGTTGCGGATGTTTGTACACTTGATGAAGCACCGCCAGCCTCTGCGACAGTAGACAGTGTCCTCCAATCAATAGACATTGACAGAGAGCTGTCATCACCGCAGAAAGGGCAGATTGTGAACCTGATTAAGGAATTCGCAGAGTGCTTTTCCACTTCGTCGAAAGTCGGACGCACTCCCGTCGCAAAGCACCGAATCGTGGTCGAAGAACACGTTAGACCTGTACACCAACGTCCGTACCGAGTAGCGCCAAAAGAAAGGGAAGCCATCAAGCAGCAAGTACAAGAAATGCTTAAGGATGACGTGATACAACCATCCAATAGTCCGTGGGCGTCGCCGGTAGTGCTGGTCAAAAAGAAAGACAACACCCTGCGGTTTTGTGTTGACTACAGGAAACTGAACCTCGTCACGAAGCGTGATCATTATCCACTTCCACGAATTGACGATACTTTGGATAAGTTACGCAATGCTCAATTCTTTTCGTCATTGGATTTAAAGAGCGGATACTGGCAAATTGAAGTGGACGAACGAGATCGCGAGAAGACGGCATTTGTGACACCCGATGGACTATATGAGTTCAAAGTGCTCCCTTTTGGTTTATGCTCTGCCGCTACCTTCCAGAGGATGATGGACACTGTCCTCTCCGGACTTAAATGGCAATCGTGCCTCGTCTATCTTGATGATGTAGTGGTTTTTTCCTCTACCTTCGAGCAGCACGTGCAGCGATTGAGAACAGTACTGGGTGCTATTCGCGCGGCAGCTCTGACTATAAAACCGGAAAAATGTCACTTCGGATTTCGCGAACTTCGCTTCCTCGGGCACATTGTTAGTGCTGAAGGTGTCCGCCCAGATCCTGAAAAGATCACAGCAGTAGAAAACTTTCCGAAGCCACGAGACAAAAAGGCCATGAGACGATTCTTGGGCCTCTGTGCCTACTATAGACGCTTCGTTGAAAACTTTTCCAAGATCGCTGAACCATTGACACGGCTTACAAAAGAAGGTGTACCATTTATCTGGCACGCAGAACAAGAAGACGCTTTTTCTGAGCTGCGACGCCGTTTGCAGTCTCCTCCTATTTTGGCTCACTTTGATGAAGACGCGGAAACGGACATCCATACCGACGCCAGTGACGTGGGTCTCGGCGCCATCCTTATTCAGTGGCAGAATGGAGAAGAAAAGGTTATTGCATACGCAAGCCGCACTCTATCGAATGCTGAGTCCAATTACTCAGCTACAGAGAAAGAGTGCCTCGCAGTTATATGGGCCATCAGCAAGTTCCGTCCATATCTATACGGCAGGCCATTCCGAGCGATCAGCGACCATCATTCATTGTGTTGGCTGGCAAATCTCAAGGACCCTTCAGGAAGACTTGCTAGATGGAGCCTGCGTCTGCAGGAATATGACATCACCGTCGTCTACAAGTCCGGCCACAAGCACAATGACGCGGATTGCCTGTCACGTGGACCAGTCGAGTCTTCATCTTCTGATCATGGAGAAGATTTTCCATTTCTCGGAGCTCTCAACGTGTCCGAGATGGCCCGTCATCAGCGAATGGACCCGGACCTGCTCCTGCTTATTCAGTACTTGGAGGGTCAGCAAGTAAAGGTACCGCGAGTTTTCGTCCGCGGATTGTGTTCCTACGTACTCCGGAATGACGTCCTCTACAAGAGAAACTTCGAACACAGTGGTGAGACGTTTCTGCTTCTTGTACCTTCATCCCTGCGAGCGGAAATATTAGAAGCGTGTCATGATGACCCGTCGGCTGGACATTTGGGTATTACTCGGACTTTAGCAAGAATCCGCCAGAGATATTATTGGCCAAAGTTAATGGATTCTGTACAGCACTATGTGAAGTCATGCCGAGAATGCCAAAGGCGCAAAATACCGCCATTAAAGCCAGCAGGCCTGTTGAAACCGATAGAGCCCCCGAAAGTACCATTTGAGCAGGTGGGAATGGATTTACTTGGACCCTTTCCTGTCTCATCGACGGGAAAGCGGTGGATCATTGTAGCGACAGACTACATGACCCGATATGCTGAGACGTCGTCTCTCACAAAAGGAACCGCGAATGAAGTGGCTCAGTTTTTCGTCAGCCAGATAGTATTACGACATGGCGCACCTAAGGCTGTCATAACCGACAAAGGAACGGCGTTTACTGCCCGTTTGATGCAGTCTATAATGAAACTCACGCATACCGACCACAGAAGAACTACAGCTTACCATCCGCAAACAAACGGCTTAACTGAAAGGCTCAATAGAACGCTCGCTGACATGATCGCCATGTATGTGGACGTCGAACATCGAACGTGGGACAGCATTTTACCGTATGCTACATTTGCGTACAATACCGCAGTACAAGAGACGACGCACTTCACACCATTCCAACTTGTTTACGGTAGGACAGTGACAACGACCCTAGACGCGATGTTACCTGTAAGCAATACGAACGAGGATGACGCTGACATCAGCGAATACATAGAAAGGGCAGAAGAGGCCCGACAGTTGGCAAGGCACCGCATAATTCAACAGCAGGGCGTCGACGCAAATCGGTATAATCTAAGGCGAAGGGATGTCCTGTACAATCCCGGAGACAAAGTGTGGGTGTGGACGCCTGTACGTGCACGTGGCTTTTCTGAAAAGCTGATGCGGCGCTATTTCGGCCCTTACAAGGTACTTCGCCGGATAAGTACCTTAAACTACGAGGTCATCCCTGAAGGCCAAGTGTGCTCGACACGACGAAGAAATCACCCCGAATGTAGTACGAATGAAACCCTACTACGAAAGGCACTGAACAACATCATCGACACACGTGCTCAAACATCAAGACAAGCCCTACCATTCCAAACTGTTACCCTTCTGGACGCATCGGGACGATGCGTTTTAGGAGGGGGATTAATGCCACAAGCTGTTCAACATCTTCCGAAGAGGCACGCCGCTTCCTGCGTTTGTAAATGCCGCCAAACAAATGTCAAGCAAAGCGCCCAGTGCAACGGCGGACTGCGCGTGTCAACGCACCACGTGGGAAAAAGAAGACTGGCGGCTCATGGTATGAGCGGCTCGCGACTAGAGGCGAACAGAAGAGGTCGACGAAGTCGAGCTAGCGAGCGTGGAACATTTTTTGGCTTGAGTGTTGCCCTTAAGTTCACGGCACAAGTTCGCCTTGAATAAATAGGTCTTTTTACTAACAGGCGCTGTATTTGTTGGTAACAATATGTGTCACCGAAAAAATAAGTGAAGTGATTGTGGTCTAACCTATCCGTGTATAGGTGGAAATACAGACGTCACACTTTGCTGCCTCATAGATAACGCGTATCCACCGTCTCCATAATCATTGACGCCAGCGTCCGAATTGGTACGTGGCATGCAACTTCCATGTCGCCCACGGAAAGTTGCTCGTTCGCCCAAAAAGCGGTAAAACAGTGGCGACGTTAGCTCTTTGCACGCGAGACTCAGAAACTTGCTCAGATGCTCTATCGCAATACCAACCTTGCACGTTCCGCAGCACGTGGTTACAGAAAAATGTCACTGATGAGAACCGCTTTGATCCAATCCGACTCATCAAGCCCAGCAGCCTAAGGCTGTGTTCGCTGAGCCGCTATCACGGGTTGGGCAACGATGGTTTAATTTTGAACGTTAGTACGCAATCTTGGCGGAGAGCTAACATGATGGGGGAATCTATTGCGCGTTCCTGTAAATTTGGACGGTACTGAGTTCCCGCGGAGAAGCGCGACAGGATATATGTTTGAGAAAACGGCTAGTACGTGGTGCGTTTCTATTGCCACTTTTTGATCCTATATTCACCGTTCAAACCAATCACACGATAAGAATATCACCAGATAACTTGATAATTACACACCGTTAAACAAATATTTACCAATATTTTCGATAACGAATCTGAATGAGCACCACCACATATATGGCTATTGCGTTCACAATAAACACACCTGAAAGATACTTTCCTCTTCAGTTTCTTTTTTTTTTTTTCGTTAGCGCAACACCAAGGCTACAGAGGAAATTTTCGCACAGGAAACGTAAAACGTGTTAAATATATTCTAAGAAATCATGCCCTTAGGCTTGACAGCAGTGCCATACGTAGCAACGTAGCACGCAAAAGAAATAATTAACGCTTACCATAAAAAAAGCAGCAAAGTCAAGACGTATACCACTTGAGCCGGCAGAAAGCTTGCAATCATTGTATCGGCGTCTGTGTCATGTGCAGGCATTTTGTGACTAAATATCATGGCGCCAAGGATGGCGCTGCTGCAGCTGCATGCGCAGTGTATTATCAGTTCGGAGCAGCCCTCGTCAGATGATCTGTTGTGACGTCGGCTAAAGAGGTGGATAAAGTCAGTGCATCAAGCACTTATGCAGGATAGCGTATGCGTGTGCAAAAAGTACACATAAGCAGCACTGACTGAACCATAACGACGCAACAGTGTGCAACGCTCAATGTTCCTGTTATTTTAATAATGTCCTTGAATGACCCAGTATTTCGAGGGCATATAAAAGTGAAAAATAAGGCTGATAGAGCCGCGGCTTTTGATGTCTAACTACTACTCGCTTACATAAAGGCGTACTGATATTAGCTAACGGTAACATTTAATAGATTCGGTAAATGATGTGGCAGCTAAGGACCGGCAATATTGATGCAAAAACTTGTAAAGATCCGAGATCTGTTGGCATGAAGCATAAAATAAGATTATCAGGCGAAAATACTTTTGTATCGCAAGCGTTAAAGCTACATTCAGGCAGCAACGTTACAGGTGAAACTGGAACGCCAGGTAACGTCATAATTTTTAATGTGTGTTTTAAGCCTGAAATTTGCAGTCATGCACAAACTTGACGCGTGCACCTAGAGTGCGAGAGAACATGACAGTATTTTCAACTCGTTTTGCAGCACGGGATGACGTTCGAGGCCATGAATCACATGCCCCTCCTCGAGGCTACCGTGAAGGAATCCCTCCGCATGTATACGCCAGACTCATTGTAAGTACGAAGTTTAACATCTCTATCCCTTTGCTTCCTTCCTTTCAAAAAAAAAAAAGTTTTTACCTACCTACCTAAGAACGAGTGCGTTCCAGCATGCTTTACTCCTTACTCCCTACAACAACTGTCAGTTTCTAAACGCTATAAATCATGACATTGTGCATTCCAAACCTAGAGATCTAACAAGCAGAAGGTTCCCTTAAATTAATTCTCAGGCACAGCTAGCTTTACACCTCATTGCACAGAAAAAAAAATTTACTTTTCAGAATATCTGATGCTTTTGTAAATAAAGTTTTTGATAGCGCAAGTAATTCACCTTCTACATTTTTTGTGCTGCCCTCTGCCGCCTTGGTAGGGTTTTGGTTGGGGCCGGGACAACCAGTATCGCCAGAAGAAAAGCCTCCGAGATTATGAGACGTTTCGCGACTTTTCCGCTAGGGGAAGGGCGCATGCGCAGTGGTATCGTCAAAAACGCGGATTGGGAAGAAATACGAAAAGACACACTATTCACTTGTAGCACTAAAAATGTTTACTTACAGTAGCGTACCAACCAGCGCGAACTGTCAGGATAACATAGCTTCTCGGTTGTATGGTTCCTTAACGTTGGTCAAACATCGCCGTACTACTGCATTTTTTCCCACCTGTTCTCTAGGCAAAGAACTACGAAAGTCCAAGCAAAATATTTTTTTAAATACACGAAAGTAACTCAAGACTGTCTGCCTAGGCAGTCGCTTCACCAAGCTAGACAAAATTGCTCCTCATAAGTTCGCTTCAGTCTTAGTTTTCCACCATAAAAATAAACCAAAAGACTTTCGCAAGGGACTTATAGACGCATGGAGCGTTGAGAAACGATGAAAACTGAATTACTTCCCTCATCCACAGTGGATGAAACCACGTTATGGAACAGTCGTTTTATCCAGCGTACGTGTTTGCTCCTTGTGCTATTCCTCAGCGTGTTTGCAGTTAGTCTTAAAGTGCGCCATCGGTGGTGGATGAACTTATTGAGCTTTGCATCTCACGTTAAGTGAAAGAAAATGATCAACGGCTGTTTTCTCCTTTTCTTCTCCAGCCTGACGAGACGCTGTAACCAGGAAACGACACTGTACGGGATAGATTTCAAACCCGGAATGTGCATCGAGATACCGTTGACAGGCGTTCATTACAATCCAGAATTCTTTCCTGATCCTTACACTTTTAAGCCGGAAAGGTAGGTTGTCTTCTATTATTCTGAGAATGCTAAATGGTAAACAATTGAAGCGTGTTCGGAGAAACCAACGAAGTTTATCACTTTTCCGCATTTTTTTTTTGTTTTAGTACAAATGTTTTCTGTTTCATATACCGCCCCACTGCCTCTTATTCTAGACCTTTTCTATTCTTTACAAAAATCGTTGGCAACGCCACTGCATGCGTTCTACGTGTTCTAAACGGCGCACCATTACACTAGTATATGGTGCCTTGCAGTGAAAGCAGCGGATTCCGATGCTCGCGTTAGCGGCATTCCATTTTTCCAGTTGCGAAGCTGCTGACGAAATCTTTGACTCTACTTCGATCTAGGCTAATGCTATTTTTATAATAAAAGGCCGCTTCACATAGCTGCGGTATATAAAAAGGAACAGGAAGGGTACTTCTAATATCTTGAGAATTTATTGCTAAAATTGTCTGACACACAGTAGAAATTTATTCACAGCAGAGCGAGCATCCATAGGAGTGCTCAATAGAGAAGGTTCCCAGAAAATAAGTTTCCAGGATTGCGAAATTTCATCCCAATTGTCGAAACAGTATTGCTAGAATATTTTCCTAAATATTTAGACTTTGTAATATTAAATAACGTTTTTTTTTTTTAAGGCAATATAGACCGAAGGAATGGGAGTGCGCCACGCCGTCCCTTGGCAATAAAAATTTAAGGCAGCTATCGTGTGGTTCAGCTCGGTCCTTCTTTTCTATCATCCGCGTTAATTTTTGCCATAGACCCACCAGCAGCATAAGTCGGCTGCTAGTTTTGAATCTTATGTCATTGCAGGTTCTTGCCGGAGAACAAGGACTTGCTCAAGCCGTACACTTTCTTGGCTTTCGGCGCGGGACCCCGAAATTGTATAGGATTGCGCGTTGCCCTCGTTCAGGCCAAGAGTGTGCTCGCCTGTTTATTGAGGGACGTCCGCTTCGAGCGGTGCAACGACACTGCTGTAAGTTCTGCGCACAGTACCACCACCCTTTCGGTGCGCGACAACCAAACGAAAAGCAATGTTGTTTCACTAGCCATTGAAGATGATCGTCAGAGTTAAAAACTTTCGGAACCACAGATATCGAATTGACACACGATTCTTGCAAAGGTTATGCTGCTAATAATAATAATAATATCTGGGGTTTAACGTCCCAAAACCAGGATATGATTATGAGAGACGCCGTAGTGGAGGCCTCCGGAAATTTTGACCACCTGAGGTTCTTTAACGTGCACCTAAATCTAAGTACGCGGGCCTCAAACACTTTCGCCTCCATCGAAAATGCAGCCGCCGCGGCCTGGATAGGTTATGCTGCTAAAACTACTAGAATTGACTGGGGCTACGTGGTGCGCATCCAAGTCTAAACAGCGCCATAGTCAGGGCAGCGAGGCACACAAACAGCAGCGCTGGCTTTCAGCTAATCTTCATCGCATGCTCGCATGCTGAACACTGAATATCAATGCATACAAGAGGATATGGAATCAGGAAGCCATTGAAAGGGAGCACATATTACTTGCTGCTACCAGACAAGATAGAAGTTCAGGGGAAGATAGAGGCTAGAATAGATGAGAAATCATTGAGCAATGAACCTTGTTGGAGCCAGCTGTCCGGAAGGAGACTTCGACACGTCCCTCTGTTGAAACATTCGCTCCAGCAACATTTCCTGTTCAATGATTACTGACTTGTTACTGCCACACTGCACATGCTGACTTATATGAACTACCGTGCAATGAAGTCAATCATAGTTGATTTGGAGGAGGGGTGATGTTTAATTCTACGTTAGAGGTCTGGGTGTGGCAAGTGACGTGATCTCCAATGTAGCGACATCCTGCATTCAATGTAGAAGTATTCCGCACCTACTATCGATTAAGATTATCACCATAAGCGAGTAGCTGAGCGCTTCTAGAAAGCCATTTGCTTTATTAAAAAAAATGACGCGTTTGACGGGCCGAAACTTTTCACAGTAATATTTAGGTAGCCTTTGTTTTTTCAGCGCCTAAATTTGTAGGGAAGGCCAACAAAACTGTTATTCTCAAGACGCTTCATCTGTGTAACATGCGCGAGGTTTCTCAACACGGTGCAACGCACACGTTTTCAAATTCTTGACAATATGCATGCGAATGTATTTTTTGTCTACTTTTTAGTACATTTGTAAAAATAAGATGCGTTGCGCCTCTTTAAACGATTAAGTAAGCGCTATTAAATTTAATACGGCTTTTCAAAAGTAATTCCAATCTTAAAGGAGCAGGTTGCAGGATTCCAACTCACTCCCGACAGGAGGCAGTTGGAGTTATATTATCGTTAATACGAGTAAGTTTCTTGTTTATCTAAAAAAATGTTTTTATCTAAGACATCTACACTGCAACTGATGCCTGTAATTTCTGAACCACTGAATTCATAGACAAGTTTTGCTTGAATTGTGATTAACAAGTACACAGCGTAAATGTCACTCTCCTTATTACAGGTTCCCGTGAAGTTTGTTCCCCAACGCCTTCTTTTGGAACCAAATCCAGCGGTGAAGCTACGTGTCGTACCACGTCGCTCAACCGTGCAAGAATAGTCCTGCTTTAGTAAATGCACCAGCATTTGCTGAAAAGTACTCAAGCTGTAGTTGCCACTGACTTCGTACCTGATGCATGCCATTAGTAATGTATAAAGTTCTTCAACAGTGTCAACAAGCGCATGAGCTCGTATCTCTCACTATAATAGGACTTTGTAAAATGTTTTTCAAATATGCATTTTATGAATGAACACGCCAATGCTAAAGGTAACCTTGAATGGTATTCATTTTCCAACTCAAAAGTTTACACACATGGATGATAGTCCGTATTTTCTTGTCAACAACATAGTAAGCATTGAAATTTTGCTTAGGCAGATACGTGGTACATCAGGTACATACACTGCGCTCATGAATTGTGCCAATCAACATTTACTGTTCCATGTATAACCTAGCTGTGGTTAACTCCAGATAATCGAAGGTATGAGTGAAGTGTAAGTCATACCGAGTAATGAAGGAGACCAGATATGTTACGCAAAAAAGAAACCTTGCTTCAGCGTTTGTTTTCATTGCGTCTCTTATCTGGTTTCCTCCGTCCTGCTTGGTCTACGGACTGCAGTATGTACTAAATAAAAAAAAAATCTTTTGGATATTGCACGAGGTCCTTAGGTTGCACTATATCTTGTAAGTGAGACACCGCAAAGGAGATCACGGCCAGCTGTTAATGAGTTTGTTAATAACTTGTTAATTTGTGAATGACTACGAACGTTGTTAGACCATATGTGTTACTGCATACCAACAAATTAAATAATACCTTGGTGTAAACGGGATTGTCTCACATCGTCATCTCTTCAGATATGATAGAACTGCCCCAGATGTTGCAAAATGTCTATTCAGAGAAGATTATGTAAATATCTGCCTCGATTTTCTAAGAGAAGTGGACATGACACGCTGGGGCAATGAATCAAACTACACGGTGCAAAAATCCAATGAAATAGGCAGACTTATTACGAGCGATCTGTAAGTGTTGCGATTTGGCAATGTTGAAAAGCAATGTTGCCTAATTTATTTTTAAAGAATCAATACCAAGTGATTGAAACGAAGGAAATATCAGCCACTTTAATGAACATCAAATGCGCATTGAAACATCTCTTTACACAGTCAACCACACAACAGTATATGCGAAAATTCGTGAAAATGAGCACAAGCTTGCGCCACAAATCACACAACCACTGTACATGATTAAGTTACAAGAGCAAATAAACAAAATAGGCACGGAGGCTTCAGCATAAAACATCAACGTCAAACACTGCGACACCTCCGGTGGTAATAAATAAAAGAATCGTGATGGCATGCTTAAATAATAACTTCGTGATGTACTATTACTCGCTTCAACCTTAAACTCCTGCAAAAAAAAAAAAAGAATCTACTCAGGCTAATGTTTGAAGCCGTCACAAGGCAAGATAACTAATAGCCCAACGCCAAGCGACCCAACTCCATATGTCCCTTTCCAATACAGTACAAGAGATCACAGCGTTATGGATGGCCAGCTAAAAAGTGTGTCGCATATTACATTGTAGTAAGTGTTTGGACAAACCGCGAGACAATTATTGCCAAGGCCTGCCAAAACCTTCTTCGAGCCAGCCCTTATTGTTTGGTCCATAAGCAGTGTGGAGGGCAAACTGTTTGAGCAAGGTTCCCTGTCCAGGCATCTCATATGTATTGCGTGATCTTGAGTTTGAAAGCAGGCAACGCGACAACGCGTTTCGAAAAGTCGGGGCAGCCGCAATGGACAACGCCGCAGCGCCTGCCTCAGAAGCGAAAAATAGACGCTCCATTGGACGAATGACGAGAAAATCCACATGTCAGAAAGTCGATCTCAGAAATTCGGAGCCGCGTTAACTTTAGACCGAATAGGAGAAGCGATGTTTGCGAAAAGAAGCTAAGAAAACGACAGAATCTGAATTCTGAGAAGCTTACGGGTGTTGGACCACGAAAGCTTTCCAAAAAAGGCTCTTGCATCCAACTGTATAAGAGCCAACATTTGTTGATAAACGAATCAGCAGTAGTCATAGTTACTTCATTAGCACTCTTGATAAACACAATGAGTGCATTTGTGACTGTGTGGTATTCCCATCCGTGTGTGGTTGATGGAGGGAGTGCTGGAGCCATAATGCAGATAGTAGAGTTGAGCAGCAATGAAGCCTGTTTGCACTTATTAGGAATGTCATATTGCACTGTACCGTACATGCCTCGTAAAGACACAATGTTCTGTAAAAGCTTAGATATCTCTATGGCACACCACGTAGCGTCACCATCGAAACAATGTAAATACACAACGAAAAACCCAGAAAACGCTCAATTTACAATGTACCACTGCAGCCATATTGAATGTTCTCGTTGACAAATTCCAGTAGCCTGTTTTCTGACACCGGGAACGCGCGGTGCTAATCAGTCTTTCTCTAGTTTTCTGGTAGGTACATAGGCCACAGAAGTACGTATTTCAAACAATCGGGTAGTGATAACGATAAAAGAAAATGCCCCACAAAAAACCGTGCCTATACAGACAAGAGTTTCTTCTAAACAGCGCCACATTTGTACTTTCTTTCCGCTAGATACAACACATGTTGTCACATGATGAACAATGTGGAATTAAATGAGATCATTTTCATCTATTAACTTTATGAACACCTTACGAGCCCAGCACATTCTTTTACTAGTCAACTTCAACCGTACCGATAGTGCCTTTTCGTACTCATTAATGAAAGGCTGGTCCACAAAGCCCTTTTTACGTAAGCCAATATGAAATACAATGCGCTGTAACGCAGCTGTGAGCAAACTCTGCGCGTACTGGAGAAGTACGAAGCCTCATTACTCACTGAAAGGGCACCATGACTTCACAGTCGAGAAAGTTAAGTTACTGCAGCGTAGTTACGATACCCCTACCTAGTTAACTTGCAGTCCTAAACAATGACTGTTCTCCAGGTAACAGCCGCGGCACCTTATTGTGTCGATACCGCGCTTTATTTTGGCATATGTGAGGAGCACATGGCACAATGCGCATTGAATGTGCACTGAACATGCGCACGGGAACATGAAACCAAAAAGCACGAGGAGCTCTCAAAAAAGAGCCTCTGATTGTCCGAGAAATGATTGCAGAGAAAGTACTCCATACCGGTGAACTTCAGCGTTTCCTACAACGCCATGTCATTGCTGATATCTGTTCTATGGATTTACTCTCGGCAGTTAGCGAATTACCGTCGCTTAAGGAGTAACTGCAGATGGAGAACGAATCAGTCTAGATATTTAAATCATACCTTCAGAAACCTATCTTGGTCTACTAATGTCAGGAGATTGAATTAGCTCCTGACTTAGTAGACCAAACGAAGTGCGGACTTGTAAATTCTAATCGGTCAGCCAGGGAAATCATTGTAAGCCAGCGTAACCACTTGATGTTCTTGCAAGTCTCGCACGCTTTCTTTCGACTTTCGAACTGGATTGACAACAGCTGTTCTAGCAGGAACTCATCCATAGGATAGTTTTTAATATACTCCGCAAGTTCTGAAGTTCTCCTATGGAACTTAATATTTCAGAAGTAGAGCAGTATCTATAATTATGAGTCGACATCGAAATGACACAACAGAGGCGCTGTGTTGTGTCATTTCATGCGTCCTCGTTCATTTCGTACTGTGCAAATATGTCGACTCTAGATCACCAACTAGCCCAAGCTACCGTTCTATCATGTAATTATCAATTACGATGCTCCAAAGTAACAAAAAAGTTTCGTAGCTCAAGGGTGCTGAGTGTGTTTTATTCCCATCACGCCCTCAGATTTCGTTATAAAGTACGCAAAAGCTGCGTGAGACACCCTGCACTCACTGTGATTCCACCAACTTTGGCCAATTTGTAACTTTTTTATTCGAAAAAGTTATATTTGACGCTTAAGACGTGAGGGAGAGCTAATGTGTTCCTTTAGTTTCACTTGATATTTGCATTTAATGTCCCTTCAAGCTCAAAGCGTAGCGTCGCGAGTCCGAGCCCTGCATAAGACTGACAACCTGCGTAATTCGAGAATTATTCGTTCCGGCCCCACCGACGAAAAGGGTTATTTTTTTGTCCCTTTTATTTCGCTTCAGTTTATATTATAATTACTATACTGTAGTTAAAAACAACAAATAATGTCCCCCATGCTTTTCTTGGCTGTTGGTCTATAGAAATTATTTGGTTCTGTATAACTAAGAAACGAGCCCCTCGAACAAACCTGCTTGTTTCGCTCTAACCTTTGGCACCATCTCTCAGATAAGGCCAATAGAATACGCGCAAGTCAGCTTCTTTCGACTGACGGTAGCACGAATTTGAGCGTGAGAATAAACTTCACCCTTTACACAGCCTCACACCGGCGGGGTTACCGCATTGTGGCACCCATGCCGCAACACTGACGCTGTAAAGCTGTTCGGATACTCCCGACATTGCAAAAGTTGACCAATGCGGTACATGTTCACATCGTAATACGTGTCTTTTCTGGGCAGTTACAATAAACCTATTTTATGCTCTGTTAATTCACTCCTGAGACACCGAAAATCGCCACTACTCGGGGCATCTAGGCTCCGGACTGACGAGTCTGCTGGACATTCGCGTAAACGGACATCGGACTCTGTGATAAAACACGAGGAATACAGTGGCTACGCAGAAGCCTTACCACAGACGAGGGACATACAACCCAGACGAGCCGTTTTAGGAATGTGCACTCTCATAGGTGTAAACTCTTACGCTTGCCTTATGAACTAACGATTGTTCAACCCGAATATTCCTTCGAATTTTTCTTGGACTGCGAGGCTTTCCTTCGGAGAAACCTACGTACGTTTCTCTGTCGTTTTGTTGCCGCAGTGGGGTGTATATTTCATTTCATAAGCCTTGTCTACCTCGCGAGCTTCTGAGGAACCAGGTTACCATACTGAGAAACTGTATATGTATATATAAAGCGTACCGGGCTGATTACATCGAGAACTCACCAACATCATCCTGTGACTTGAGCACGTAACATGGACTTTTATTTTTCTTAATATAGATTTCCTATATAGAACAACGCCCTCTGTGGCCCAAAAGACTAGGCTTGGTTTGTAGAGCTGGAGTGAAAGGGAAAAACAAAACAAAACAAAAAAAACCTGGCACCACAACTTGCAGTAACTCTTATACCACAAATATATTATAGTATAAAGTGTTTCCACATTACTCAAAGGTTACTAAAAGTACTGAAACTCGTACATCGTTCCTTTCGTTTTCATAGTTTATCTATAGACGCTGACTCGATTGGATCTGTCCAATAAAAGAATACCGCTGCAGTATTATAACCGTATCAAGTGAATCGAACATTGCGGCGTAAGGCACTGCCCAACCATGCTTTCTCTCCAAAAACTTTGTCAATACCTGTAACTACGTGGCAGTGTGCAATCATTTTAGACTATAGTCATTAATACACTTTTTTTTCTTCAATATGGCACATTTGGCGACTTATTAGGAGAAAAGTTGTTGAGTGATACATCAGTGTTTTCATTTATACTTGTATGGCTATATCATTCTTTACAAAGAATAAAACTCGGTGTCGCAATGAAGACCACGATGCGGCATAAAATAAGACTCGGTGTCGCAAAGAAGACCACAGTTTGATATGTATCTCTTTCACCTATCAAAATAGTGCTTGTAAATATGGCTTCGGACAGCACCACTTTAAACATCCTGCAGTCAACATTGTCAACAGCAAATTCATTCATAGAGTAAAAAAAAGAACTATTCTGGGAATGCCTCAAAAACGAACAATGATGGAATGACCCAAAAGAATGTACAACAAGTTAACTGAAATTCCTTAACCGCCATTATGCACGCGTATGATTCAAGTTTTCTCGCGTACAAACCGAACAAGGAGAAACACACAAAAAAGGTAATGGGAGTGTGGTGAATATGAGTGTTATGCGGTACGCAACAGGCATGCCATCATAAATAATGTTCATCGTTAAACACACCTGAGGAAAGGATAAAAATGATGCGCGTGAATCTGGTAAAAAAACAAACAAACATAACAAAACTTTGAATCTCGCTGTATACCTGTCACGTGTGTCACTAGTTGGTCACTGGCGAAAACAATACAATTCCCAATGTCTTTGGTCACGGCGTTGAATAAAGACCATATCTCACCAGATATCATTCCAACCAAGCTCGCGAAATTCCAGAGAAAAAAACAAGAACAAAACGAAGGAAAATGGTGCTAACACTGCTCGTGCCATTCTTCCTCATGGGTAAACTGTTCGCAACCTCAATGCATCGTCGAAAGCTTGACAATAGAGTTCGTGATGTCGCGAACAAGTTCTTTTTTTTTTCTCGCGGCCATAATTGAAACGTAGTGTAGTAGGAAAGCAAAGAGTTTTGACTAGAGCACGGCAGTAAACGTGGAGTTGACGGTGTAGCGGCATCTTCTCAACCAGTCACGATGTAGCAGTTGTCGGAGGAGTCGCAGACGCGGTATAGTGTGAAAAAAAAACACACAAACACGATCGCGGTACACGCAACACAGCACGCAAACATATGGCACGGCACACACAGATCGCTAACACTCCTGGGTCCCGCATCAATCACTTCTTCAAGGAGATTCTCCGCGTGTTCCATCAAGCGCCGCGCAGCTTTCTCCCAGCCGAGGTCTTGCTTGAGCTGTACAAAAGAATCAGCCTGATGAGTTTGGCGTGCCCAGCACGAGATCAGTTCTGCTCGCTCAACGAAGCAGAGCGCACAATATTGCTGCATCACAGCAATATACATGCATTTCGCATCTCCGTATCACTTTTCTTGAGCGTTAGACCGCGGAGAGCCACAGCGACACGACACTCAACGCTTGCTCCCCATGCAGACGCTGGAATGGTTAACCCAGTGGTTCCTCTGAAAAATAAAACGGTCAGACAAAAATGAATCAGAGTCGTCTTGTAGTTTGCGCGCCTAAAGCATTTCACGTATTACTTTTTTACAAACCACATGTGCCGCAGTCTTGTCGAATGTGGCACATGGCGTGTGGCAGAAAACTTGGAAAACCGAAAGACACAACAAAAAATGCGGCACACTATAGTTGATTTCGATATGACTGATTTTTGGAGTTTTACGTGCCAAAACCACGATTAGGACGTACGCCGTGGTGAGGGACTCCGCATCAGTTTTGACCAGCAGGGTTCTTTACCATGTGTGTTAATCCATGTAAACCGGGTGCACGCGCATTTCGCACCATCGACATGAGGTCATGATGGCATGTGGCCGGCAATCGAAACCGCGTCGCCGAGCTGCGCAGCGCGACAACCTATCACGGCGAGAAGACGAGTAATGTGTCGTGTCCTTCCACTGCCCGTGCATGATTCACGCTGCTGTACTCAATATGTAGCAGATACAACGTTGATCAAATCGTAGCGAGCATTTGCACTCACTAACCGCTTTTAAAGACGATAGTTTTTCTTAGGGAACTTAAACGCAGAAATTTTGGTCTCTCTGTCTTTCTGTTTGTCTGTCTGTCGACCGATTCAGCCACCTGGCCAAAGTTGAACCACTTGCTTACCGCCCACCCATCTTGAACTGGTACGGCTGTTCATACTTGTGAACGTTGTCGATCAAAAAGTAAATATTACCCATATCTGAGGCGCAACATCACTAGGCAAGTATTAGGGGTGTGTTCCTTTAATAGAAAATACATAGATACGTAATTCTAAACACCCTAGTTTCTTAAGTTGCGCTGAAAATGTGGTTGCGCTGAAAATGCCTATGCGCGCCGATGAACGTCCTCTGCCACGCAAGAAGGAAACCCTCTGCACAAGCTCATGTTTCCCGACATATTGCCAGATGGCGTCCATATCTCACGCAGCGTAATGCAGCGCCGCCTCTATCGTCTTTACACGGCATTTGCAGCGGAGCACGCAGACACGCGGCCAATTTTTTTAGTAAACCATTGCCCAGCACTGCGCCACAGCAGGTTAGTGGCGTTTATATTGATGATATGACACGGTACTTCCAGTGTGCAGCTTCAATCAAACTACGCAATATACGTAGCTGGACGTACAAGACAACGTGTACATGGACTTAAAATAGCACAAGCATATTATTTACACGCAGTTTCAACGCCTGCGAGCTATCTAAAATTCTCAGAAAATCTCGACCTTCACCTACGTGATGCGTCCTCTCAGAAGACCAAAAGAACGAAAAAAATAGGCTGGTCAACACCACGTCTCACCGTATCTTCTGCTTTAATAGCATCGTTAAACGCTGAAACGAACATTTAAAGTGCCCGCAAGTAAAGCACCGCCACGGTGGTCTAGCAGGTATGGTACTTGACTGCCGACCCGAAGGTCGCGGTATCGAATCCCGACCGCGGCAGCAGCATTTAGATGGAGGCTAAATGCAAGAGGCCCATGTGCTTAGATTTAGGTGCACGTTAAAGAGCCCCAGGTGGTCGAAATTTCCGGAGCCTTCCAGTGCGGCGTCTCTCATAATCATATCGCGGTTTTTGGGACGTAGAATCCCAACAAATATTACTATATCTACAGCATTTAACGAAACAAGATTTTTTTTCTTCGGTGCTAACCAAATGTACCAGCAACAAAGTCAGACGAAGTTAAACGGACGTCAGAGAGCGTAGTGCAAAGGTTAATCTATCACCATAAAAGGGTCTAGGACTGAGCCTGCTGGTATGATTTCATGACTGCAAAACAGCGCGAAAAACGAAGACATAGGAAGAATAGACAGCACCAAGCGCTGTATCACTAACTGTATCACTACGCTTAACTCGATATGGCTCTAGCAAGCTATTTAGCTATTCACCCATAAACTTGAAATCCAGCGACAACATCACACAGCAAGAAGTGACTGGCAACACCATCAAGGCACGTTGACACTGATAATAGTCCCACTATTTAGGATACACAGGGTACTGGCAATATTACATGAAACACTCTGTTAGTAACCAAGTGCGCTCGGAAGCCATATGACAATAGTTTAATTTAGACACTAGGATTAGAATTAAGCAATGTCCGCTATTAAAGAGAATGTGCAAAATATACCGGAATCAGTGGTATATAAAGTTCCTTGCGGGTTTGTGATCATGGAATGGCAACAAAAACAGTAACAAGAAAAAACAAAACACACCGTTTGTAGTTTCTTCTTGTGTCCTAGCTTCCTGTTGCGCTATGCTACAAGTCATTGCATCAATTGAGATGTTCTCTCGACGATACCAAACCTGATTAACAACTAATGCCAGTAGCGTGTTATTTTTAGGTCCTACAACCACCTATTGCTCAGGCCACATTGTGAGGCTGTTAATTTTGCAGTTTCCATTCGTTACAAAAAGACGGCGCTTTATTTCGGAATGAACTTTTTTTTTTTCACTAATTTACATTACGCGTACCGCTGTAAATGTAATACAATGTCTATAGAACGTATAGATGCTCGAAGGGTTAAAAACAACAAAATAATTCAATCCAAACAAAAAGCATGCCCACTGCTGCAGACTAAGAACACAAGTGTTACTAATACATTCTTGTATAACAGGGTGCACGAAACAGTGTGCAAAAAAGTGCACAACACGAGCGCACAAAGCGCTCGTATTGTGCACTTTCTTGTCCTTGCCTTTTTTGCGCTTCTGTTATACAAGAATGAATCAGTACCAACCAGCTCGCGTTTCTGTTTTGCTTTAAATGTTACTAAGTAAGGTTGCACCTTCAAAAACATTCTGTTAAAGGTGTCGCCGTTAAAAAATTATGTAAGAGACAAAAAAAGAACAAGAAAGAAACAAAAATGCACTAGAGGGAAAACGTGTAGAAGAACATAAGTGAATAAGAACCTACCTGCACAGCCTGAATGAGATGGTATGTAAGAAAAAAAAAAAGCAAAATAGTTCTTAGGTCCGTGTCGCATACATTCAGTGCATGTGCAGAGTAGGTGCAGAACCAAACATACAGATGAAACTCAATCGAAAATCCTCCTAAATACAGTGAAATCGTTTACAATACTAATACGCGGTAGGAAACGGAGACTTCTTTCCAATTACATGCTTCATTCAGCTGAAATCTCGCTAATTATTTTACTTCAGAATGTAGAAGTACCGAACGTTTCACTACCGAAAACATTTTGAATGCATTATGAAGCGAATAGACCGTCATGGAAAAAAATTGTTTGCCAGCACAATAATTTCTGTGCACCACAGCTCTCCGCATATTTATTTATTTTATTGTTTCTAAGCTTACGTGCGTGTTAGCAGGTTCTAACACATGGTGCTTGTGCATCATGCCTGTCGGTCTGTGGCTCTATTATTATAGGTAAAAATTATTATGTTTCGAGAAGGCCGTGGCTGTGACTTTGGCTCATTTGGAAAATAGGGTTCGCGTTTAGCTCTTTCATTGACATTTCCGCTGTACAAACATGCTACGCCACATACAGCTTGTTGCTTCGTTCTGACAATGGAAGTATAAGACTTTTCCTTTTCTCTTTCTAAGTTCCTTGCCAAATGTTCATCGGCAACCACTTCCGACGACTTCTTTCCACTTATCCTGTCAATTACCGGCTACCGGTTCGGTTTCATGCTTTCGCACTGCTTTTTTATGCAGTCGACATTGTACTCTTCGATTCGGTTTCATGCTTTCGCATTGCTTTTTTATGCAGTCGACATTTTACTCTTGTCCCCAACTTTACTCTTACTTGTTACTCTTACTTGAATGTCATCGCGAACTGCTGCAGTTGTATGTCTTTCCTTGAGCTACCGGACGAAAGGTTTCTTGTGACTTGTACAGGAGTTTCATGAAACTCTACTGCAGTGATATAATCACATGGTCCTGTATTTTAGACTGCACGTTGGCATGACACGTCTATTCGTAAATGCTTACAAGCTGTCGTCCCTCTTACGTCGCATCATATCTTGGAGGCGCCACATCATCGCAACGCCTCTAAGAGATGGTGTGGCCACAACGCGCGCCCGTCACTCTCGGAGGCGGCGGGAACAAGAGTAGAACGCGATAGCGTAATCGGACCGTGTTCGTATCGCCTTCCCAATCGCCTTCTCGGTAGAGACTAAACCGTGTCGCAAGGAAAGCCAAAGTGCGAACGCTATCCGGCTCCTATCTTTATTTGCATCTGCCTCAAATTTTCGCTCACGGACACAGCTGATTTTTGGATCACAGCCAAAGACGCCGCCGCCACCGCCGCCAGAATTTCTGCGGAACGCGTTAATAAAGAAAACAAGTCAACACGATCTGCTTATTTTGTAAAGAGGGTGCTCTATACAGCATGTCGGGAGTGTTTTATTTATTCACAGGCATGTGCATGTCTGCAAAATTTTCACTATCATTTATGAGATTAATTAAATAAACATTATTCAACTCATATTTCCCAGAATCAGATGTATCAAACGACCTATTTCAATGATGCATATGTTGTTATCTCTTACTGCTTCGGTGGATGACTCGCGAGTTCCCACGTTCACTCTAGCAAGTGCGACCGAAGAGTCGTCATCCCAGCAAGAATAGTCACAGTTTCGCCATGTCACGAGCGATAGCAGACGACGCTCTGTTTGTGTACCGCGCTTTCGCGCGAAGAAAACGAAGAAGATCGACGCCGAGCTCGCGCGCGCTCGGGCAGCTTCGAGGAATAAAGAAAAGGGCCTGGCAGTCCCTTCCTGGTCTCCAATGTGGGTCGCCTTTCTCACGCCGCCTCGGAACCCATATTATCCGACGGCCACAACAGCACGTCACATTTGGCGCCCAACGGCTCGGGGTGAGCTAAGAAGACGTTCATATTTTCTATGTGGGGACGTCGCTCTCTACGCGCTCCGTTGGCTGAACCACTGACTTCAGGACTACGTCGGCTCCGTGAACCCAAGATGGCGACCGCCCCGTGTTCCATAGACGTGTTCGAACAGCTGGATGACGCCGCCCGGGTGGAAGCCTACAGGTCAGCTGTGTCCGAAGCCGATGCCCTGAAGACCGAGGTGGATCAGCTCCGGCGCGAATTGGAGGGACTCAAAACCATGATTTCGAAGGACCGCGACGCCGCTAAAGCCGATGACGCACCACAGCCACCTCTTGATCCGCAGCTGCAGGCAAGTCGCGACTTCTTTTGCAACCTGCTTGCTCCACTTGTAGAGCGCATCGAGCGCTTGGAGTCGAGAACGCATGAGGATTCTGACGCCGCATCATGCACGAGTGCGGAGGAGAGTAATGCGTCGATGAGTTTTAAGCGCCGTTCGCGGAATCAACAAAGCAAAGCCAGAAGCGATAATATCAAATGCGTGTCTAACGGTGAAGACGCTCGCGACCGACTTTCAAGTTTCGCGGCGAGCTCCTTACCGCATCTCGGGAAAGATCTAAACGCCCGGTTTCACCAAGTTGATTACTGGTTCAAAACCTTCAGCGTTCCTGAGGAGGTCGCTATACCGTTCATTATTTCGAGGCTCCCAGCTAAAGACTTTACATGGATGCGTCACCACACAAAGGTGGCTGCTATCACTACTTGGGCTGATATGAAAGCAGCGTTCCGCCGACGTTATAGCATGGATTGCGATGTAACGTCTAAGCAGCGAATGTTCGGAGCAACGCAACGCGCTGGAGAGTCCTGCACAGACTTTGCATACCGCAAGTTGGACCTCATGGAACAATGCAATTATCCTGTAATACAACAAGAGAAGTGTCAAGCCATCATGGCTACGTTATCACCTAAAGCAAAGAAACATTTCTTCGATAAGACTTTTAGGCAGTTAGACGACATGATAAGTTCCTTTCTGCGCTTTGACCAGATCAGAAATTCTGAGGAAAGTGTTCAGACTGTGGTTGCGCAAGGATACGAGAGTCCGTCCGGAACGCAGTCCGCCAAACGCCGCGTTGACTCGAAGCGTTCGCCTCGAAAGCTTCTGCGCAATCGTCAGCGCACGAGTAGTATACAGTCGAGTGGTTCCTCACATGATCAAACAGCTCAAACAAACGCGCCTAAAAAAGAAGACACAAAGGGCAACCGGTCTCCGTCGTGGCATTCGACTCGTTCAGCAACGCGTGTTGCTGAAAGAACACATGCAAACGCCTCCAAAATCCGTAAGCTGTGTTTGAACTGCTCCAGAAGCGGTAACATTGTCACGCAGTGTCACTTGCCGCTAACTGCCGAATTTCTGAAGTGGCAGGAAGAGTTTGAGTCTTCCAGTCCAAAACAGCGGGGAAACGAACAGCTGGTGACGCCAATACCCTCGAGCAGTCACCAGTAATTGAGCTGGTGTCGTGTGCTACAGAAGCGGGTACCTTTTGCGTTCCTGTCACCATCAACGGCCAAACAGTTAACGGCATTTTGGACTCTGGAGCTGTGAAAAGTTAGATTACGGCACCACTAGTTCAAAAATTCAAACTAAGCATTGAGCCTTCGTCCCTACGTTCGGTAGGAGCAAGCGGCCATCACCTGCAATACTTGCGTCAAGTCAGAGCCGTACTAGTAATAGTGGATGACTAAGCACTGCAGCATGCCTTTGTCATTGTTCCCGGTTGCCTCACGATGGAATCCTTCTAAGCGACGACTTCTTGCGGGCCTCAAGAGCCGTCGTCGAATGGGACTCGGAGAGCTTTGCGGTATCTGTTCCTCAAAGGCTACGCAAGGTCTACCCGGTTAGGGAGCAAGCACTGCCAATTTTATCACAGAAGTTAGTTCCCGTGGCCTGGCATCGCATATCGGAAGACGAAAATTGCGTAATGGTCATCACAGGGACGAAGCTCTTGTGCGACCACATATCACCCTACCACAAACTGCTTGTGCGAAAGGGCCAGTGTGCAATCAAGCAAATGACTGCTATGACTACCGCCGGGGGAGAAAAGTGGGCCGATATTCTCCCATAAGTTACATTCGGCTATAACACCGGTACCAAGACACGGTTCGTCAAACTCCGTTCCTCCTGGTGATCGGTAGGGATCCAGTGCTGCCACTAGACGTTGTTTACAGCCGCCACAAACACAAAGAGCTCAAAGAAGAATCAAGTTATTTCGCGGTAGCGCGTCAATGACTACATAAAGCCACAAAGCTCGTTGCCACGTTCATCAGGCTGGCTCTAGAAAACAAAAAGAGCACTTCAACTAGCACCCCAAGGACGATGTGTTTGAGAGAGGGCAACTGGTGCTCCTCAGAGACCCTATCTGAGCCCCATTGCTCACATGGAGCAACCTCATGCTTCGGACTAGTGCGTACATGTGGGCCGTGAAGTGTAAATAATCGTTGGCGTTTGTGTGTACTTTTGTGTGTGCGAAAGTGGAAAGACTTTGATTGACTGTTGTAAATATTTATAAATCGGACTGTTTAGGTTAGTTTAGTTCTGTTTCACCAATCTTCTGTTTGTGTTAGGTGATGTATTACGTCGGGACGACTACTTTCAAAACCCGGGCATGTCACGAGCGATAGCAGACGACGCTCTATTTGTGTACCGCGCTTTCGCGCCAAGAAAACGAAGAAGATCGACGCCGAGCTCGCGCGCGCTCGGGCAGCTTCGAGGAATAAAGAAAAGGGCCTGGCAGTCCCTTCCTGGTCTCCAATGTGGGTCGTCTTTCTTACGCCGCCTCGGAACCCATATTATCCGACGGCCACAACGGCACGTCACACGCCACAAGGGCGAAGCAATGAACGCGACAGCAGCAAATTGGAATGTTACACGAAGTAAGGCTAGCAGCTCACTCCTTTAGCATGCAACCTGGCGCAACTGAACAAAACGCTGGCGTAAGGAATCGCGGACGCTGAAGCGAGCGAAGCGACCGTCCTGCTGTCTATGGCTTCAACGCAAACTTTGCAATGAGAACACAACACATACACAAAGGAATTAGTCGTCTGCTGATCCTTGCCATGATAGGAAACTGGCGTAAATTTTCATTTATTCTTCTCAGGATCTCAGTAACGTCAAGGACAGCTCTGAATGATTGCCAGTAAAGTTTTTAGACGTAAGCGATCTCACTGATGATCCTAGTTATACACCGCGCACACGCGTGTGTAATTAAGGGAGAAAATGTGCCGCTTTCCGTGCGGCTGATAGCTCCTTCCCAATGTTAGAATGCGTTTCCGCATGACACCAGTGTACTGCGGCGAAAGTGAGCTACGCATTCCACACGCGATAGACCATGGTCGGAAAATTTTAGAACCACTTTCCTTTGTTTTCTTTTCACGGTGAGGTTAGGGCTCTTTTTCGGGAGATTTATGGCAGTGCCCGTACAATCGGCTGGATTGGTCGAAATTCGAGAGTCTCTCGGGCCAATCGGCACAGCTGGCAAGTATGAGTCAACCGATGCTTGGTAGCACTGTGTCGTACAGCGAAGTAGTAAAACGCTTGGTGCTGGGACTTCTTTGTGTCCGCAGACAGGAAATCTCCGAAATAAATGAATAAAACAAAGTAAGTTTTCCAATGTTCTACACACACATGCTTGCTCAAAGTGAATATATCTGAAAAAATATGGCTGATCCCTCCGTCATAGGAATCTGTATAACACGACAGTGAAACGTGTCTTCACAGAAGTAGTTGATTGTTTATTGCGCATTGATATATAAGAGTTTCTACATTGTCTATTGGCGTTTGTTAGCTAGCTATAGCGCCTTCTGACGCGGATGCGCCCACGTTGAAACCTGGTGGCACATATATCCTCCCCGACGACTAACGCCTGTGACCATGATTTAACGCTTTTTGTAGCTGTAGCTGTTCACATATTCCGGGATGCAGCACATGGCGAATCCCGCGCAAATATGGCATCACCAAGAACATAAAAGCACTTGTACTCGTTAAAAGCACTTTGTCATCCGTTAGTTTGCGTTTGGAAACGTGATATCCGTGACGGAAATACGCCCGTGAAGTCTCGGTGGACCCCGGCATAAAACACTTTCGTGTTAATAATATTAGGAAAAAGTCACAGAAATAAATTTCCTTGCATGGCTGCACTTTAGCCCGGCCCGTCGTATTTAAGAGAAATGACATAGTGAAAGTGCTTTGGGGTATAGTGTAGCAAACTGCGAGAATCTGGTTGTAGGGCAAAGCTCGAAACGCGTTTCTCTGCTCCTTTTTTTCCCGCAGCGTACGCGCTCGCACCACGCTTATACAGTACCATGATAGCAGGAAGAGTTGCTCACCTGACACTGAGGCCCGCAGTACCATATGTTCTGGCAGCCGGAGCACATGAACTGAGCATGCTGGCCACACATGACACAAGTGTTGTTCTTGCTCTGCGGGTTCTGTGGTGCCTGAAGTGCCTGCAAGTAGAGAAAATAAATTGGAGGAAGTAAGCGTCACATTGAAGCCGAAGTGTTCAGGCAAGATAAGAGTTACGTACGAATGGGGCTGGTAAATGAAACGCCTGCGCACATTGGGAGACAAACGAGAACAAGTCCTCAGGGAACCATCACACTACAACGAGCACGCAGTTGGTACTATTAATATACAAAGATAAGTGGTTAAACCAGCCTCAGGGAAATTTACTTATTTATTGATTTAGTTATATAAGATAACGCGCCACACTTATTCATGCAATTACTTCGTTCACTACATTTAATTGCCCGTTAATTCGTTTAGCTACTAAACGCTCTTCTTTTATCTGGGCTTGCTCGCCTTTACTATAACGCCGGAATGTCCAAACTTAACTTATGTCCAACGTATCTGCAATCACAATGCTCAAACTTGCCCATTGAGAACCACAGCCAGTGTAGCCACAGCGCAAACTCCTCGCGCGACACGTACAGTATGAGTCATTTGTAATAGTCAGGCGAACAAAGCTCAAATAAAAGCCTCGTTTCGAACCACATAAATCCAGCAGGCTATCCTAAATGATTCACCTAGTCGAAGAAAAAAAAACGCCAGGCCTGCGCGGAAAGCGCAGCACAGTCACAGCGAAAGCTGGAAGAGCGGCATTTCTAGAGACTGTTGTAAACTCTCCTGAGGCTACTAATACAAGCATATATTTGCAAGGTACCCATTACGCCATATATATATATATATATATATATATATATATATATATATATATATATATATATATATATATATATATATATATATATATATATATATATATATATATATATATACATATATATATATACATATATATAGAAGTTGGGAAGCACCGACTACGCCATTATTCATTATTCGTAATCTTGTGGAGAAGCGAGGTACCCGCTACACATCTGTGAGGCAGTACGTGCACTTTTTTGATGCGGCGGCTGATGACGATGAAGAATTATGGCTGAGCCCTTTGTTCAGACACTGAGCTTTATTGAGACCCTGAGCACTGACTAGCACCGAGCCCCGACTACGTCATTATTCGTCATTCTGCGGAGAACCGTGGTACCTGCTAAACACCTGTACGGCATTATGTGCTCTTCGTCCATTCGTTGCCCGATGACGATGAATAATCATGGCTGAGCCCTTTGTAATGGGTTGGAAGCATTCAGCAACGCACTCGTTGCGCATTCCGCATTGTGTGACGCCTGGCTACAGAATGTGCGTTGTGTGACGCCTGGTTGTTATTTTACTCTTCTATCACGCTATATCACATATGTTAATGTGGTTTCTTCCCGACATGAAGCCTGTATAGGGTCTTTTTGCAAAGCATTTTCATGCACCGGCATGGCTCTGAGGTAGATTACTGGGCTCCCACGCAGGGGGCCCAGGTTCGAACCTAGTTCCATCCTGGACATTGGATCTTACTTCGTTTTTTTTTTATTTCGCGCGATAGTGGTTACGGACACCGGCGGCGGCGGCGGACAACTACGGCGCCAAAAACGGCCGTTGTTGTGATCTTGGTAACAGCTTTCTCTGTAAAAGAAAGCTCCGTTAGTTACCTGCCATGCTTAAATACGAAGCGCACAACTAATTAAGTAATACTTCTGTCGGCATACAACCGAACTAACATTAGTTCATTGCTAATTGAAATAAATTGAGCGTGTAATACCAAACAACAAGTTACACTTGTACCTTGCAGAGTGACCTTAATTATTTAGCCTGGCACACTTAATGACAACTGAGGTTATCGAAGAGGTGGAATAAGCACATGCAGCCATGTAAACCAAACCATACGACTGACTCACACGACATAAAATTTTACAGATCACCAGGTAGTTCTAAACTGAATTGCATTTCCATCATTCCGAGTGACCTGATGATATTAAGCTAATGTATTGAGCGTTTAATGAGGCTAATGAGCTCATGGCAGTTTCTCTGTCAAGTGACAGTGATTTTCAGTTCGCTTAAAAAGTCATTAGGATTAGCATCTACACTTTCTGCTGGCTCGAACGCCTTGTTGGCTTGAATGGATTACGTTATTATCAGCCTAACCTCTACAACTGGCTTACCCCGTTGCACAAGTGCGCAGATCACTGTTCAGGCCTTAACTAAAACGCGGATAATCGATTCCGGATTTCCATTCAACATATTCTCATTAGAATGAGAAACTGAAGTGAGCAAGATCATCTGAATCTGTAAAAAAAGTGAGATTAGTCAATTTGTGTTTTACTATTACTCCTGGAGTATACCAGCGTCCTCGCCATAAGAAAGTGTCCTGGACATAGCGGACTTCTCAATACTATAGTAATAATATTCTCCGTTGCACCGTTGACACAGAATGTATTGAACTACTAAGTGCCGATTCAAATTCCTCGCTTTTAAGTATCCATTTCTGTATCTATAGAAGTTTCAGTCTCGAAGTCCTAAGCTGCTAACGAGAACAGTTGACGCAAGCATAACGATAACAAGTAACACGTAAAAATCAACGAGGCAACGATTTAGCATTGTGCACCAGGACACTTTTTGCAATTTCGAGAAACGTTTCCGCTGCTACTTAATATAGTAAAACAAGTACCTGCGCAGACAGAGCCTGTTCCTGTGGCGGCGCTTGATTTGTCAACGACGCTGCATGGGTAACAGGCTTGTCACCGGGTTGCATCATGTGCCTTTCTTTCGACATTTGATGCATGGCTGGTTCCTCGCGGGACGGTCTCTTGGCAGGAGGCTCCCTCCCGAGCATAGCAGCACTTGCAGCCTCGCCGCCACGTTGCTGCTGCTGCTGCTGCTTCTCGGAGCCACTCCACGCAGGTTGTCCCGGATAAAAACCGTGCTTCGCCATCTGAAGAGCATACTGTTCGTGGAGACCTTCCGTGTAGTTGCTCCAGGCGGCGTTGCTCATCGCGGGATTTAAGGGCAGGTCTTCCGGTAAGAGGCGCCTGTTGGGAAATGAGCCGTACGTTTGAAAGGCGCTCTGAACGCCGACGGGATAGCCCGGTGGCGCGCCCTGAGCCTCGCGGGACTTCATGGCGTGAAGCCATTGCGCGTGCTCTTGGCTCAACGACGCGGTAATCTTCTCGGGCTCCCTCTGGCGTTGTCCCGTCGGCGCCATGGTGGGACGCTGGGACGTCGTACTGCGCATTTCACCGTTAGATTGCGGAAGGCTGGGGGCGCTACCAGGCGAGTATTTTCGCTTGACCGCCGGCTTTGGCGCTTCCATAGGGTGAAGGCTTGGCTGCTTGCTCCTGTCGAGTGGGTAGTACGGCCGGCCGTACCCTGGCATCAGTGGCGAGTTGAGCGGCTGGGACGCCAACATAGGCGCGAATTCTCGTTGTAGCTCCATATTTCGCATGTTGAACATACCGGCCCCCATAATCGGCATGTTTAAAGGAATGTTGACGTGCGAAGCAAGCGACAGTGGTGGTCTGGTGTGCTGCGGAGGATGTGAAAGCGGATAAGGAATGAGTCCAGGTACTGCCTGATGCCCAGGAGAGGTTTTCGCAAGCGGAGAGGACAGAGCTGGAGGTGACGCCTTTTGCTGGCCACCTCCACCGACTGGTGATGGCCTTTGCCTCGGAATGCCTTTCGGGTCATCCACAAGAGAAGCTGCCTTCTCTGATTGCGAAGAAGCTGGGCTTTGTCCCTGCCGAACGTCAACAGCCGTACCAGGATACCGACCGTCGTCCTTCGGATACGGCTGCGGCTGTGGCTGTTCGAGCGAACGCTTATACCTAGCTTCGAGTTGCGTTAAGGTCTTTAGCTTTTCGGCTCTCGTTTGCACCACTTTCTCGTATTCAGCCTCCTTTTGAGCGGCTAAGGCGTCCAAGTATTTCAACTCGTCCTTCAGCCCTTCCATTTCTGTTTTCAGACTGCTCGTCTGTGAAGAATGGCCGGCTGATTCAGGACGTTGTGTGTGGGGTGAACTCGGTGGAGGCTTCGCATTACTTGGAGCTGTCGGCGGTGCCCCAGGCCCCAGTCTTTCTGATCGGGAAGCTCCGATTTCTTTGTACGAAGCTTCTGTCTTACCGTCTTTCATGTAAAGGCTTCCTGTCGGCGGGGACACGTTTTTAGCAGCGGGGTCAAGATTTTGCTTTGGCATTTGAGGCATGGCGTACGGGCCCATTTGTTGGGCGTGGGGACTCACTCCGTACGTTTGTTCCATGCTTTTGTAGCGCTGCTGAGCTTGATAGAGTTCTGGCCTGCCGTTGCGAGGCGGGGTGTCACGAGTCAGTGCTGGAAGTGGTTGAAGATGCTGACCGCCTGGCGGCGCTTGATGTGCTCGAGGCAAAGGGTAATACGAACCCGTTGGATGCATCTGCTGAGGTGGACGCGAAATCGGTATCTGACGCGATAGTGGCGCCTGGTGTAAAAGCTGTCCCTGGTGGGAAGGCGGCGGTGGATGGGATGGCTGCACCGGGTGTGAGTAATGTGCCTGGTGCGAAGGCGGTGGCTGCTGAGAGTGAGCCGCCTGTTGCGTAAGCTGGGCTTGATGCGATGGCTGATGCGACAGGTGCGGCTGATGTGACGACGTTGGTTGGTGCTGCGATAGTGCTTGATGGGGTGACGGGCCTTGGTGGGGAGGCGGAACTTGTCGCAGCGTCGGCGAGCGCTCAGGTACCGGAGGCCTATACTGCTGCTGCGTCTCCATGCGATTCGGCATGATCAGCGATCCTCCGGAATGCCTTCTCTGACTCAACTCGGGTGAAATCTGTGACGGAGGGAGGTGTCTCTGCTGAACGACAGGTCCACGAGCGTTCATCATTTCGTGGTAGCGACGCTCATCTAGCCATCTCTGATGTTCAGCGACGGCAAATGGATGAGGCTGAAAGAAGGAATAGTGCTCCCTTGGTGAACCATAAACTTCGCCCCGCCTGGCCGCATCGCTCAAGTTTATTGGTTCTGGCACCCCCGCACGGTGTTTCTGAGCAACTGCTGCCTGCGTAACGTTGTTGTCCGCAGACCTCGACATCTCCGATACTTTGCTGGCTTCGGACAACGCCGAAGTTCTGTGGTCCCCTCCGCTGTGTTCGGATCCTGGTGACAAGCTCTTCCTAGACACTCCAAGATAGAGCACGTCGGAGTCGCTCGACTGCTCTTCCGGAGCCGCCCTCGCCTGCTGAATGGCGTCGGCTTGGGATTTGGAAGAAGGCCTAGGCTCGCCTTCTACATCCTGCATGCCCTGAGGAACGCACGTCAACATCGGCGCAGAGGCTAGTCCAGAGGCACCCATTGGTAGCTCAAGTGCCGCATTTTGGCCAGCCACATGAACTTCCATAGGATACTGCGGTCGAATAAGGGCCGTAGACGTTATCATTTGTGAAATACGAGGATCGCTCGTGTAAGTGTCAGGAAGCGCGGTGACAAGAATCTGTCTTGGAATTTCCTGTTGCACCATCTCCTGCGGTTGCTCGTCCCCTGTAACGGCCAAAGGGTGCACACATGTCAATATCCCCACTCATGAAGAAGTCATTTCCGCATAGGGACGTTGGGAGTAAATTAGACGTAGCAATAGACAAAAGCTCATTATCTCTCGAAGCTAAATTTAGGATATCCGAGATGGAGTGTGCAATGCACACGTACCTGGCATATGCGACAATGTCGACACACTTCGCTTTTGCACAACCAATGACATAACAAAACGCGAAGAAGCTTCTTTTATGAACACGTAACCATTATATACACAACTAATTACTTCCGGTTTGATTACATATAAGCACTTCACTCGATTGAGATGTAATGTAACAGGTCCAATCAAACTTGCAGGCGAATAATAAAATAGTGTTACTCTCTGTGACATCATGCTCTCAGCGATCCTCCCCTCTCAATAAAGTGATCCTAAATTCAGTGTATACAAAACATGTTTCGGTTTGCTTTACCTTCAGCTTTGTCCTCCTCTTGCGCAGCTCTGAAAAGCAGGGTAAAAATGCTTCAATCACAACACAGTCCTACTACGTATGCTATAAAAATGCGTGTCTAGAAATATAGGGCGCATGCACACACAGAGATGTCCTTACGCCGGACATATATATAGACCAAGTGCCTGGCAAGAACGGTAAGTACTTTTTATCAAGCCGGCGGACAGATACCAAATAGGTCTTACAAACAAAAAACTTTGTAAATTCGGCCACATATAAGTGGTCGAATATGACTGCTCGATTCACCGTGCCTAGGTGAGGCAGCCAGGCTGTTGTCAAGCAATGCTGACGCGTACAAGCCTTTGAAGGGTCATGGGGCAGTTGCTGCCCTTAGGAAGACAAGACCACTTATTGAAACGTTGCGTCCAGCGACATTCCCTGCCCTGCGATTTTTCAACACTTCTGAACTTCTGTCTCGCTTAGAAATTTAGGAGTCAGATAGACAATTTGCATGTCCCAGTCAGCAGCAGGTTGCAATCGCGAAGAAATAGCGCAATGGCCTTACAACGCAAAATTTCACGGTCGAACACCAGGACAGAGGGGAGTATACATATTTCCCCCAGTATGATGCCGGCTTGTTTCATCCCTGAAACTTTCGCAAGAAGTGCTTTACCAAAGACCAGCTCAAAGATCAATGGTCTTTCCGAACACACGTCTAAGGGAGCCCTTCCATTGAAATAAACATCCGCAGCAGCGATTGCAGTGCTAGTTAAAGGCATATTGAAAATAGATGTATTCCTTTTTAGATGCCAGGCATCTTATGGCGGAGTTCAAACCGGTGGTGGTTGTGGTGGTGTGCGGCGTGACCACCCTTACTGCTCATGGCGAACCCTCTCCACACACCTCCTCTCCCGCTTCCCCTCTCCCACTTCCCTCTCCCTTCCCCTCACCCACTTTCTGCCCCTCTCCACTTCCCCTCTGAAACGCGGGCTCGACATGCCGAAACGCTGCTTCGCATCGCCTCATGGTCCCCTTTAGCGGAGATGGTGTGATTTTTTTAATGGTTAGGATACAAGATATATTTTGGAAAGGTAATCTTTATTTCACAAGATATAAGTTACGCGTAAACAAACAATCAAGGCATGCGTTGCACATTGCCATGTCACCTTGAAGTATTACGAGGTAACAAAGCTAAATAAATTATGAGCACAAAGCTGACTCGAAACAGAGAGAGAAAGAAAAGGAAAGGAAAGACAAGGAGGATAACCGATGAAAATATCCAGTTAATTACCTTATTAAACATGGGAAATGAAACGGATATAAAAGAAACAGGAAGCTGAAGGCAACACAAGGTCTCTGTTACAATGCCAACATCCGATTAACACACAAATACGTTGGTCACTGTTCATCGAATAACTCTAGTTCTCAACAAACAGGCTAAAAAGCTATTTTTGTTCTCCCCTTTTCAAAGGAGATGCCAATAAACACCATCATCGTTGTGTGTGCAACTAAAATCTGCTGAGCATGGTAAGGCCATGAAAATATTCCGCGACAAAAAGGGACGCCATGAAAATGGCACGGCACAATGACAGATAACAGACCCGCGCCTGTATCAACGTTGGCTTTAGCTAAACGCATCCAGCCTCAGCTTTGTCGATGACCATGTGATTTGCCAGGAGCGCATGCGCTCCCACGTTCCAACTTGACGTTGGTCAGTCAGCTCTGAAGATGGGCATATGATGGTACTAAGGACAGCCAGTAGTGCTGACGGCTGTTCTCAACGTATGCTCCTGAATATCCTATCATCTATTCGCTAGGCTGCATATGACATAATGAAAAAATTGTGGCGCAAACTGAGAACGAGGACAAAGCGAGAGACGACAGGATAGGGCGCTGGACTTTCAACTGGTTTGTTGCCCGCACACCACCCAAACTTATAGATTTTCAGAAATGCTCACGAAGAGAGGGCGCATCACATACGGAAGAAGGGGGATGGCTGTATCACTGTTCCTTCGGTAGCTCTGTACAAGAGTGAATGCTTATTTATAGGTAGCGCTGGGCGATAGTTTTCGTGGATACTGCTTTGCGGTAGTTTATATGAGCTGCGCCCTCTCTGCGTGAGCATTTCTGAATATATATATATATATATATATATATATATATATATATATATATATATATATATATATATATATATATATATATATATATATATATATATATATATATATATATATATATATATATATATATAGACACGTTTGGGTGATGTCCGGAAAATAAACTCGCTTAAGGTCCTACGTACTATCCTGTCTTCTCTCGCTTTTTTTTTTTATTCTTGTTAGCATTTAGCGCCCCGATTCTTTCGTTAAGTTATGCACCAACTCACCCAATGTTACACAATGCTGCTTCATATAGCAGCATAGATTGTTGTCAAGTGAGCTATAATCGCTGGACAAACGCAGGCAAATGAAAACGGTTCCGGCACACGCTTGGATAATCACTTACATTACAGCAGCTTCCATAACAGGTGCCTCCTCGCCCACATCCTCGTCAATGCAGTCGTCTTGTATCTCGGACATGGAACGGGTGAGGATGTCTGTGCCCGGAGGATAGACACGCTTCGGCTCCTGAGGAGACGTAGGCGCTTTCTGTTCCGTCCTCTGCAAGCGTGGTTACGTTATCACCAATCCCAAACATAGTTCATGTGTGTTACTCATTTTCTTTCTTTTGTAAGGCCTCCAAACATATATTCCCATACATTCTTTCTTCAGCAACGATGACTACACAAAATGAGCTGACATGCATTGATGAACTCTTAAAGGGCTCCTAAACAACATCTAATACAACAAACCAGCGTGTTATCCTCTCCTGGTGTTTCCCGTCTTCTCATAATAATAATAATAATATCTGGGGTTTTAACGTCCCAAAACCACCATATGATTATGAGAGACGCCGTAGTGGAGGGCTCCGGAAATTTCGACCACCTGGGGTTCTTTAACGTGCACCTAAATCTAAGTACACGGGCCTCAAGCATTTTCGCCTCCACCGAAAATGCAGCCGCCGCGGCCGGGATTCGATACCGCGACCTTCGGGTCAGCAGTCGAGTGCCATAACCACTAGACCACCGTGGCGGGGCATTTCCCGCCTTCTCGGGCACAATTTGTGACGCCAGTAGTCTGTTTCACTTGACGTCATCAGGAAATAAGCTCTCTATTGGCCCATATACGAGGGATATCAGTGTTGAATTGTGTCCTACCCTGCAATTGCCATGCAGTCGCACGCTTGTTCTGCCTTGTCTCGCATGACTATAGCGTGCGATCAACTGATCTCACTTCGTTTTGTACGTTTTCGACTGCGCAAGCGTAGATAACAGCGTACACTGTAAACGAAAATTAGCCGAGATGGGAGCTTTTCCAGCATATGAGCCCCTAAAACCCCCATGCCCCAATCATTTACTCCGTGGTAGCGGGGTGAAGTCGGCACATGTCGTCGTAAAACGCCCCTTGCTTAATGAGGGAGTTTATGAACGACATGACCTTGTTAAACTCCCCACGGAGTTTTAGATCACGTGGTTAGAAACTCCCTATGGGAGGTTTAAAAAGTATTTTTGGTCGTGACGTGCGTGTCACGAGGTCAGAAACTCCCTATGGGAGTTTTAGAAACCATTTTTGGTCGTGATGTGCGTGCGTGTGTGAATGTGCGTGTGTGTACGGGCATCTGTTTGCAGCGACGATTCGCAGCGAGGATTTGCAACGGCCGGTTGGTTTGTGTAGACGTGTAGGACTATTTTCTCCACTGAACCGTTCTGGTCAGAGACAAGTTCAACTCGCGCCAGCGTCCGACCGCGAACACATCGAGCTGGCTGTCCTGTGTTTATTCTCCCGTCAAGCGGCAATGCCCATGCACACGAGTGCAAGCCTCCGACACGCCACGGATACCTCGCTTCAACGTGCCGAGTTACGAAGAACTGCGAAGAATAATTTCATCGGTAACAAAAGTAAGCTGTTGCGATCGTCAGCGGGTTGTTTCTGGAGTTTCACTGGCTAAAACTTCGAAGCAGTAAGAAGTAGGCTTCGCTACGTCGTCGGCATCAAGCCGGCCGGCGGCCGGTGTGAGAGCTGCGCCGGCGACGCGCTCGCCCCGACCACCGGCAACGCTTGCTTCTCGGAGTGTCACCGAACCGATGTTTCACCGGCTGCAACTTCTAAGCGGTAAGAAGGCTTCGCTACGTCGTCGGTACCAAGCCGGCGGCGCGTAGCGAACTCGCACAGCCACACCGGTCGCCATGACCGGCCACCGGTGAAGCAAAGAATATGTTTCACAGAAAATAAAAGCTGCTGGAATGAGTAAGTTTAAATTGTCTCTTTGTGCCATGCAACCACCGTTGTCAAACGTATAGCGAGAAGGCGAGCGCCGATACGAGATAGATTGAACCAACATGCGGCCGCCGCTGCACTGCGAGCAACAGGAACCGCGACTACGAGCCGTCTCGTTCGTTGTAAGTGCATCGCTCCGTAGCTTAACGCGGATAGCGGACACCTGTTTTTTTATTGTGTGTGTAAAATAACGGCGACGAAAACTGCACAGCAGCAAGCATTTTGTGATCGCGAGCCGCCGTTCGTCGTATAGCCGTGCCGTACTCCTGCGAGAGGCCTAGCGACGCTGTCGGCAACAACGCGGTATACGTGGCGTTGAATGTTAGGCGGGTTTATAGTAAAAGACGGGTCTACCTCAGTAGTATCTATAAGCCCACCGCAAATATACACGTACGCCATGAATGTTTGGTGCATAATTACGCGGAAAAGGAGTGTCCCATCCGAGCTACATTGGAGGTCAAGATGTGGTGCCTATATATACTCGGTGACCAAAGTTTGGTTGTGAAGCGCGGGTGGCGAGCGGTTGTCAGTGTGAGTGTTGTATTACTTTGCGAATGTTGTGTGCATGTTTGTGTACGTGTGATCGAGTTTGCGTGCTTCGATGCTAATTTAATTAAAGATTCTTTGGTGCATGGTGCGACAGCGAAAAGCATTTTTTTTTTCGATGGTTAAAAAATTTACTCCCATACTTACCTGGAAAAGCTCCCCTATGGATGTAAACAAATACTCCCATCAGTCCATCCAAAACCTCCGTCCTTAAGGGGGGTAAATTTTTTACTCCCCTGGAGGGGGTATATAAAAACCCCCATCGGGGCGTGCGCTAGAGGACAAGTCCATTTACTCCCATCTCGGCTTTTTTTTGCTTAGTGTGTATAGCAGAAAAGCGCGAAATCCTGATAGGCTCAAGCCATTGACCGCGTGTATTCTGAAGAAATAAGTGGCGAGGAGGAGACAGCGCCTGTAGAAAGAGTACTGAAGGCGAGAAAAAGACTACTCTCTCGTCTTTGAACTCGGAGTGGCTTATGAGACCTTCAATGGGAAGTAACACCCACCAGTGACACACACCTTCACTAGAAGCGTAGTGAACGACGGTTGACTTCTCAGCAAAGGCGGCGTAATTGCGATCACGTGCGATGAAGTAAGTTCACCACTGCGCACGGCTTACGCGAACGCATTCACAATTTGGCCATGCTGCACTGAGGTATTGTGGAGCGAGAGGTCTCAGCTCTTCGTGAAATCTTCAGTCACAGATATCGTCGGCAACGTAACGTAGCAAACAAAGCAGGCATTCCGTCTATATACCACGCGCTGGCAGCTGAAACCGGGCTCTAATTCTGTATCAACGTGCTGTCGGTTGTCGCGTCCGATGTGTCTCATCAACAGGTATATCGGGATCAATCAAGCCACTTTAGGCGCAGCAACGCCGCGTGTTACTCAGCGCTACTTCCTGTGGCTTTTTCACTGGCCTGCCACGTCGATGTTACCAACGAGCTTCTACTGCAGGTATCATAATGCACCCTGTGAAAAGTCTGCACCCTTATCTAATCTTATCATCCAGCAATAATCGTCGTCCTTCGTATCATTTTATTCTTTCGACGCTGCGCACCCTACACATTCAGGTCACCAACGGCACGCGCGTATCAGCGTCGACACAACGTTCTTGACAATAAAGTAGCAAGTGCATCGTGTTAAAGAGGTACGAATGTACGCAAGATGACGGATACATTGTCTCGCGATAAGATAAGCCGCAAAGGCTGCAAGCTTTACTTATGACGTATTCGGATTGTCCTTTCGTCGCGCTACGAAGGTGGTAAAAAAGAACATTAAAGTCTGTACGATACAGAGGCGTAGCCAGAAATTTTTTTCGGGGGGGGGGGGGGGGGTTCAACCATACATTATGTATGTTCGTGCGTGCGTTTGTATGTGTGCGTGTATTTATACACATGCAAAATTGAAAAATAGCGGGGGGGTTTGAACCCCCCCCCGCCCCCTTGGATACGCCCCTGGTAGGATACGATAAAAAAAGATATAAAACGGATCACGCTGCTTATTTAGGTTCATAAAAGATATAAGGGTCTTCAGTGCCAAAACCACGACATCACTGCGAGACACGCCTTCCGTAGAAGGGGAACAACGGATTAAACTTGAATACCTGGTTTCCTTTGGCGTGCACGTTATATCAAAGTACACGGGTTTTTCTTTTATTATTATTTCATCCCCACACATATGCGGCCGCAGTGGCCGAGAATATAACCCACACCTGCGTGCTTAGTGGTGCTTCCTTATCATCAGCGGAGTCCCGTTACGCTTGCTAAGGCGGACTGGAACCGAACCCGCCCCCTCGAGCTTAACAGCGAGATATCTTACGTTCTCAGCTACCATAGCGGGTAACAGCTAGTTGTTCTTTTACATGAACTGTAGAAAGCTGCCAGGACGCTCTGGAATAGCCGCCTTAACACGTCAGTATTTATCAGTTAGCCAACGAAAGGGGCTAGCTGGCTCACGTTTACAACTCTGTTGCGCTTAGTATCAAAGTGTCAAACTGACTCAAGAACTACAGAGCGAACATAAAAGAACAGAGGTGGGCTTACGTGGGAGCACGTACGTCCACTTTTTCAAGCGAGGCTGGTTATGAGATTTCGCCGGCGGCGGCGACGTTCTAAGCGAAAAACCCGGCGCCGGCGAGTGCACAGAAATTCGGCCCTCGAAGGTGCGTCGGTCACATTTGTATGCGCCGTTGTCCAATAGCGGATGCCCCCTCGCTCGTGGGCTTGTCGGTGATGAGCCGTTTTTGATGTGGTAACCTGATCTTCTATCGAGTTCGCTTGCCAATTCATGTTGCCGCATTTCATTGCTGCCTGGATATGAACGCACGACCGTCGCTGTTTCCTGCAGCAACTGAAGTGTAGCGCTGTTAAGCACGTGGATGAAGGTCCAATTCCCGGCATGGAGGAAGAAAACAGTTAGAGGGAGCAATGCGCGATGAGAAAGAAAGAAAGAAAGAAAGAAAGAAAGAAAGAAAGAAAGAAAGAAAGAAAGAAAGAAAGAAAGAAAGAAAGAAAGAAAGAAAGAAAGAAAGAAAGAAAGAAAGAAAGAAAGAAAGAAGTAGGTCAGCCACGCGCACGCCAAGCTTCTCTCCCCCCCATTTTCGTAGTAGGGGCAAGGCTCCTGGGTTATCATGTTATGTCGTTTTCTTTTTAGTTCTACAGTCAATTAAATACAAAACGCAATGCAATCATGAAAGCCAGTACAAAGACGCTAAATGTAACCCGCCTCACCTCAGGTGTAGGGGCAGCGGCGACCACCACGGGCGCCTCCCGGGTCACGTGCTTGGGAATGGACGGCGACGCATCGGCGAAGTTACCGCCACCGTGGCCCATGATCTTCTGCTCTAACCAGTTGAAGCCCGGCAGCTCCTGGGCGAGCCGCTTGTAGCGGGACTCATCGCCATGCTGCTCGCCGCTAAGAGAGCTGCTGCTGCCTCGCCGGTGGTTGTCTTCCGAGTTCTTGCGCTGCTTCTTGCCGCCTGATCATGCGAGGGGAGATTACCGCCAAAGCTTCATATTACAGTCTGCGCACAATAATCACAATACCGGCATGGCTTATGACATGACGATCATACTTCTTTTGCATAATTTACTACATGTACAGACGGGTACACTGTTTAAGCAGACACTTGCGTGTAGGGCACTTGCAGATTTCGCTCTCTTGCAAAAGCATAGTGGATTAGATTTGCATAAGACTACTACTGGTGGTTGACGGCTCAGACTGTCTTAGACAGACTACTGCCATGCACGAACAATGTTATCACATCCACTTGCGGTGAGGGGGCCAGCACTATGAAGTGTATCGAGTGTATCGTTTAAGAGTGAACGGTACTGTACATTGTGTCTTCATAAGGTAATAGTAAGCATAGAAAGCAAAAAATACACACCAGGGAGGCAGTTTAGATTGTTGAGTCAGTTGCCGAAGGTCAATTGCGGAGTACCTAAAGCCACGACATTTTCAACTTCTCTAATATTATCAGTTTTTCCTTTTCTAGTATTATCAAACTCCTTAGGGGAAGCATACGAAACTGAAGGCACAGGCACACGTGACAGAAATTTAGGTTGGTTTTTATGGTGTTTCCCTCAATGATTACTGTTTGCACTTCAAATGAATTTCTTTATTTGACTAATGTTTTGCAAGGTTGTGTATCTCGCGAGGAGAAGGGGGGCGGGGCTAAAGGAGAAAAGCACTGCGGGAGCACAACAGGTAGGAAGAGGCCCACGTGCATATTTTCACGATTTTGTCATACCCTCCTGTACCCGCCTGGCATCGGTGTTCGAATACCTTTTGTTCGCCAACCATGTTGCCATATATAAAGAAACAAATGTGAAACGCGCTAATGTAATTTACTATCAGAGAGAAGATACGGCGATTGCTAGTAATATTTCAACAGTTTATTGACAGTGCTGATCATGAGATGAAAAAGAAGTGTGCGCGATACAATCACTGTTGACCTTGTATGGATATTAAGCTATCGATCAACCAAGTGCATTTTCGCTGTTCTGCAAGACTGCAGTTGTGTAGATAGCAATGAGATACCAGCTTTCGAACGACAGTGAGCTTTAAGAGGGCAGTGGAATGAGCGCGTTAGAGTTTCTTTTCTTTTTTCGAGGCACAGAAAACATTTTTGCTTGCATATTGTGGCAATGTGTGGGCGTAAAGCACTGGTCGAGAGGAACAGCAGCAGATCGGTCTGGCGACATCTTATATATCATCGTCTCTTTTGTGCATTCTTTAAAATCTAAAGAATATACGTATCGTCATTGTAATCGCCACCGCAGACACGCAGCAATATGCTTTTGCTTACACCGGATATTACTCGCTTTTTTCGCATTGTAAGTATGAAAGCCCGTCATTTTCCACGTTGATCGAACGTGATCGTGCGACGACACGTTCCACCAAGTTATATTTCATAGGCCATTACCACGGCTGAAATTGTTCTGAGAGCGGCGCTTAACTTACGAAGAAAGTACATCCAGCGCTCCGCTGCAGAGGCAGCGAAAATATCGGAGGCACGAAATACCACTCACGCTCCTCTGCAGTACTATCGTGAAAGCACGTGATCTCTGTCGTGCCCTCTAACTGCGACTTTATGGAACGCATTTTCACAGTTGTCGCGTTTTCCAGCATTTCGCCACACTGATTACCAAGTGCATGGCACAGCTATAAAACTAATGTCATAACATAAGCAGCACATCACAAGTGGCCTGTAAGTACAAGCCATGAATATGACGGATAAGTTGAGAAATACTCGACGCGACATATATATGGCTTTGAGTCAATAGGACCCTTCACTTTACCAAAGCAGACGTGTAGACCAGGCGGGATTTCGCAGTAAATCCAGAGGCTTCTCTCGCGTCGCGAAAGGGAACTCCAAGCGTGAACATCAAACCGAGTTGATGGCGAAGCAGCACTGGTGATGTATAAGACCAGACTGATGCACGAGACAAGACTGATTGATTCCTCCGTCAGAGGGGAGCATCGATGCTACTATATACGTATGGCTGCAAAACACTGCCATCTGGCGCTTGTCGGTGAGGCGGTGAGTACGATTCGGGGTCCAGATACGCCGGATTTTGCGCGTCCCGCTTTGAAAGGGTACTCCTCTTCCTCCTGATCGAGAGGAGCGAGCATTCGGCCTCCGGATTCCCAGGCTACTTGGGTGACCGCTTCGGCACGTCGTGCCACCGGTGCGCTCATTTCACTCGACTCGCCGGCGTCGACTGTCCCGGAAGAGAGGATCAACGCGACACGCATGCGTCGGGTTACCGTTCATCGTGGCTACGCTTTTGTTTAGCTTCGCTGTGCGACACCTGCAAATGCTGTATTGCGAAGCTTATGTGATATAGATACGTCTATTATAACGGAGATGAACTGTCGGGAACGAAAGACCGCCAGTGCACAAGAGTACGCTCTGAGACCACTTGGGGTGCGTCTATGCTAACCGAACAAAAACTCACAGGGTCCGCTATGCATTTGCCTAAGAAGATTCGAATGCGAAAGCCACCGCCTTCTTTTTCTTCTCAGCCGAAGTTCTAATCCAACCATATAGCTAGCCGAAATACACCACTTAACTATCTCGTGAAGATCGAGTGTCACGCACATTGTGAGCGATCTGATAGCCGTATCTCTAATCGAAAAGACTGGTTGAAATTCAGTGGTACGTAACAACGTAGAAAGTGTCTCACTGTTGCATAAGGTGCCGTTCTTTTCACGAATGTGAACGTGCAAGAACTTTGTTTACGAGTATCGGTACCTTATTTTTTCCTCGCCAATCTCTTGATTTCTACTATGAAGAGCGCTTGTCAACAAGAGTAAACGCTTTTAACGAACCGGGTGTAATTTGTTCGAATTTCACTAGGACAGAGCTGCTTGCTCCACTTACGTCTGTAAGAATATGAGTGCACTAGGGCCAGACAACGTAGTCTATACCATGCTCAAGAACGTGTTGGAGGCATATAAACAGGAACTACTAACAACCACAAACGACATTTGGAGGTACCAGAATTCTGCCCTTTACCTTGAAGGAATCTGGAATAATAATATAATAAACGAAGCCAGGTGAGCCCACAATAATGCCTGCCAACCTCAATCCAATTTCTCTTACGCCATATCTGGCCAAACGGATAAAAAAGTCATAGTTTCGCCGCAACGGCGAAGCAATGAATGCGATAGCAACAAATTAGAATGTCACACGAAGAACGGCAAGCTGCTCGATCCTTGCAACGCGCCGCTCGAGCGCAATGGACTGACGAAAAGAACAAACACAAGACGACCGCGAACTAACAACGGTCACTGCAGGACACCTGCAGCACGCTGCTCATACACAAGGAAGGACACTCGAAAAGAACGCACAGGTACACACAGGACGAGCCCGAACTAAAAACTGTTACGGTTGTTACTAAGGGAGTTTAAGAGTGTTCAAGAAGAACGGCAGCTCCCAGTAGATTCACCACTGAGAAACACGTCACTCATGATTGATGAAATGGGAGTACTGAGAATCAGTGGAAGACTGCAACATAGCAACATGAGCCATGAGGCCAAACACCCTAGCGTGCTACCCAAGAAAAGCAGCATAGCAAATGTCCTAATTAGGCATTGTCATCACCAGGTAGTCTATGAGGGATACCCGACAATTTAGCGCAACTTAAAGAGAAGTACTGGGTGGTTGGAGCTAGACAACTCGTCAATAATCCCTGAGAGAACGCGTAAAGTGTCAGCGCTTTCATGCACTACCTGCCGACGAGGTACTCGCTCCGCTAGCGAAGGACCGAATAACGGAGGCTCAGCCTTTTGTGGTAACCGGTCTAGATTTCGCCGAACCTCTTCTCATTAAACGGACCCTGCAACACCTTTCTTAGTTATATTGGAATAGTCTCATTATTGACGTATGACTCTTCACGAGTCACATGCCGCAAAAATTTTTCGAATCCGTCAAGTCTAAGTGGTGTTACCAAATTATAGAGATCACGTTCCGCAGCTTTCTCTCTCAACTCAACGCCGCGAGCGCGCGGAAAGCTAGGCACCGAGTCGAGACTCGAGGGAGGCAGCGCAGAGGAGCGAGGCTCCGCCCAAGAGCGCCGGCGGAGTTCTTTTCTTCATTTTTTTCTCTCTGACGTCTGGGCGCAACCACGTGGTCTGTGCCGCCACTTCCGGTCGGCTTGCGTCGTTCTCGTCGAGCGGAGTCGATCGCACTGTGTATCGCGCGTGCTTGAAAACTGCGCGTCGGTTTAGTAATGTTGGGTGTGCACCTCGAACGCCGTAGTGTTTTCATCGCTCTGCCAACCATGGAAGCAAACCTGCGCGCTCGTTTGGAACGAATGACAGCTGAGATCGGTTTCGGCCCATACTCCGATACATCGCCTCGTAAGACGGCACTGGCAGACGACCCCGAAGCGCTGCCATTACCGGACGCCAGCATTGTTATCGGAGACACGCTGCGCCCGTGCCTCGGTCGGTCGTGAGAACGTGCCGACGATGCAGTTCTCAGCTGACGAGGCAACACTCGAACGGCTGCCACTCTCAACGGCAACCGGCGATGGTCAAAAGCACAGAAATATTCACGTTTTCGGCACTGCGCATGGCGAAGAAAACGGAACCCCGCAACTACGAGCAGACGAGCTGTCGGTGAGACCGGAAGTGCTAATATTAATGTTTGTTCGGTGTTTTTAACGCGATAACAGAATATAAACATACATATTATCTACTTATTGAACTCAAAATTAACAACGAAAGTAATAATGAGGGTGTTATCGTGATTATAACATCAGCCAATGGTAGAACTGCCGACAATCGCGTCATATTTTGCGGACTAATACATCATTTGTCGAGAGAAGAGGGAGCGATATTCAGCTGACTTTGAGAATTTATTGTAAATTCCAGGCTGTGCGCATCGCTGTAATATTTGGCTCGCGTGTTCTCGGGAGCCTCGACTACCGATCGGCAGCGCTTTTCGAGCATGCTCGAAAAGTGTTGCAGGGCCCCTTTAAGGGGGCATCTGCTGCGAAATGCTACATCACGTTGTTCACTTACGGATTAACTCGAGCGGTTCATTTGGAATTAGTGAACGAGATGTCAAAAACCTCATTTCTTCTTGCCTTCAGGAGATTCATAGCAAGACGCGGCATTCTGAGCACAATTTACAGCGACAGTGCACCAACCTTTAAGAAGGCCAACAAGGATTTGGCCCCTCTTCGGTCGGCAGTCCGAAGCGAGGAAGTACGTGACTACATCGCGATTTCCCGTGTTAAATGGAAGTTCATTGTTGAGAGTGCGCCATGGTGGGGCGGGTTTTATGAGCGCCTCGAAGGACTGACGAAGCAAGCATTGAAGAAGACACTTGGAACTAGCTTCGTTAGTTTTGTGGAAATGGCCACTTTGTTGACAGAGGTTGAGGCTGTCATGAATTCTCGGCCCCTCCCTCATGTTCACGCAGAGCCCGACGAGCCCGAACCGCTCTGTCCAGTATCTCACGAGAAGGCGATTGACGGCACTCCCTGCACTGCTGCCACGAGAAATCGGCGACTTATCCTCTATGAACTTGAAACAAACGATTTCGAGAAGAGACAAGTTCCTGGCGGGTTTCTGGCGCCGATGGGCAAGAGAGTACTTGCACGAGCTACAGGCGACTCGCACGAAGCGGAACCAACGCCTCAAGCAAATAAACATCAGCGACGTGGTGCTACTGAAAGAGACCGCCCTGCCAACACAGCGGTGGAAAATGGGCACAGTAGAAAGGGGACTCACTGGCAGAGATGGCAGAGAGGCAGATGGCCTTTGAAGTGCGTATGCCCGGCAGATCGACTCTTCGTAGGCCGATTCAGCTGCTTTGCTCGCTGGAACTAAACTTAACGAAGAAAATGATCGTGTCATTGCGGCGGGGAGTGTGTCGCGGACAGTTTTTTTTTAGTTTTGAGTGCAGGGAAGAGCCACGCGTCTAGCATACGGCCCCCGTGTCCGTGGCCTTGGCACACTGAAAGCGCGCCTGACTGAAACTGCTACTGTTCTCAACTCCGAAATGGGGGACACGTGCACCAGTGTCAGTGGTTTTTAAAGACGATAGTCTTTCTTGGGGAACTTAAACGCAGAAATTTTGGTCTGTCTTTCTGTCTTTCTGTTTGTCGGCACGTCCCTCGATTCAGCCACTCGGCCAAAGTTGAACCACTTGCCCAAGGGCCAGCCGTCTTGAACTGGTGCGGCTGTCCATACTTGTGAACGTTGTCGATCAAAAAGTAAATATCATGCATATCTGAGGTGCAACATCACTAGGTACGTATTAGGTGGCGTGTTCCTTTAATAGAAAATGCATACATACGTAATTTTAAGGACCCTAGTTTCTTAAGCTGAACTGAAAATGCATAAGAATGGAAGCTTGAGCGAGTTGGTATGCGTTCATCTTTGTTGAAACAGCGCTCACTAGACGACGACGAAGTAAAAGAAGGCACAGGACAGGCAGCGCCTGTCCTGTGCCTTCTTTTACTTCGTCGTCGTCTAGTGAGCGCTGTTTCAACAAAGCTGAAAATGCGACTGCGCTGACATTTGCCTTCCTCCGTGCCCTTCGCACGAGCTCATTGTTGTGTTTCGGTTTCGGTTCTGTATTGCACTGTACGAATGCCATGGGTTGGTGTTGAAAAACTTTAAGTTTTGAGAAGGCCAAGAAGGTTAAAAAAAAGATTAAAAAAATGAAAAAGCAGCGTTGTGGGCGGCCTTCAGGCTGCTGGTTGTGGGCCCCGCTCTGGCGTTCCTGTTTTACCCAGGCGACGTGTGTGTGGAGAGTACTCGTTGAGTGCGAACGTTTCTCTGCTTCAGCGCTTCGCGCCAAACCGCGTTTTCGGGCTGGCTGGCGTCCCCGCCGCTCGCGTTGGTCGCCGCCGGTCTTCGCCTGCTGCTGCGCCGGGACTACCAGCACGCAACACAGCACTCATGTTTCCCGACGTATTGCCAGATGGCGTCCATATCTCACACAGCGCCTCTTCTATCGTCTTTACACGACATTTGCAGCGAAGCACGCAGATACGCGGCCAATGTGTGTGTGTGTGTGTGTGTGTGTGTGTGTGTGTGTGTGTGTGTGTGTGTGTGTGTGTGTGTGTGTGTGTGGTGTGTGGTGTGTGTGTGTGTGTGTGTGTTTGTGTGTGTGTGTTTGTGTGTCTGTGTGTGTGTGTGTGTGTGTGTGTGGTGTGTGTGTGTGTGTGTGTGTGTGTGTGTGTGTGTGTGTGTGTGTGTGTGTGTGTGTGTGTGTGTGTGTGTGTGTGTGTGTGTGTGTGTGTGTGTGTGTGTGTGTGTGTGTGTGTGTGTGTGTGTGTGTGTGTGTGTGTGATGCGAGGAGGAGAGACCGGCGGACTCGGGAAACCATCAGTCGCCAGCGAACCTTTTGAGCTGCGTGGACGTTATCTATTGGTCGATTCCACGAAAGATCGAAAAAGGGTGTATATTTGATGTTTCCGATTTTCCTGATAATTTTGTATGTTGTGCACATATGATTGCACAGCACGAAATCGCAGTTCGTTTTCAAATAATTTTTTTTTCAACACAGCAAAATTCGACAAGTATCGCCGGTTGACGACGACCATTTTACGAAGAATGCGTTTTCGTAACTTCGGAACCATGCTGGCAGCCACTGAAGCGATATATTACAAATACCTTTCTTTTTAGCGGAAGTAGAAGTAAAGAGGAAATAGCTCTTATCATTTCATGGAATTCTGAGTAAGTTATGTATTTTTAAAAATTCACGAAAAACGCTGCGTTTTTGAAAATCAGTCAAATTTGGGACGCTATGGCTACTTCTGTGAACACCTTAGCTCATTCATATTTGCAGTATGAATAGGCCTTTATGTGAATAATGAACCTCTGCATTTGTATTTCTCTAATAATATTCAAAGTAGTAAATTTTCATGCTCGAAACACCAAAAACAGAAAAGTGCTCCTCCATTCAAAAATCTATAATAAAAAAAAACCAATCTCAATTTTGTTCAAAGTCCCCCCAAATGTTCTCAAAGGACTGCAGAATGATATTGTCGCGAAACGCAGAGTTAAGCAGAAGGTTTTTCTTTTCAAATGTAGTTAGAGACGTTCTTTTTCGACTGCTCTTTTGAGAGGGACCCTCGGAAGAGAATTCCAGCCGACGGGGGGAAGAAGCTACATCCGGTCGTTTCGTTCGCGCCCCGTGCCCGAACGAGTGAGCGCCCAGCAGGGGGCTGCTAGACGACCGGCCGCCGAAACCCGAGCACGTGTGTGCGCGTCGTTGCTGCTTGCTGGAATGTGCCGTTTTCAGAAAGTGCACCAGTTTTGTTCCGAAGCAGGATTCACGCGACCACGTAAACTCGCGTGGGGATTGGTTACCTTCGGCTTGCCTGATTGGTCCTAACAAGCCGATTGCCGATTGGTGGAAAACCCCAAGGTTCGCGTACCCGTGGATGCTGCCAAACTCAATTTAAGCAGCGACTCGGGCCCATTTTTGGCAGAGCGGACTCGGGGCCCACAAGCATCGCACCACCAGGAACAATCATGCAAGTCGACGGGGTATGCCATCATTTTCTATGTCTTGTATTCATTGCCCAGTGTATTTTGTAAATATAAGTTGTGTTAGACAAATAAACCCCCCAATGAGTGCTCTCCGGAATCATCGTGTTGACTCCTCGTCGCTTGCCTGTGCGGACTTGCTCCCACACTTCTTCGTCTCCTGGTCTTCCGATGCTCTCAGCTTTTAACAACCCCGACGTTTCGCTACAATATTATGAAAAAAACATGTTGCATCATTTTTATTAGAACAAAAGCAGAAAATGTCAAACATTGTGTTTCCAGAGCGTGGTGGCCACTGCGTAAAGGACATCTCTAGTAACAAGAAAATACAGTAACAAGTCTTTTTTCTTCTCTGAGCTTCGCTAAACAGCAGTAATAATCTACTGTTGGAAAGTGGGAACTGTTTTGTAAAGAAAAAAAACAAGATCGTTCCAATTAAATGCATTTGCGACACCACTTGCATTCCTCGTCGACGGGCAGCACGGACATTTTCATTCCTCTGGATAATTTTTTTTTAGTAAATGCGCTTATATAAAAGTAACGAAGCTAAACGCGAAATATGTGTAGCTGAGTCGATCATGCATTGTAAGAATGTGAGAAATCGCAAATGGCGGCAGTGGTGAACGGCGAGTACCGCAGTGCAACCTAATTGGACAACAGCCACACATTGTTTGCCAGGCTTTGTCGCTATGCACGAGAAAAAGCTGGGGTGTCGATTGCGTTGGTTACACGATACATTTTTCACCGCTCGTCGCTCTCCCGCCCGGCCTCTGTATCCGCACAGTGCGGATCGTGTGGCCCGCGCTACAAGCACTCGTGTAAACGGAGTATCATGCGTTAGGCGGACAGGTGCAAAGGGCGGCGCGATGGACGCCCGCCTGAGCAGACGACAGCAACGAGTACGGCTGTGCCAGTCAGCCAAACACCACCTGAGATAGAAGTCAAGCATCCAAATTGTGCTTCACTTTGATGTGATCACTATCCTACGCTCTGAAGGTGGCTATGGGTAGGCGTTATAGCCATGGCCGAGATTTTGTACGGACTGCCTCATGGTGCACAAAAAGAAAATTCCGCTGCAGCAGAATTTTTGTTACGTAGAAGATATCGGATCGAGACACTTTTGCGGAGGGTCATGAAGCAGGATGCGCGCTCAATTCAAGAGGGAAACCAGATCTGCCAGCACTCCTTCAAGAGAAAGAAGGATATGCAAAACAAAGCAGATGCAATGCAAACAAAACGTGTTTTGTCCGTGGCCAGACCTGCTGCCACCAATCTTCACGTAATCGATTCTTTTTAAACTCTGCATTGATCACATAAGGTCTGACAACGTACACATTTGGGCCAACAAAAAACCACACCTCTTGGCGACCGCTCTCCAGAAATTCATTTCCATTCATGAAGAGACCTTGGCTTTTATACCAATCTCTCAATTCTGGCACAGCACATCATCATAAGAGACGCATGGAGGGAATGCGTTCTTTAGCACTTAAGATATGAATTATACTCAACTGAAATAGATGAAAAGAAAAGAGGCTACACCTGAAAGTGCCAACTGTGGACTGAGGGATGTCTAACACTAGCGTGAAGTCGCAAACCACGCGAATGCGTTTAATTGGAACGGTCTTTTTCTTTACAAAACAGTTTCCAAATTCCGACCATAGATCATTACTGTTGTTTAGCGAAGCTCAGAAAAGAAAAGACTTGTTACTGTATTTTCTTGTTACTAGAGATGTCCTTTACGCAGTGGCCACCACGCTCTGGAAACACAATGTTTGACATTTTCTGCTTTTGTTGTAATAAAAATGATGCAACATGTTTTTTCATAATATCATTCTGCAGTCCTTTGAGAACATTTTGGGGGACTTTGAACAAAATTGAGATTGGGTTTTTTTTATTATAGATTTTTGAATGGAGGAGCACTTTTCTGTTTTTGGTGTTTCGAGCATGAAAATTTACTACTTTGAATATTATTAGAGAAATACAAATGCAGAGGTTCATTATTCACATAAAGGCCTATTCATACTGCAAATATGAATGAGCTAAGGTGTTCACAGAAGTAGCCATAGCGTCCCAAATTTGACTGATTTTCAAAAACGCAGCGTTTTTCGTGAATTTTTAAAAATACATAATTTACTCAGAATTCCATGAAATGATAAGAGCTATTTCCTCTTTACTTCTACTTCCGCTAAAAAGAAAGATATTTGTAATATATAGCTTCAGTGGCTGCCAGCATGGTTCCGAAGTTACGAAAACGCACTCTTCGTAAAATGGTCGTCGTCAACCGGCGACACTTGCCGAATTTTCCTGTGTTGAAAAAAATTTTTATTTGAAAACGAACTGCGAGTTCGTGCTGTGCAGTCATATGTGCACAACATACAAAATTATCAGGAAAATCGGAAACATCAAATATACACCCTTTTTCGATCTTTCGTGGAATCGACCTATTTTGGTTTATCAGTAAATAAGTTCGTTTTGTTTTAATCACCGGCTTTGTTTCACCTTTGCTGTTTCACGACTAGAGCAATCGAGTCCTGGAGACACCCCAGTAGGCTTTTCCCAAGTTTGCCAGCCATTCATTACAGTCACTACAATTCTTGCTTGTTGGCCCAGGACTGTCGGCTTTCCCAAATATGGCGCTGACTCCCGATTGAATTTTCGTTGAAAGGGCGCTTTCAATTTCTTTCTGTTTTCTTTCTGCATAAGCTCTTCTTCGCATTTGAGGAATACGAGCGCGGAGCCTCAGTGGTCAAATGGTAGAAAACTCAATCAACTTGTTCATCTCACCGACTGTCTCTTCTTCAGGGACAAAGGCGTCACCAGCAGCGCCGGAGTCCGGGTAAGATGAAACCATGTCCTTGTATCTCTTGAAGCAGTGCTGGCAGATCTGGTCTCCCTCTTGAATTGAGCGCGCATCCTGCTTCAAGACCCTCCGCAAGAGAGAGACTCCGATGTTTTCTACACAACGAAAATTCCGCTGCAGCGGGATTTTCTTCTTGTGCACCATGAGGTAGTCCGCACAAAAAACTCGGTCATGGCTATAACGCCTAAGCATGGCCACCGTCAGAGCGTAGGACAAGGATCGCACGAAAGTGAAGCACAATTTGGAAGCGTAACTTCTATCTCTGGTGGTATTTGGCTGACAGGCACAGCCGTGCTCGTTGCTATCGTCTGCTCGTGCGGGCGTCTATCGAGCCTCCCACTGCACCCGTCCACGCAACGCACGCTACTCCGTTTACACGAAGGCGTGGAGCGCGGGCCACTCGATCCGCCACACGATGCGCACGGTGCGGATCCAGAGTGCGGGCGGGAGAGCGACGAGCGGTGAAAAATGTATCGTGTGACATACGCAATCGACATCCCAGCATTTTCTCGTGCAGAGCGACAAAGCCTGGCAAACCATGTGGGGCTGTTGTCCAATCAGGTTGCACTGCGGTACTCGCCGTTCGCCACTGTCGCCATTTGCGATTTCTCACATTCTTACAATGCATGATCGACTCAGCTACACGATTTTCGCGTTTAGCTTCGTTGCTTTTACATAAGCGCATTTACCCCCAAAATAATCCAGAGGAATAAAAATGTCCGTGGTGCCCGTCGACGAGGTATATAAGTGGTGTCGCAAATGCATTTGGTTGGAACGATATTTTTCGTTACGAAACAGTTCCCACTTACCGAAAATACATCGTTACTCTTGTTTAGCCAAGCTCAGAGAAGAAACAAGAGGTGTTACAGTATTTTCTTGTCACAAGAGATGTCCTGTACGCAGTAGCCACCAAGCTCTGGAAACACAATGTTTGATCTTTTCTGCTGTTGTTCTAATAAAAATAATGCAGCATGTTTTTTTATAATATCATTCTGCAGTGCTTTGAGGACATATTGGGGAACTTTGAACAAAATTGAGATTGGGGTTCTTTTATTATAGATTTTTTAATCGAGGAGCACTTTTGTCTTTCTGATGTTTCGAGCATGAAACTTTATTACTTTGAAAATTATTAGAGAAAATAAACGCAGAGGTTCATTACTCACATAAAGACTTATTCATCCTGCAAATATGAACAAGCTAACATGTTCACAGAAGTAGCCATAGCGTGCGAAATTTGACTAATTTTAAAAAACGCAGCGTTTTTCGTGAATTTTTAAAAATACATAATTTGCTCAGAATTCCATGAAATGATAAGAGCTATTTCCTCTTTACTTATACTTGCGCTAAAAGGAAAGATATTTGTAATATATAGCTTCAGTAGCTGCCAGCATCGTTGCGAATTTACGAAAACGCACTCTCCGTAAAATGGTCGTCGTCAATCGGCGACGCTTGTCGAATTTTCCTGTGTTGAAAAACTTTTTTATTTGAAAACGAATTGCGATTTCGTGCTTTGCAGTCATATGCTTACAACATACAATATTATCAGAAAAATCAGAAACATCAAGTATACAGCTTTTTTTTTTTTATCTTTCGTGGAATCGACCAGGAACAGTCCTGTCGCGTTTCCTGTTTGCAGCTAAGCGCGGGTCGCCTGCTGATGCCATCTAGCACGTCCAGTGTACAACGTTGGGAGACAAGATCGCCATCTGGGATTTTAATGGAGCCACCGGACGGCGCCTGCGAACGAAGCACTACACTTGCGTCATCTCCTTTCGAAATCAGAGATACAGTCGTGCCTGGATATAAGTAATTCGAATATAACGAAAAAACCGGTTATAACGATGCTCCAGAAAATAGTCTTGGAATGAATACAGTGTTGCGAACATACGTTTTTTAACGAATTTTCGGATAGTATAACGAAGCCATTTTCGTGTGAGATTGTACTTCGTTATATTCAGGTTTGACTTTACAGTCACACGACAGAGAACCCTCATATCTTTCGCGCACTCGTAGCCAACAAGAAACACAACTAAAGCGGCACAATATCTGTCCCCTACCAACCTCGGAGACTTCCAGGATAATCCAAGTTCTCTGGAGCATTCCCGCTTGCAGTCCAAGCGCCCAGCGCTTAGTACACGCATACACCGCACAAACAGACGTCTCAGCACGACTGCTACGGTACCGACATAGAGATTTTGTCGTTTGTCTAGCTCCTCTTTGAACGCTGAACTGACGCGGAAAAAAAGAAAAAAAAGAACAATAAGAAGGGAAACCTACGTGTTGGCAATGCGGCACGAGCTTTCTAGTCTTCCGGTTGCACAACTGAAGACGTCAGACGAAGATCGATCACGACCCCGCGGTGTCAGGCATAGTTAGAGGCATTAAATCGTGCTCAGCGTGTGGCAGCCGGTGAATGACGTCATTCGCATCAACACCTACTTTCCCACCGCGTCGCTTTAGCGCTTTCGAAATCTCAACTTCACGCTGAGCATTCGGCAAGCAATACACGTGGCTTCGCTGTCCCCGAAGTTTTGAAAAAGTCAAAGAGAAGGAAAAAGGGCACTGCATTTTAAGGCATTAGCAATGCAGTTCCGAAAGGGAACTGGAAGACAGGCATTTCAATAGCTCTGCGCTTAAAACACTGTATCTGAACCTCAGAGTTGAAGACTAGGAAAATAGGAGCGTCGGCAATTGCTGCTGCAGTGTATAATAATGCCACATGTAAGAAACCACAACAATATCGCCAGTTGTCTGGCGTTGGGATCAGGAACATTCTATACGTGACGTCTGCAAGTGGTTCGGGGAGGATGTTCCACGCCCGCCACCATTGGCGTCAGTGGCGCTGCGTGAAGTTCACAGGACCAAATGCTGTACAATTAAGCAAACGCAAAAAAAAACGTTCATGAACGCAGTTACACCCTTCTTGTCAAGCGACGCTTGTTGTGCCTAGTGAAGCTGTACATAACAGTTTTTAGCCAAGGACAGTCTACATAATCTGTATTTTTTTCTGGGAAATAAAAATCATTTGATTTGATGTAGCAACAACTAGCGCGGAAAGCATGCCGCGTCGGCGTCCCCGCGCGGCAAGCCAACGCCACCTAGCTGGGCAAGCAGATACACGCTGTCCACACTTCTCTTCGTATTACCGGAATGGGAGTCACGTGACAGGACTTGAGGTCTCAAGGAACGCGCGCTCTTCAGCTCGCGGCTGTCGCCAGCTGACGGAGAGGGGTCCGCGTGAGGGGAGAACAAACGGACACTGCGCATGTCCGTTGCTATGACGACGCTTGTGCGAGGAGGAAGAGGAGCAAGTTGACATTACCTGAGCTTCAAGGTCAAAGGCATGCATAGTGACGTTTTCTGGGTCTGTAGCGGGAGAAGCGGAGCTATCGCTCTAAAAAAGAAAACAGCTTGAACGGGAGGACAGACGCCGCTGTAGCTCTGTTGGAGCAGCATCGGAGGCGTAATACGTAAAAGCACAGGGGTTCGGTTCCCATTGACGGACAAGTTGTACTTTCGTTATAGTGTACTCCTTTCGTCTCTAACTAGCCTTGAAATAGCAGTTCATTTCCGCGGAAGTCCGTAAGGTGGAATAATGTTCATGAAAGGGAAAGATTGTCCTCGACACCTATTGGTAGCACAATAGCATATTTCTCTGAAAGAAAGCTTCGCACTTGAGGAAAACTTCATACTGTACCAGGATTCGAACTGGGGACCAACACCTTTACGGCGTGGTCGCTCCACCATCTGAACTAAGCAGGAGGATACAGCAGATAGTAGCGCTAATGAATGACAACTCGCACGTTCACTGCCCCTGCGCTTATTCCTACTGCACGCAAATTAAACTCTGGTTAACTCTCCAAACACTTTCATTAGCTTCGTGGCTTTCTCGGCTACAATTCAGCACTCCCCTTCTTCTCGTTCGTCCGTTAACGAAACACGCAGGCAATTAACCACTTAAGTAGTTAAAGCGAGACTAGCGGAGAATCACGAAGACCGGAAAAGCTAGGAGGTCGACCGTAGGTGATTCTGCTTGACTAAGCTGCGCTGGAGTCTATGGCCTGACCATAATTGGACATGGCAGGCCGGGCTAGTTTTATTTCTGTTCTTTTAAATTAACCCCACTATAAAAACGGTAATTAGACTCTTCACCTCACTGTCATGAAAATACGCTGGAGGATACGCGTTCAGTGTTGTACGCACGTATTTTATCTTTTCCTTCTTCTTCTGCATGCCGACGTTTACGCATACCTTCAAACACGGCAACCACAGGTCCACCGACGACTTCCCAAAGACGAGAACACAATCACACGGGCACGCATGTCCTATTCCGCTGTACTCAAAATACTGATCGCGCATTATCATTCGTATATCGTGTTGTTTTGACTTCAAGTCAGAATTATTTCCAAGTAAAAATGTGTTTCTCAGAAACCACGGACGTCGAAACATCCTAAACAACGAGCTTCCTGACTTGGCGCACGAGAAACTCATTTATTATAGATCTACCCAGCACTATTTTGCAGGAGGCTTTGGCACAATTTTAATTTCTTGTTGTTCATCGAGAAAAATCGATTGTTCATTATTTCGCCACGTGTATTATAGATCAGCAGCATGCGTAAACAACTTCACTAATGAATCATTCCAAGCAAACGCGCACCATCTGCTTTACGCGTGATATGCATATATTTGAAACAATGTCCTGTGCTTGGTATCTGGCATGTTTTCTATACTCTTCAAGCGATTGCGACAACCTTAGTTTTTTATTTATTTTCGAGTTTTATGTTCTCCTTTCGTTTAGTTCTCTCTGTTTGCTTTTAGCTGTGATATTGTCCCAGCTGGAACATTATATAAGCGAGAGAATGGGGTGTTTTTTATAGGCGAAGTGTCGTTCTTTTCCTGTACTTCTTTTTGCATCCGGGGAAGTATGTTTGAAACAGCATCAGGCTTGCTCTCTGTTTTCTTTTTACTCCTACTTCTTTTGTCGTATGCACTTGTGCCTTTCAGCGAACGCAATCTCTGCGAACTTGCTCAACATTTTTTTTTTTGCGATATAAACGTGCCTTTAAGGAATAAGACTCTATTTCTATGTGTTTTATATGTGTGCCGTAAGACCGGTGTTGCGTACCGGCTGTGTGTGCTGCGTGTCCGTACTGCCCCTTTTCCAGTGATGCAAGCAGATGCATACTATCTTATAATGACATGTCAGTGATTATAACCGCCCCATTTCCATCTATTACTGCAAGCCGGCCTTCGTTACATTGACACGACCGCTATGACAGCTGGACACAGATAACAAATTCCGCAAGACACTCCTGCGCAACTTTCAGTCCACTGGATAATCCCGAAGCATCAGTGGAGCATCTCACCAGAATGCCCGCAATACGAAGAACGGTGCTTTCAAGTGAGTGATGAGCTGAGCAGCCTTGATAAACGACCACTCTCAGTTAGCAAAGTGCTTGGACCGTGGCCACATCCTGACAATCAAAGACGCTCATTGAGCGCTCTTCGGAATTATTAAATGGACACAAACTCAATGAACTGCTTATAAATGTCATTGTTGCTCCCTTTCATAGTATTGTGTTATTAATGAATATGCATCATAGTCATGTCATACCTAAGTGCCTAGAAAACTATCTGTACGCAATCCATCCGCAGTAATCTATGTGGCCACCCTGTATGTATTGGACTAAGCCCTTAGACTCTGCTCATTCTCTATACGCCACATATCGTATATGTACATAATGCTTCTGATTATTTTTCTGTTTTCTTATTCTTTTATTCCTTCTGGTTTTTTCTTGTTTTTGTGTGTTTCTTCAATACTACTATCATGCTCATGCGATAGCCGGCCCGAATGTAGCCTACCTTACTATGTTTTTTTTTTCTTTCATAGATCAATAATACAAGACACTTTCAGTCCTTTCTAAGCAATGTCACATCTTCTTACCTAAGTGAGACGCCTGTGCGGGTGGCGGCAGAGGCGGAGGCGTCGGCTGGTCCGAGCAACTCTTGGACGTCTCCTCGTCCGAGCTGAGCTGGTAGTCCGCGTTGCTTCCACTCTCGGCACCGCCGGCGTCTTCGTCGTCTTGCGAAGCGGATCCCTTCCAGCGGGAGCGTCTACGCGGACCGTTGCGAAGCGGGGGCGTTGACGCACCGTCACCTTGGTCGTCGGCAGAGAGGCGCCCGGGACCCAACCTCGAGGCACCGCCAGACCTGTCTTCTTGGTTAGTGTCCCCGGCGCTGGGCGCCACGGCGTTCCCAGGCCGTGGGTGGGGTCGCCTGCCCGGCCTCCGGGCGCCGGGTGGCGGCGAGTCGCCCTGACGTGGCGTCAGCGGAGATGGCTGAGCCACGCCCGAGTCGTCGCCTCTCGAGGAGTCCGCGGACGTCGACTTTCTAAGTAGGCCCTGCGACGAAGGAGATCCGCAGTGTTACTCTGCACGCACCCCAGGGACATGATTAGCGGTGAGAGGTGTTTGCATAGCCCAGGTCTTTAGGCTAAATTGCCACAATAACGAGCCTGAAGATAAATATAACTTTAGCACTGTTTAGGTTGGGACAAGCGCTAGTTAATAACACTCTTCTGCATGCGTGCTTCGCTGCTAGAAAGGTTTGCCTCAGTAGTTCGTGTGCAGGTACAATGCGTAGTTCACTAGTGAAGGACATCACGGCGACGGCGAATGTCAGCCTGCCTGTGATCGCTATCAATAAAAAAGATTTAGCATTTGTAGTTAGGGAGGGAAAACGAAAACGAGCGAGAAAGAGGGGAATGGCAGGGAGGTTAACCAGTTTAGCATAACCGGTATGCTACCCGCCACATGGGGAAGGGATGGGGGAGATTGAAAGAAGAGGTGAAAAAGGGTCATCCCGGAGGGTGGCTTGCCATCGCGTGAGGAGACGATGTTGCGTTTTCAAGGAACCTCCGTCGACAGAGGCATGAAGTCAATGCTTCCATTTTATCGATACCGGAAGCAATCCTAGCGGTAAGAGTGTCCAGATTATACCCGCCACGAACGGGATCAACTGAAATTTCGGCAAGGTTGTCGAGCAGCTGACCGCAAGGTGTTCGAATTTCCTCGACAATGATACAACCGCACGCGGTAGGAGTTGCTTCAATGAGTTCACTGCAAATTCTTCCTTAACCAATTGGAAACATACATGCAGTGAAAAGGCCGGATACGTGTCACTCAGTTTTACAACACAATAGCAACTCGCTGTAGAATTAAGTCGATGGAGCTATGGAGCCGCCAGAGTTGGTGTGATGTGTTAACGAGAGAAGTGCCCGTATTCGTTGACACCATAAATTCAGAAGAAGATGTGGCAGCGGCCCACACTGCCTCGGCACGCTGCTTACTAGAGACCTTTTAGACAGGTGATAATACTACACCATAGCAATGTTCTTATGCTAAAAGGCAATTTGTCCATTGCATTGATAAGCCCAATAAAGAGAAAGAGGGAGAAAGAGATTGCAAAGGAATGCAAGAAGATTAACCAGAGGTAGCGCCTCTTCTAGACCAAAGTCAGTCACTTTCCACAGTAAGCGGATATAGTTCTATAGGTAGATCTACAGAGCGATGAAGGTCAAAACACGGACGCACTGAATTTGCGATTCTTAATCAGAAATTTTCTGAAGGCACGATGCGTGCTGGGGCTCAGCTATCAAGGTATAGATACCGAAATAATATGTGTACCGCCTTTCTTCTATTGTCACATTCAACTGGCATACGACAAAATGAATTTAAATATGAACATGTAGTCTCCCTTAATAAAGACAATGCGAAAGCTAATAATTTTTTTCGTCCTTCAGGCATCGTTCACCGTCTTAACGTGAATAACTTTTCAAATGAACCTTGATAACACTTTCGAAGACTGTCGTTGTCCCAGGCACTCGACGCATACGCAGGAGTTCGTTACCCCAAACACTGGCCTTAGTAGGGATCCTATACGGTTTACCCCAATGGCTGGTGAAAAGGTCACCCAGCCCGAAATCTCCGAGGACAGATTTTTTTTTCCCGTGCGACATATATTGTGCATGGGCACTCACGAAATATGTAACCGATCAGCCATACTAAGTCTTTAGATTGGTCGTTTCTCAAGCCCCCACTGCTCACTTATATCTTCTTGCTACCACGTAACACTTTTGTGTCCTTCAGCTTTAAGCCAGCATGTTACGAGTGCAGCATTTTGGGCTAGTTGGTGATCCATGTCATCAAAGAAATTGCGCGACGAAAACACGGACATAAGAAGACAGGTCCGTCTCCGTGTTTTAGTCGCGCAATCTCTTTGATGTTACGAGTACTGTGCTGCATATGCGAACACGACGCAAGCGCCTTTGGTTCGATGAAATCTGCCGGCTTCACTGTTCACGCTTCACCCAGTCACATTCCTCAACGCCGAACAAACGAAGTGCGCGCCGTCAGACAAGACAAACGAGCCAGGGCTTCATCTTAATATGCCGGTACGTCTGGCTGCCGACGTCAGCACAGGTGCTTATAATTTCTCATGCCGAACATAAACGCTTCGCTTTCGAGAACATACCTGTTTCTTAGTATATCAATTTAAAGTTCATTACGCCTCACTGAAATTCATTATTACTGAACACTCTCTTAGTTCTTCCTGTTTATTTTCTTTCGTGCTTGCTACCTGACGTCTCCGGCTGCGTCAGCACTATATGAGATCGCAAGGATGACGTTCGTATGTAAGTATATGCGGAATCCGTGGGGAGCTCCCAAGCGAAAGCGCATTACAAAAGGCCTACTGGACTCAAGAAGGAATGTTCCTGAGGGTACATGAAATTTAAATCTGCGCATAGAAGAAATCCCTATCACATGTCGCAGCAGCATCAACAATGATATTAAGGCGAAACCCTTGCAGATGCCTTACCAAACAGGAAAAATGACAGCCGGTGGCAGTGGCGGCGACGTCGAAACGAGGTGATGCAAAAAATCATTCTTACGACGCCACAGGTCGACGAAATTGATGACGTCATTATGACGTCACCGTGACCTCACAAGACGACGTTATCACACGGCATAGTCGCTTGACAAAACGCCGGCGGATCTCGGGGGCGGCATTGCCCCCGTGAAAAAGCCGGCAGATCCCACGCATTGTGGGAATCGATGTAATGCGAAGCAGCCACCAAAGAGCTGCATACATCGTCTTGTATGTCATTGAGGGAAATGCGTGTCATGGCTTTCAAGTTAACTCCTATTATTTATGTTCGTCACACTGTAACGTCGCGCAATACCCACTTCGGGGTCGCTCAAGCTAGAGAAACGGCCGCCAGCGCCCCATGAGCGTGGCACGCACGTCATGCTGTACATGACATACGTGTCATGACTTTCATGTTAACTCGTGTTATGTTCCTCACACAGTCACGTCGTAAGATACCAATTTTGGTGTATATCAAGCTAGCGAAACGGCCGCCAGCACCCCATGAGCGTGGCACGCAAGTCATGCTGTACATGACATACGTGTCGTGACTTTCATGTTAACTCGTGTTTTTATGTTCGTCACACAGTCACGTCGCGCAAAACCAATTCCGGGGTAGATCAAGCTAGCGAAACAGCCGCCAGCGCGCCATGATCGTGGCACGTAAGTCATGCTGTACATGACATGCGTGTCATTATTTTCATGTTAACTCGTGTTATTATGTTCGTCACATAGTCACGTTGCGCAATACCAATTTCGGGGTAGATCAAGCTAGCGAAACGGCCGCCAGCGCCCCATGAGCGTGGCACGTAAGTCATGCTGTACGTGACATGCGTGTCATGATTTTCATGTTAACTCGTGTGTTTATGTTCGCCACACAGTCAGGTCGCGCAATACCAATTTTGGGGCAGAGCAAGCTAGCGAAATGGCCGCCAGCGTTCCATGAGCGTGGCACGTAAGTCATGCTGTACATGACATGCGTGTCGTGATTTTCATGTTAACTCGTGTTATTTATGTTCGTTACACAGTCACGTCACAAGATACCAATTTTGGTGTATATAAATATAACGAAACCGCCGCCAGCGCCCCATGAGCGTGGCAAGTAAGTCATGCTGTGCATGACATGCGTGTCATGATTTTCATGTTAACTCGTGTTATTTATGTTCGTTACACAGTCACGTCGCGTAATGCCAATTTCGGGGTAGATCAAGCTAGCCAAACGGCCGCCAGCGCCCCATGAGCGTGGCACGTAAGTCATGCTGTACATGACATGCGTGTCGTGATTTTCATGTTAACTCGTGTTATTTATGTTCGTCACACAGTCACGTCGCAAGATACCAATTTTGGTGTATATCAAACGAGCGAAACGGCCGCCAGCGCAACATGAGCGTAGCATGTAAATCATGCTGTACATGACACGCGTGTCATGATTTTCATGTTATGACTTGTCATTTATGTTCGTCATACAGTCATGTTACGCCATACCAGTTTTGGTGCACATTCGATGAACCAAGCGACCAGGAGAGCACAAAGTCGTAGGCGGCTAGATAGATAGATAGATAGATAGATAGATAGATAGATAGATAGATAGATAGATAGATAGATAGATAGATAGATAGATAGATAGATAGATAGATAGATAGATAGATAGATAGATAGATAGATAGATAGATAGATAGATAGATAGATAGATAGATAGATAGATAGATAGATAGATAGATAGATAGATAGATAGATAGATAGATAGATAGATAGATAGATAGATAGATAGATAGATAGATAGATAGATAGATAGATAGATAGATAGATAGATAGATAGATAGATAGATAGATAGATAGATAGATAGATAGATAGATAGATAGATAGATAGATAGATAGATAGATAGATAGATAGATAGATAGATAGATAGATAGATAGATAGATAGATAGATAGATAGATAGATAGATAGATAGATAGATAGATAGATAGATAGATAGATAGATAGATAGATAGATAGATAGATAGATAGATAGATAGATAGATAGATAGATAGATAGATAGATAGATAGACAGACAGACAGACAGACAGACAGACAGACAGACAGACAGACAGACAGACAGACAGACAGACAGACAGACAGACAGACAGATAGATAGATAGATAGATAGATAGATAGATAGATAGATAGATAGATAGATAGATAGATAGATAGATAGATAGATAGATAGATAGATAGATAGATACGCTCAAACTCGCAGAAGTTCGCTAAGAAATGTTTCGCATTTAAAAAGCAGACATGGCGCGATTGTGAAAGAAAGAGCAACGCCTATTTAGCTAATCTCAACGATTCCGTGCAAAGGTACAGAATGACAAATCAGACTTCGTCGAGACATAGTGCAATCTCGAATATGAAGGCACTTATGAATGGCTTTGCCCCAGGGCAGGCGTACCTGTCGTGCAAAAGCGTCAGTATACGCAGACATAGGACAGCTTCTATTTATGCCTTGCTATACATTCCCAAACAAAGGCACGCTCTTTGCAACGCCCTGCGCGAGCTTATCCAAATACGAGCCTATTCGAATCGCACCTTGCTTGCAATGCGCGATGATACAGCATCACAGTTTTCTCTCGCAACAAACTTTTGTCGCTAACACCACGCTCTCTTATTTTACAACCGAGCTGTAATAGCCCACCTCCGTGATATCTTCGTGTCACTGTGCGTATGCAAAAACTCCTAGTGCCATCTAGGAAGCAGTGGTAGAACTATAACAGATTAGTTATTACATCGCTCCCTTGAGGGCACCAGGGGTTTTATCCCTTGGATTCTTCAAACGCGTATTTCAAGCATCGAACTGATAGAACCCCTGCTTGCCTCTAGGGAGTAGTGTAATAACTATAGTGTACTAGAATAATCTCCTAGTGACGCGTCCAGGAGGCAGAGACAATAGGCCGGTTGAAGCAAACGCCAGTAGACGCCACTGGTGGCGTTGCTGCGCTTTTTTCTAGATAGCAGGGTGGCAGAAAAAAGGCAAAATGGTTAGAGATTGAGGGACAGTTAAACAAGGAACAGATAGGTGTTTATGCGGTTACAGAAACACACCTTAGAGACTTGGAAGAGCCACCACATATTGAAAATTATGTTTGGGAAGGATGTAACAGGATCACATCAGAAAGGAGAGGTGGGGGGGTTGGAATGCTAATTCATAGCAGAACAAAATGGGAGAGAGTGAAACAAACGTGTTCAGAGCACATGTGGGTTTCGGGCACAGTAGGTGGAAAGAAAACGTGGCTAGGTGTAGCTTACTTGTGGACAGGCAATAACTGCAGAGAAAAGAATCTGGAGATAGTGAAATGCATAAGCACCGATATTAAAGAATTTGGTCATGATGCCGAGATAATCCTTCTAGGGGACATGAACGCTCACATTCATGACCTTGACGGATATTCAGACACCAATGGCAAGTTATTGCTAGATCTCTGCGAGCAACATAGTCTTGAGATAGTTAACGTGGGGCCTAAGTGTGAGGGGCAGATCACGTGGGAAGTCAGAAACAGGCAATCGAGCATTGATTACTGTCTCATGACAGAAGGAATATATGACAAACTTAGAGAGATGAGAATAGACGAAGAAGGCATTAACAGCTTGGGTAGTGATCATAAACGCATAATATTACAAATGGGATATAAAACTGAAAATAAGAACATAGAATCAAAGTTTGGCAGCTCGTATCTAAATGACAAACAAATAACAAATATAGCCGCAAGAGTCGAGGATAAAGTAGACGAACTACCAGGCAAAGACTGGAAGTATAGTGAGCTGCTACATGTAATCACGAAAGAAATGGAAATAGAGAAGAAAACTATTTGTTGGAAAGGAAAGAAAAAGCCAAAAAGTTGGTGGAACAAAGAAATCCGGGAAGCGATCGATATGCGACGTCAGGCATCACGGGAGCACAGACAGGCAAAAAAGGAGAAGCGGCCACAGGACGAAGTCAACCAAATATGGGAAATATATTTAGAGCAAAAATCCATTGTGCAGAAATTAGTCGAGGCAAAAATTAAAGGTGAAAGTGAACGCTGGATGACAGAGATTCGCGAAAAGAAGAAGGCCGCGCCTAGGATATTTTGGAGCCACCTAAAAGCGCTGGGTAGGAAGTCTGTCACAATGCAACAACATATGGTAGATGAAGGAGGAAATAAATTGGAAGGATATGAAGCGCTAGGTTACATCCGAAAGATAACAGCCGATTCGTTTAAAAAGGTCCCCCAGGGGATTCCCCCGGTGAGTAAAAGTACGCAAAGGAGTGCAACCGACGAAGATGTAGTACTAGAGAATTTCAATTGGAAGAAGGCCGAAGGAAAAATTCCTAAGCGCACTACTCCGGGCTTAGATGGGGTTCCCGTCAGCCTCATTAACGAACTCGGGCATAACACTAAAGAAGCACTGCTGAAAGCCGTAGAAAAGTGCTTACAGGAGAGGGAAATACCAGACAGTTGGAGAAAAAGTAGAATGAACTTAATCTATAAAGGCAAGGGAGAAAAAGATAACATTCGCTCGTATAGACCGCTAACAATTACATCGGTGCTATACAGGTTGGCGATGCAGGCAGTAAAATTAAAAATAGAAGCGTGGGTAGAACAAAATGATATTTTGGGAGAACTTCAGAATGGATTTCGAATCGACAGGCGGTTAGACGATAATCTGTGTGTTCTTACCCAGTGTATAGAAATATCTAAAATAGAAAACAGGCCCTTATACGTAGCTTATCTAGATATCACCGGGGCGTATGACAACGTTAATCAGGAAATTTTGTGGGATATATTGAAGGAAGTGGGCATAGGTGACGACTGTGTACAGCTTTTGAGGGAAATATACCGAGGAAATACAGTTTGTATAGAATGGGAAGGAATAAGTAGCAAGGACAGCGTTGAAATTAGCAAGGGGCTGAGACAGGGATGCCCTTTGTCCCCGCTGTTATTCATGCTGTACATGGCGAGGATGGAAAAAGCGCTAGAAGGTAGCAACATTGGATTTAATTTGTCACACAAACAGGTCGGAGCGATGGTTGAGCAGAAGCTTCCAGGTCTATTTTATGCTGATGATATTGTCTTATTTGCGGACAGTCAAGATGATATACAGCGACTGGCAGATATATGCGGAAGGGAGTGTGAGGCTCTAGGACTAGGATTTAGTGCAACAAAATGTGGATTGATGGTATTCAATGATCACGGAGACCATACGGTATTAATACAGGGCCAAAAAATACCGAGGGTAAGCGAGTACAAGTACCTCGGAGTATGGGTAAATGAGTGGGATAGATATATGGAGGTACAAGAGAAAGCATCGGTAGCAAAGGGAAAGAGGAATGCTGCAATTATGAAGCACAGAGCTTTATGGGGATACAATAGGTACGAGGTGCTTCGAGGGCTGTGGAAGGGTGTGATGGTTCCGGGGCTTACATTTGGGAACTCAGTGGTGTGCATGAAGTCAGAGGTGCAATCAGGAATGGATGTAAATCAAAGGACGGTGGGCCGCCTCGCGTTGGGCGCTCACGGGAAGACGACAAATGAGGCGGTAAAGGGTGATATGGGATGGACAGGCTTTGAAGTGAGGGAAGCGCAGAGCAAAATGAGATTCGAAGAGAGGCTGAGGAAAATGAAGGAGAGTAGATGGGCAGAGAAGGTTTTCAGGTATTTGTATAGAAAAAGCGTTGACACGCAGTGGAGAAAAAGAACTAGGAGGCTCACCAGTAAATATACGGCTGGCAGTGCGGGCGATATGGCAACAAGGAGCATTAAGCGGAAGGTCAGAGAGGCGGAGAGGACTTATTGGATGACAGCGATGGAAAAGAAGCCGGCTCTGAGTAACTACCGAAAAGGAAAAAACGAAATAAGGAGGGAAAGGTTTTATGATAATTCAAGGGGAAGCGCTTTACTGTTTGAAGCAAGGTCGGGCTGCCTTAGAACGCGTAGTTATAAAGCGAGATTTAGTAACGAAGAAGAACAATGTACATGCTGCGGGGGAACTAAGGAAACGATGGAACATGTACTGATTGAATGTGGCGATATTCACCCAGGTATACGTGTGGGCACGAGTCTACATGAAGCCTTGGGTTTTAGGGACAACAATGGAAAGCTGAACACGTCCGCGATAGAAATAAGTAAGAGACGGTTAGAGTATTGGTGGCAGAAAAGTAGAGATAAAGAACAAAAATAAATAATGGGGGAAAAATAAGGTCATTCTGCCTTAAGAGGCAGAGAGATGGACCGTGAATTTATATTTTTTGGTATAATAACATAGATTTAATCAATGTAGATAAGGTACTAGGCCAACATGAAACAAGGAAGCTTCTTTTTTTTTTTTTTTCTTCGAGCCTGGTGGGGCAGACATGTCACCGCCCCGTTTTAAAGGGGACGCTCATAGCATCCATCCATCCATCCTAGTCGCGGAGCCAGTTCGCGCCGGTTTGGGCCGGTTCAGACGCGCTTTGCAGCTGCTTGCCTCGTGCGCGTCCCCTGCGACGCTACGTTCAACGTCGCAGTTCTTTAAAAAAAAAAAAAAAGAAATGGTGGATGACTTTTTTTTTTCTCCGGACGCTTACATGTGGGATGCTTCCATGTAGTACGAAAATAGCGCCCCTTTTCATTTCCTTCACGAATCACTCTCGATTGCACGCCGTAAAATGAGGTAAGGAAACGCAGGAATAATCTTGTTTAGCTGCGTTTCTGTAACCGAGAATAAATCACGAAAAGTTTGCCACCATCAATATGCGTCGTCGAGGCCGTTATTTCATCGTACGCCGTCTGGCATAGCAACGCAGCGTATACGTTGCTGAGCACTTTTGTGTAGTTTGCGATGAGCATGCGATTTAATTGTTGTGCTAGGTATTGCGCAATAGAAGCAAAACATGCAGAGTTACTCATATGATGGGTTTGTGCAAATAGATGATAAAAAAATGCGAATAGATACTGCTGCAGGCGATGTCCCGAACTGCAATGAATCCGCCGGTCTGCGGCAGTAACGCTAGCAGACCACTAGAAAAAGGCGCAGTGGCGGCGCCTGGTGGCGTCTACACAAACGGGCACGCGCGCTCCTTCTCAGACGCGTCACTAGGAAATTATTCTAGTACACTATAGTAATAACTAATGTATTAAAGTGATAAAAACCCGCTGGTACGTGTTTCCCCAGGTCAGTCGAGTCCATGCGCTGCGTTGGCATGGTCGTCCGTAGCAAGCATGGAGCGCAGCGTTTCCAGATGGAAGCGTGAGAGAGCATTTAAGATGCAGTACACGCCTCATACAGCAAGTACAAGTAATAATAACTGCTGCGGTTATAGGTGCCAAAACCCCGATTATGATTCTGGTTATGATTATGAGGCACGCCATAGTGAATGACTTCAGACTAATTTCGAACACCTGGGGTTCTTTAATGCACATCTAAATCTAAGCCCCACTGAAGTTCTTTGCATTTCGCCCCCGTCGAAAGTGGCCGCCGTGCCCGGGAATTGAACCCGCGTCCTCAAGCTTAGCAGCACGTCCACACAGGAAATGTTTCGGCAGTGGCAATGCGGTGTATCGTTACGTTGCTTCCTTGCTATTCACTTTGATGTCTACAGTAATCCTGAGGAAACTTATGCTGCATTTATTCCCACAGACACTGTTCTCTAGTTTTTCCTGCCCCCCCCCCCTTTTTTTTTTACAGTTTAGTACGAGCTGGTGAGAAAGAGAACTTCCAATACTCTCGCCGTTAATCTCCGACAAAGAGGAACGGAACAAAGAAAGCAAGAATTTACGCAAGATACACTACGGCATGAACATAGCTAGGTGTCATAAGATCAGATTCCTCTGTTTCTCATAGGATATTGTGGGGTGCACTACATTCAATGTAATCACGGATATGTAGCAAACGGTAGGATATATCCCCTTAGGACATTTTTCATTTATGCTTTCCCTCGCATTTTGTTTTGTCGTTTTCTTCAATATTTTCCGTTTTCAAAACGAAGAATAGAGGCTTTGCTACGATTTACACTGGACGGCGACTCAGATGGTGGCAGTCATATGACTTTTTCAAAGGAGTCCTGAACCATCCCTCAATCCTGGTGGAGGAACACATTATGTGGAAAGCCGACACTGCCATGGACACCTCCACCAAATATTGCAGACGTGCGCGGCAAGCAGAGTTAAGAAGGAAAACGCGAAATTGCCATTTTCTCAGGCACCCACTTTTCTTACAGAAGTTTGATGTGCTCACTCTCTTCGGAGCTGCCGGCGCCTGCTGTTTGACGTCTCAAAAGTGATAGCATGTTATTGGCCAACAGCCGACATAAATCAAGAGCGACGTTTGGGTCACATGCGCTTCTTCACACGGGTTGCCGCCACGCGCCGGCAGCGAGCTCCATAGTCCGCCAACACCACACAGTAGCCACACTAGCGCGAGCGGGAATCGCAACGGCAGACAGCGATCACGTTTCATTACACGCGCTGAACTTCTTTCCCCGTCATCATTTCTTCTGTAGCGCGCTCGTCGGGCCGAGAGAAGAGAAAAAGCGCTTGAAGCCTGCGACAGATCTCTCTAACCCAGCTCGTTCTTGGTGGATTCAAAAATGTTTGCGGTAATCGATTCGTGATGTAATAAACTCCCATACTTAGTTCATTCGATGATTACTTGGAAATGTGCTTCATGACCCCTTTAAACGATGTTCTTGAGTTTAGGTTACTGCGTATAGCTTACTGTAGGTTTGTGCGCATTTCTGACAAGACACTGTGTAAGGAAAATGAGCGACACCATAGACGAACATCAGCATTTCAATGGTGTACTGACATGCATTTTCTAACTTAGAGGATTTCTCGCACAAAGTAGTTTCTTTCGAAAAACTAAATGTGTTTGCTCTCTCTCTCTCTCTGACACACATAGCTCAAGGAATGACGCTTAACAACAATAAAGGTGAAGAAACACGTATAAGAAAAAAAACAACCTTTAGACTCTCTAAGATCCACCGTAAATGCCAGGCCTGGCGTCAATGACATTACGGTGTCGTCACGACGCAGAGTAAAATTTGCTGACGAAATTCTAAGCGTCAATGCATCCTCATAAACAAAGACAGCGAGCGTAGCTCGGACGCCCGCTCTCTTTGTTTTTCGCGGACGCTAGCTTGACCTGGCTACGCTCGCACGTGGCGGCCACAGTGATCGCAAAACCATGACGTCAAAACGAACCCACTTTTTGAGAATCGAAAACTATGCTGGTTCGTTGAAGCAGATAGTAGTTACTTAGGTTCCTCTAGCACTAGTCAATTTTTGTGTTTGTCAGCTTTTGTTCTCCTCGTCAGCACTTGTTGACAAATTAAGGGTCAAACTTCTCAAGTTTGAAGAATAATTTATCCATGAACAACGGAAACGAAGTTTCACGGCGCCATCACTTTTTTGAAAAAAGAACCAACATACACTTCTATTTAGCTAAAGGGTAAGATAGTGCCCGACCGTGCTTAAGATCAGTTTTTTTTTATCTCAGCATAAATGTAGCCACAAAATATTGATGGCTGTAGATAATAAATAAACAATATTTACGCGCTTTAGCTGACGCACAGGAGAAGACTATGCCCTTTCCTCAAGTTTTAGCAAAATATCGTGTCCAATTTCGCACAAAGCTCTGTGAGAGGTCCAAAGCTCTGCAGGCAGAAAAGCAGAGTCCTCTTCCGTCAGCGCGTTGGAGCGTTAAGACATACACAGAGAGGCTCTACAAAGTGACACTGGAGACATTCTCATGGAGTGTTTTACCACCCCAATCGCCAGTATGAACATGTTTCTATAAAGGAATCTATATTGACAACAATGCTGCACGACCACCGTCACCTCAAGTAAACACTGTTCGCTCAATAAATGATACAGTGACATGATCCTACGTTTGAACATGTTAAACACATCAATACACCTTGCACACAACGCATAGTCATGATTCGCTCACCAACTTGGACTTTTTGTTCTTTAGGTCTTTCAGTAGTTGCCACCTGGAGGCGGCGTTGGCTGCGTCATCGACGACCTGGCTCCTGGACGTGGATATGTGGTCAGCCCTCGGCGCGGGAGAAGACGTTTCCCGCGGTGAATCCGGCGTCATGGACGTAGGCGACTCGTGTGGCCATTTTAACCTTGTTCCTGACACAACCTTTTTGGAACCTGCGGTGTTCGCAACGGCAGCGCCACTAGGTGCGCTCGCTTCGCCATCGACGCCTTCGTCATCAATGACCAGGCTGCCTTCCTCCGGCAGGTCGTCGTAGTCGTCGGTAGCATCACAAGCGCTTTCGGAAAACTCTTCCGAAGCAACAACCGTGGAACCGGCGGAGCCATCGTTTTGTCCCTGGCCTTCCATGGCATCTACGAGAGGTAGGAAAAGTTCAATGGCCTTGTGGTCCACGTTGGATGCCTCCAGGGAGCGCGACGCGGGACTCTCGTCACCGGACAAGTTTTCGTAGTTGTCACTGAGCACGTAATTGCACTTGGCAACGCCAGCGCGCATTTGACTGTCGTCTTTCTTGCACACCATGTCGCCTTCTCCCTGACGTCGTTCCTCCGCAGCCCGGTGTCGCTGCGGCTGCTGGTGATGCCTCTGCTGCTGCTGCTGCGAGGACTGCACCGCGCTTTGCAGTGGAGGCGGGGACGAAAGTTCCGTGCTGGGTCGACGCTGGGAACGCTCCACTGACGCCGGCGACGACCTCGGCCCTCGAAGTTCCGATTCGGAACTCTCGTGACCCCGAACGCTCTCCTGCTTAACGCTGCTCGAAGGGATCCTGACGAGTTGGTTGTGGTGCTGATGGCGGTTTTGTTGGTGCAGACTCTGCTGCAGTGTCCGGGACGGAGACCTTAGATGTGACTTGTCCGTTCTGGACGAGGTTATTGCGGGGTTCTTGGGAACAGGGACTTCCGACGGCTCCTCCGTCTTGAAGAAAGGAGACTCCAGCTTGATGGGCTGCGGCGCCTTCTCAATCATGCTGGGCAGCCGCGCCACCCTGGTACATACACTGCGTTCGAGGCACTCTCGCCGGAGGGTCTCCAGCAGCTCGCTGGAGAGTGGCTTATCACCCGGCGTCTTGCGCTGCTGCAGCGGCGGTGGGCCCGAGCCATCTTGCCTGGCAGAACCATTGGGGCCGTTCGCACAGGGGGGCGTCTGTGCCGTGCGAACTTCTTGCTCCTGGGTCATGGGCGGCAGCTGACCGATCTGCTGCATGGCCGCCTCACGCCGCCAGGGCATGTAGGCGCGCCGCCACGACCGCTGCTCCAGTCATCGGAACAGCCCCCCGGTTTCCCGCGCGTTCGCGCCACCGCTCGGGGCACGGCAGACCTGCGAATGATAAGTGCCGAGAAAGAAGAAAAGGACACGTTATTTCACGCGTACAAAACGAAAGGAATCGCCAAAGACACGGCATATACATATATATCAGGCTACCGCAAACAAAGGTGACTCGACCTGGCTGGCATTCATCAAAGACAATGTAGCACGTAGTTCATTATTCGTGAAAGTATGGCAGCAAGCTGTCACTACATGCTGAATATGCTAGAGTGAGTAACGCCCGTTACCCACTCGCAGAAACTGCGTTGTTGTAACTCACTTTCAGGTTGCGATGAAAAAACTTAAAGGGGACCTGCAACAGTTTTTGATCATGGTCAGAAAACGCTGCCGATCGGTAGTCAAGGCGCCTGAGAACGCGCAAACAAAACATTACAGCGCAGCACGCGGCCTGGAATTTACAATCAATTCCCAAAGACAGCTAGAAATCGTTCCCTCTTCTTCCTACAAATGATGCCATATACCCAAATGACCGCGCCATATACCCAAATTCGCGCCATTGGCTGATCTGAGCATCGAAAGCTGCATAATTACGGCGGCCGCCACGTGCCCGCGTGCACACTCGCGATCACAGTTAAAGTAAGCCGCACGTTCGAAGAAAAAAAAAAGCAAAAGTGCTCAAGGACATGACGCGCGCGTGACGTAACTTCTATCCCCGTGCCATCTGTCCCTGCTTTGTTTCCAGGGCGCTCGTCGGGGAGAGAGGAGAAAGCAATTACAACGTGCGAAAAATTTCTGTAACTCCACTCGTACTTGGTGGATTCTAAAAATTCTTGCGGCGGCCGATTAGTGAGGCAATAAACTCATTTAATGAAGTCATTCGATGGTTATTTGGAAAACGGTTACAGGGCCCCTTTAAGCAATTAAGGTGACCGCCATGACCATGTTGTAAAAAGTTCTAGGAAAGAGGACACGCAGCAAACGCTGACATAGCCTGCAAACTCCACGTAAACATACATCCAGAAACAATTTTACCATATTGTATTCATAAAGTCTCCCTTAACCCTGGGCATGCATGGTCGATGAAATGACGGACACGTCTCTAACACTAGCACAATGGTCTGCAATGATGCACAACGCAACAGCACATTTAGTTCTCAAATAGTTGTACAGAGTGCAAAGGGACATGAATGTTGCCAGGTGGGTAGTGGCCCTGCGGTTGCAGACATGCACATGAGACGCATTTGTGCAACAAAAACACGCGAAAATCGATAAAGACGCGACAACAATAACAAGCATAGTTCACTTTAGCGGATTGTAAGTGATACAGCCATGACCGTGGAATTACGACTGTGGTGGGAATCTGGACGACGCTGTAATGCGAAAAGTTGACGACAGCTAATTTCGCCGACGTGTGGTTCTGTACCGAATGCTTCGTCAACAAGTACGGTGCATCCGCTAAGCTGACGCAGTAGAAAATCTACCTTATGGTCGCCAGAAATCCTGCATGCACCGAGAGTGGGTAGGGCATAAGCCAGCAAGGCTTTGTTAAAATTTAAAATTATCAATGCACTCAAGGAGCGGCTGGTGCCTATCTATGGCGCCAGCTACAATTTTTACCTCCCCTCATAATTGTTTTATTGAAATGATGAATAGGTGAGGTTGGTGCCTTTATGGCAGCACTGGCTGCTCCTTCTCACGTAGCAAACGAAAAATATACAATAATAAAAAAGGGGGGCACGAAATCTGTCGTACAGTAGAACACAAGATCTGCAAGCACAGTACAATCCAACAGCACATGGGTCACAAATTTCGAGCACGAGATCAAGTGAAATGAGTTGAAATGTACACGTACAAAATCCCATGCTCTGTATGGCTTCACACACACAGAAATACACGCAAAAGACAAAGGACATTGAACATCTCAACGCCTGAACCATGCCAGGCAATAAACCAGGCATATAACTGCAGCTTTCGGTTTATGTCAGCGCCTTTCGAAAATCACTCCGATTCCAAGTGATGCATGTTTTCTGAATCGCACTTTCGAAATCGGATCAATATTCAAACATTATGCGGCTCCTTATTAATGGCTGACCTAAACTAGCTAACGAGAAAGTTCCGTTCGCTTCATTGAGCCTATCAGTACGAGTAAACACAATAAAGCACATGCGCAAGAACACAATTACAAATTACAAAAAAAGTTGCAGCCGCAGCATAGCGGACCTGTTAAGAGCTCTAAACGTTCACTCTAGAGAATTTGCAGATAACTGTACTTTGAGATAATCCGGCTGCTGTAAAAAAAATGTAGAAGAAATGTAGAATTGTAGAAAAGATTCCACAAAACTACGTTCCGGCGAGCACAGATGGAATCATCAGAGTGACGTTCGTTTCCAAGTCGGCTTTTCCGAAAACCGGTGTATCGGAAAAACCAAACAAACATCGTAAAACGCTTCATGCTGGAACTAACACGCCAATCCCGACTCCTGTCGCCTACACATCAAGGTTGCTCCAGCAGAAACACTTCGCAGCACTTTCGCAATCAACTATAGGCGTACAGGGCGCACTTCTCTATAGCAGCTATTCTTATTGATAACAGCACTTAGGCGATCGCATTAAAACAGCTGCCTTTGATTTTGTTTTTGTTTTTTGTCAGAAAAATTTATACTTTCAAAAGACCGCGTTCGTTTGCACACGCACGTGTTATAGCGGACCTTTGTCGAGTTTCGTCATAAATTGCTCTGGCGTGATGGCCTCTCCGCAAGAAAAAAAAAGAAAAAAAAAAGAAGGGAATAATTTATCGGTACATTTCGTGTCATTAATACGTTGAGAAAGAACCCGGCGACGAGAAAAACTGAGGGAAACTGTCGACCGACAAACATTCACAAAGAAACCTTAGCTGGAGCTGAGGATAATGAGACGAGCGAAGGTGGAGAGAGAAATTTGTTGAATGCGCAATAATAAATTGTGGATCCCCTGAGAACGCTCCAACTAATGGGTGCCGAGTACGGTCATTTTTCCTGTCTCTCCTGTACGAACCACGCCCGCGAGAAAGGTGTATAATAGCAACACTAATGATACCATCATTATTAACACAAACACGGGGGCACCATATAGCTGGTTACAGACGATAAAACCGTTTTTTTTTATGAAGTGTATTGCCTATTAGTGGCGCAGGTTACTCCTCTACTCTTGCATATATATTAGTTGACGTCGGCAAGTAGTGGGTGATGACAAAACAATACAAATAGACATATTAACGAACACTCAAGCAATCAGTCCCAGTGCTTCAATGCAAAAAAAAAATGTTAACTGAACAGAAAAATTCACAAAAACACAAATATTCGCACAGACATAATGTCCACACATACAGTAAAAGTTCGCCAAGATGTTCTCACAGCAGATGATTAGGCACTTTGAAATTGCGTATTAATTGCCCCACTCTAATTTGTGATGCCTGCCTTGCGCCCAAGGTTTGCTTTCCTGGCTATGAATAAACTAGCCCGACAGCAGGCGTTGCGTGTAGCCAGCGCCTCCTCTATTTGGCGTAGCCAACGCACGTGTCTTCGTCCGCAGGTTACTTTGCAGGTGATGCGACAAGGAACGCCACAATCCGTAGTATACACGGGACGGACGGACGGACGGACGGACGGACGGACAGACAGACAGACAGACAGACAGACAGACAGACAGACAGACAGACAGACAGACAGACAGACAGACAGACAGACAGACAGACAGACAGACAGACAGACAGACAGACAGACAGACAGACAGACAGACAGACAGACAGACAGACAGACAGACAGACAATACACACAGAAAAGTGGTCAAAGCCGTTGAGAAAACTAGCCGATGAATGAAACACACGAAAGCTACTGTCCTTGAGTACTTGAAGAGTTGCTTGATGAAAGTACGTAATATTTCAGTTGAGAACGGCATGTCAACAGCGACACAGCAAGAGGGCTGTCCACGAAAAAAGAAATTGCCATCCGCCATCGCATTCGCTGTCGGCGAACACTATACACCAGAATATCAATCGATTGTAAGGGGATAGCTCGCCCCCCCCCCCCCCACTTTTTTTTTTGAGGTGGTGTTCGTGAGACGGAATGACACCATAGCATGCATCCTGTTCTTATCGCATCAACAGTGTGCTCGTTTGGGGCTCGTTAGTAACTCATCGTTAAAATGGGAGGAGTAAGGGAACACAGGAAAGAGCCCTCTCCTGTGTTCCTTTGCTCGTCCCGTGTGGCACTGTTCCATGTAACACTCGTATCGCATGTTTGCCACCACTGTTCATTTGCCATCAGCTGCACGTCACATAAAACAGCGATTCTCCTCACCCGTCCGCGCCGAAAGGTGCTACAACTTACTTAAAAGTGGGTTCGACAGCGCCCCCTTCCCATCCCCCCAATACACACACACAAACACACGCAAAAAAAAGCTTAGTCATACACTCATGCGATATTTCTCACAAAGTATTGACGAAGTAGATTTTAATCTTCGAGTCTCACACGTCAGTGCTTGATACGAACACCAACGAACATGACAACTACAAAAAAAAAAAATTGGCCGCGTATCTGCGTGATTCGCTGCAAATGTCGTCTAAAGATAGATAGAGGAGCGCTGCGTGAGATATGGACGCCGTCTGGCAATACATCGGGAAACATGAGAGCTGTGTTGCGGGCTGGTCCCTGCGCAGCGGCAGGCGAAGACCGGCGGTGACCAACGCGACCGGTGGGGACGCCGTCCAGCCCGAACACGCTGTTTGGCGCGATGCGCCGAAGGAGAAGAAACGTCCCCACTCAACGACTACTCTCCACAAACTCTCTTATTTACACGTCCACTGGGTAAAACAGGAATGCCAGAGCGGCGCTTCCTGTCATTCGTACAATTCAATACTGAACCGAAACCGAAACACAACATGAGCTTGTGCAGAGGGCACGGAGGAAGACAAGTTTCAGCGCAGTCGCATTTTCAGCGCAGCTTAAGAAACTAGGGTCTTTAAAATTGCGTATCTATGTATTTTCTATTAAAGGAACGCACCACCTAATACTTGCCTAATGATGTTGCGCCTCAGATATGCGTAATATTTACTTTTTGATCCACAAGTATGAACAGCCGTACCAGTTCAAGATGGGTGGGCGGTAAGCAAGTGGTTCAACTTTGGCCGGGTGACTGAATCGGGTGACGTGCCGACAAACAGAATGACAGACCAAAATTTCTGCGTTTAAGTTCTCCAAGAAAGACTATCGTCGTTAAAAAATATCTTTCTCGTCTTATGAACCTACAGCTGCCGAACAGGAGTCTTCGATGCGCTAAGGTTTGACGTGATGTTTTACCGGAAGGCCTACAGCTGCGAGATACATAGTTCTGCGCGTGTTGTTGTTGTTATTATTATTATCATTATTATTATTATTATTATTATTATTATTATTATTATTATTATTATTATTAATATTATTATTATTATTATTATTATTATTGCCCTTTGTTTGTTTGTTTTCGTGCGCCAGTACAAAGACCTTACGGTTGTTCCTGGGCACGTTAAATAAACGTTTGATTTATTTATTTATTTATTATTATTATTATTATTATTATTATTATTATTATTATTATTATTATTATTATTATTATTATTATTATTATTATTATTATTATTATTATTATTGTAGTAGTAGTTGTTGTTGACGATAATGACGACGACGACGCCGCAATCAAGCGAAAATTGGAATGGCAAAAAAATAAAGCACGAGACCAGGAATTTTAAGGACGAAATCGACTCAGTGTTATTCAAAGGAGAGGACAGTAATAGGGATTTGCCACATCGGAGACTGAGTGACTGCAAAAACGAACACCATTTGATCGATTGTTACAGTTACATATCCGTTTAGTACTACAACAGTGACCTACCCACTTATTGTCCCCTTAGTGCACCGTCCATTTCAGCATGAGTTGACTGAACAGACATTGCAGCCGGCAGTCACGACTGGTGCTGGCCCACTGGCTCTCTAAGCAGGGTTGCCAATGGTGGCTACTTTTCGCCAAATTGGCGAATTTGAGAGGCCCGTGGCGACCTGAAATTATGAATGGCGACATGGCGAATTTTTGGCGATTTTCAGCTTAGGTCTCCACTGAGTTATGCATCCTACACTCTAAGCCGAAACTGGGCAAAATTGGACTAACGGCAGTCGTTAAACCAAAGGATCAACGGTTCGTCCAACAGGGTGTAAATGCGAGACAGTGCGTGTCGTGCGCAAACGCCCGGCAAGAAGGGGACCAACGGGGGGTGTAACTGCGCGCCGATCGCCTGCTGCCGCCCTGCACTTCCCGGGCCTGTCGGCTAGCACGATCACGAGTTATATGGCTTACACGCCAGAGTGAAAGCGAAGCACTATTACAACGAATAGAAGCAGTTATGAGAGTCAAGTTCAACTCGCGCCGGCGCACACAGCGAGCGAGAGCGCTCACCCACGTTTCTTCTCTACGAGCTGCCGGACCCAAACAAGTGCAAGCCTTTGAGCCCGGACACCGAGGATAACTCGCTTCAATGTACCGAATTGGGAAGAACTACGAATAACACTGCCAGCGCTAACAAAAGTAAGCTGTTCGACAGAGATTGTATTCCCGCAGAGTCAGCGGCTACAACTACGAAGCGATACGAAGTAGGCTTCGCTACGTCGTCGGCACCAAGCCGGCCGGCGGCCGGTGAGAGTTCGTTGCCGGTGCAGGTGAAAGAAACGTTGCGTAGAATTTGTTTCACGGAGAATGATGTCTTCTGGAATAAAGTACAGTTCAATATGTGTCTTTCTCTCCATGCGACAACTGTTGTCAAACATCTAGCGTGAAGGCGAGCGCCGATACGAATCAACGTGCGGCCGGCGGTGTACAGCGAGCGACTTACGAGCACGGTGAAAGAACCGTGCCTGCGCGCCGTCTCGTCGTTGTAGGTATACATACATCTACATCACTCTGTAAGACGCCGCCGACAGCGGACATCTATTTTTCGGTTGTATGTAAAATAACGACAACGAAAATTGCACAGGAGACGCATGTTGTGATCGCCAGCGGTCGTTTAAATCATAGCCGTGCTCCTCGTAAAGGCCTAGTGACGTTGTCGGCAAGAAGCCGGCATTGGCGGTACGCCTCACTGCTTCGCCGGCGTTCCTGCATAAGTGCCGCTTCTATGTTTGTGTGTGAATAAGTGCATTTTACGGACTTGTGCACCAGCATTGCTAACGCTGGTTCGGGCGACACGATAGAGTACCAGCTGATAATTCGAATTCGCTGACTGAAAGGAGGGTTAAACGTCCGGCGGGTTCATATTAAAAGATCGGTGTGTTGCGGTGCTACTATTGAGCCCACGAAAGTTTACACTTACGCTGCGAATGTTTATTGTTTTATCACTTCGAACAGAAGTCTGCCACCAGCACCACATGGGAGGTCAAGATACTGTGCCTATATATAGCCGATGGTTGGTTTTCAGCTGTGTAGCGCGGGCGGTAGGTATGTGTGGTGTTTAGATTGCAATGGTTGTGTGTGGTTGTATGTCTGTGTGGTGTATGTCTGTGCCGCAAATAATGCATCATTCAATGCTGATTCAGTTGGAAATAACAAGAATTACGCCGACATAGCGAAGAATCGCCATCTTTTTTTTTTCTCGGTTAGTCCCGACGGTTCAACTGTTAGACCCTCGGGAGCATCCTACGAGGACCAACATTTAAACCAACTGGAGTAAGTGCTAGAGAGTAAAAGTTGAACCCCTGTAGTTACTCCCGCAGTTGGTCCAAAAATGGTTCGAAATCTGTGGCAGCCCATTTAGACCCCTGAAGGACCAATGACATACCCCATTTTAGTCCTTTTTGGCTTAGAGTGTAAGCTCAGTGCCTTCCCAACGAATAAGGCCACTATTCTCTGTATTTTTCTGGGTTTTGAGGTGCACATTGCGCGCCGTTCTGTATGTCCGTCCTGTAACTCGTGTGTATCTCTTCAATTCACCTTGATGCTTCTAACTCAATGCATCTAGATTCATCTAGATGCTTCAGAGCTTCGCTAAAGTTTCGCTTCTGAAGGGGCTAGATGACGGGTTGGTCGTGTGTTCCGGCCATTTGTTCCGCCAAAGCTCCAACTATTCTGAATAGCTTGGCGACCTATTCACCGCTGCAGTATCCCCTAATCGAGCTCGTATAGCGAAGATGGGCGGATACGCGGGTGTTCGTGCAATAAAAAATTATTTATTCAGGCATTTTCTACTGTTCTCGGTGAGCGTGTGCAATGAAAACAATTGCTATATAACATTTTACAATGTCTACCTGTTAAATTATAACGCACTGGATTGACACGGGTAGATAAGTGATTATATATGAAAGGGACAGTGGCGTCCGTCATATTAGTTAACACTGAAAGGCATAAGACTCACTAATGAACGATACCTGTAAGAAGTCTTACTACTTTCAATAAACCTGTTAATCCTTTTTTTTTCATATGAGGGGATGTAAAGCTGTCTACAAACAACGCCTTCGCGGCTTTCGCCTAAGGTTTACCACACATTTACCTTTGAAACGAGCGGACAGGGATGGAAGGATATCATGAGCGTTTTATCCTTTCATACTTGCGCCTCCGCGCACATCTTGCGGCTAGTCGGAGAACCAGGTGCACCAAGCACTCCCATGTTGAAGGGGCGATGCGCCTGGCATTGAGAAATGTCAATATACTTTAAGGTCTTTGAATGGCATTGTATTCTACTGGGCTATACATCAGTGGAAGTTCTTATTACTAGGATATGCCGCACATATCTAGAATGGCGACTTTTTTGGCGAAATTTGTAAAAAAATGGCGACTTTTGGCGACTCTCTGCTCGTCGTTTGGCGACATTTACTCGAAAGGCAGTGGCAACCCTGTAGACTCTAAGTTACAGCCAATCAGAGCATGCTGAAATGGTCAGTATTAGCGGACTCTTGCAGAGTACCACCCCGGAGAGAGAAACGTAAAGGAAAGACGTTCGTGTGGTTTCTGGTTAGGTGAGAAAGCTCGATCGAAAAGCGCAACTAGTAATTCGCTCTAGGTTGCCTCGATGTGTGCGCGTCCTCCGGAGGCGCTGGCATCGAGGCACCCCAATTCGCTCAGGTGTCTTTACGAAATGTCACGTTCGAGTTTCCTATGCTCGTAAACACGTGGTGGTGTACTGAAACAGGGCCGGGCAGAGAACGTAACGCCATGATGCTTGACGTGTGCAGTAGTTTAACAAAAATTGGCCGCCATCCTGCCCTGCGAACGTGAATGTCCAGCGAAGCTGTATCAAACACCACACATGCTGATGGGGGTATGCTTCATTATAACTTTAGAGTAATGGTGGTGATAATCTCTTTGTGGGTGCTGTGGTAGACCGTAATTGCATCCGCGACCATCTTCGGAAAGATAAATTTGTTCCTATGGTCGACAATTGCATTCACGCTGTTCTTCTGGCGTCTTTAATTTCCGTGGTCTACCCATGGCAGTCTTAGAATGAACTGAATGAATTACTAGACGGGCCTCCCTTTTATATATGAAAGCGGGAAACACACGCGGGGAGAAGGAAGGGCCGTTTGATGTCATTCGAAGCCCTCGTGTGAAGTGCAAAGCACCTGCAACCTAATCTTCACCGGGAACGCGTGGGAGGGTGTTCCCACTGTTCACAGGCGCCTTATCATCGAGCATGCGGTTTTTTATGCTTGTTTTGTGGTTTTCTTTATTGAAACGAATACTGAGCTTTATGCTGCATGCCTGATTGCAAAGGAAGACATGACGTTTCCCTTCAATTGATAAAGGGCCCCTAAACCATCGAGAGATTGAAATTTAGTTGTAGCGTTGCAATCGTGTACGAGTTTACAGCGAACGCTAGCGGAGTTACGCGCGTTTGCTCGTTTCGCTCTTTCCTTCGCCACGCTGCGTTCGTCGGCTCGTCTGTCCACCTCTCCGAATGCTCTTCCTGAGCGTCCGAGGTGAAAACACAAGGATCGCACGCATCTACTAGCAGAGGAGTAAGCGAGCGTCTGCGGTGAATAGTGGGATTCACCGAATTTCTGTGGCACACACGCGCTGTAGGAGTTTTGTGCTGACGCCGCGATATTTTTAGACCAACGAGAGGTATACACCTTCGCTGTAAAAAACGTTGCGGGGCTAGTTGGTGACGCATGTTTTTTTTTTTTTTTTTCACGAAAGTTATCCAGCGCTAAATTTTCAAACACACACAGAAAGACATGACAGCGCCCGTCCTGTCATGCCTTTCAGTGTGCGTTTCAAGATTTGGCGCTGGATAACTTTCATGAAGAAATATACGCTGACGTCTTTCGATATCCCCCATATCTCGTGCTGTCAATGATTCATACAGTGGTTTCTAAGGCATCTCTCGTGTCGTCAGTGTTTGTTTAATCGATAGGTCCCACCCTAATCGCTAAGCTCGATAATAATTCACAATTATTGTCGCGGCCTTACGTGCCAAAAAACCAAGATTTTGATATGGGATATGGGTATGGAATCCGCAGTGGGGGACTCCGGAATAATTTTTCCTTCGAGCTGCAACCTAAAGCTTTTTCGCTTGGTTATCCTTTATTGCAGTAAGTAAGTTCAAGTACGCATGGTTAGCTCGCCATTTCCATCTGTCCACACCGCCAAGAGCTCACTACATGCATACGAGAGTGCTCACATTCCCCATATGACTTACCGCTGTTCTTTTAGCCTAGAAGGCAGAATCCGTTGTGCGGCGTTCCTCTCGTCTGGCCTTTTACGTTAATGCCAACGACATTTCGTCCATCGGCCTGACACCGTGAATGACGCAGTGGGAAATGTCAACGCTGACTTCAGTGATCGAGAATTCTTCGCGCACTGTCAGACTCTGGAACTGCGCTAACGCCATGACGTCAATGCGGTTGCACCAACAATACGCTTTTCGTAGCTCTTGTATATTTATCATAGTACTGAGGTCATTATGAGCTGACTTAAGAGAACGCCCGTGCGCTTCTTGCAGCTCTTTCCCTTGCTTTTTTTTTGTTGTTGTTGTCGCTGTTTTTAGTGGTTGCTATCGTTGTGGTTGTTACCATATGTGCATCTATTGCAATTCAAGGAGACTTCATACGGCTGTGCATCTGACTGCACCCTTATTACGTTGCACGAGCTTGCTTAACGATGCCCGTCTTCAACGCCCACACTTACGTGGTATTTCCGTCACCTGACCCTTAATCCAACGTAGCCCAATGTATCACTCTGATAGGTTAAATTTGACGGCTCCGGATTATTACTGAATTAGTCTTGTGAAAAATGAATGAAAAGCCCGCAAAGGGCGTTCCTTTATATATATATATATATATATGCTACAACAAAGAATATATGGGCGGTTCAGGAAAGCAGCACTAATTAATCAACCGTAAAATATTTGTTCACCTGCTAAATGCAATTTATCAGAGTTGTTCCATGAATGTACTGACTGGAGCCAGGAGTAAAAGTGAGCAAGTCGCTCTGACGTTCCTTGATATGATATATTGCTCGGGCTTTATGGGCTCAAGGGGAGAAGACACTGCAATGATAAACACTTGATTATACTGGCCCCTTCATCCCGCAGCACCTAAGCAACATTAAACTACAATTATACAAACTCGGTTGGTTTAAAGAACCCCGCCTGCTGCAACATCACAGCCAGCACCTTGATCGGTTTGAAATGCTAAACTATTATTTCGAAACTTCAGTTTTTCGATTCGTTTTCATAGGCGTTCGTGACATTGCCTGGCCACGAAATCAATAAAGCCTTACAGCGTAAGCCACGGAGTACGAACGCCCAACAAGAAAGTGGCGCCGATCACCGTGTCGCCTCCTACCCGCTGACATCCGCGCAATCTTTTAACCAGAATCTCGGAAGCCGCGAAGTGGTGGAGCACTCTCTTACTAGATGGCGCCACTTACGTTAAAGAAGCAACGACGTATGAGCCGCGCTCTTTCGAGGGCGTCCACAAACAAAGTTAATTGGGACACTGACAAAAGTACACGTGCATTCGAATTTCTATCTGTCACAAAATTAACCTGAATAAGCAAAATAACTGCCACTGGAACGACACCTAACTGCTCCATGTCATCAGACGCGACAACGCGAACCGAGTCAGTGCTCAATCCATTATTCCGCACTCCCCGCCGCTTGTGTACGATTGCAAAATTCTCCGAGAGCAAACTCGCCGGTCAATTTTCGCCAGAAAATAATCAGTAACGTCGGCCGCTTAGTATCACGTTTCACAGAGCCCACACTGATCTACACGAGGTAAAGCAACAATGTTTGATCGCTTAATTGTCCACGGTGATCTAAATAATACTTACTGGGTGTACTGAGCGTCGGCGAGGCGTCTTAGGGCGCCAAAATAAGACTCACGTTCATTAAAATCCTTCTTGAAACACTAAAAAAAAAAAGAAAACCATACCGCCTATGGAACGTCACCTCCCGATTCTTCAGGCTTAATTAATAGACTCTCCTCAAAACGGCTTTACGAGCGATCGACAATAACAGGTGGAAAACACAAGCCGAATAACTCGCAAAACAAACGCTGTAGAACCCTATTATTCGAAAAAAAGAAACCTTTGAAAGCTCATATTGCGCGCGCCTAACCTTTGATTAGAATGCTAATCACTCAGTCGTGCATCATTCACTGAAGCACAATGGAACATCTGCGCTTGCTCTCGAATCTCTTCAGCAGATGTGAAAACACGCGCTTAGACGGAATCCAGCACACCGACGACGAACATCTCTCGCGCAGTTTCGCAAAAGTAAACGACGTGCGAGAGAGATGCATCTCTCGTGCGTCGGTCTACTCTTGTAAAATCTGTACTGTGATGAATTCTTGCAGATGCATCTCCCCGTTCCCGATAAAAGACAATTACAGCATAAAATGACTCGATGTGAATTGTCACAGTTGATGCGAATAACATAACGGCAACCCTATAGGACACTTCGTTAGCGTCGTGAGAACGAACAAAGCGTGTGAACGCGATGGCTTTTTGCACGAAGGAAATTCTCGAGGCAGCCATCAGCGTTGTGTAAAACACGCTTACTTGCGCGCGAGGTGCTCCGAAAGACGTTCTATTCCGCCTGATGAGGCGTGCGCCTGTGGCGTGGTGAACACGCAATACAGAAAGGATAGCGCAGCGCTCGGAGCATCGGGCTTCAGTACTAGAGGACCAGGGCTGAAACCCTGCCCTAGGAACATATTCAACATTCTTTATGCATGTTTATGCGCTCCTGTGGCATCGTGAATGCCCGCGCGCACGTGCGCGCGTGTGTGCGTGTGTGTACTGGATAACAGAAACCAGGTAGCAGGTAACCAGATAAAAGGTGAACATACAGACGTTAAAGGAAGAAAAACAAAACATCTATGCCCGAGCATCGACGACACGTGACAGTACTCGCAAACCTTACGAGGGAATGCGAAGCCTGCAGTAGGGGCGAAAACAAGCACGACATGGGAAACAAAACATTGGTGCTACGCATTCCCCGCGCGTGTGGGCTTCGCTGCGTGACAGTCAAATATTGCGGAAGAAGACAGCTCTGATCGCACAGGTGCTGTTTATCGGGTAAGTGTCGTCAGAGCGGAGGAAATAGAACGATTATCGCGGACGTCAGAGTTATTTACTAAGTCAGCCTCGTCTGCGAAACGCGTATATCAATATGTTTTCAGAAAACGGAGGATTACTCATGCCGGTGTTTCACAACACACTTGTGCCACACAGACTGCTGGCGATAAATAAAAGTAAAGAAATTGTTCAGCCTTAATGCCAGCGATGTCTATATATGTGAAGTGGATATGAAAATCACCACCTTCAGCGCTCTTGTTTATGCCCAGCTGCTGCGATTATTGCGATAGCAATTATGTGAGCAATCCAGACTCACTTTTGCCGTCGCCGTGACGTTCCGTATAAAATCCAAATCGATAACATCGCCACGCGCGTGGTATGTTTTATGTGCGAATGAAAGCGCGCGAGAGCTGCCGACGATCGCGGCTCAAAGAGGTGAAACGCGCCGGCCATCTCCGTCGCACGAAAGGCGCTTGAAGGGGTGCTAGAGGGGGGCTGCGTGCAGGGTTGCCACTGATGTTCGAGAAAATGTCGCCAAACGACGAGCAAAAAGTCGCCAAAAGTCGCCATTTTTTTACAAATTTCGCCAAAAAAGTCGCCATCCTAGATATGTGTGGCATACATAGTAATAAAATTTTCCACTCACGTATAGCCCCGTAGAATACAGTACCATCCAAGACCCTGAAATTATATTGACGTTTCTCAATGCCAGTTGTATCGCCCGCTTCACCATGGGAGTGCATGGTGCTGCTTCTCCGACTAGCCGCAAGATGTGCGTGGTGGGGCAAGGGTGAATGAATGAAGCGCTCATATCCTTCCATCCCTGTCGGCTCGTTTCAAAGGTAAAAGTGTGGTAAACCACGGGCGAAAACCGTGAAAGCGCTGTTTGTAGACAGCTTTACGTACCTTTATATGAATTAAAAGGATTAAAAGGTTCATTGACGGTAACACGACAGAATTCTTGCAGGAACCGATCATTAGTGAGACTTACACTTTTTAAGTGTGAACTGATATGATAAAGGATGCCACCGACCCTTTCTTATAGTCACTTATATCTACACGTGTCAATCCGATGCATTAATAATGAACAGGTAGACAATGTAGAATGTTTATAGCAATTGTTATATTATTGTTATTATTGTTATATGTTATTGTTATATAGCAAATAAGCTAAATTGGGGGTACTGCAACAGTGAATAAGTCGCCAAGCTATTCAGAACAGTTGGAGCTTTGGCGGAACAAATGGTCGGAACACGCGGCCAACCCGTCGTCTAGCCCCTTCAGAAGCTAAACTTTAGAGAAGCTTAAAGCTCCTAAAGCTATATACTTATAGTCAAACACTGCCCCCTCGTGGTTTGCGGGGCAGTCCGCTGACTTACATTTTGCTAAAATGTCACTGGGAACATTCGAGTACCTGCTGCATTTAGATGAATTGAGGAGATACACAAGAGTTACAGGACGGACATACCGAATGACGCGTAATGTGCACGTTCTACTCGTGGTTCTAAAACCAAGAAAAATACCGGGAATGTTGCCGCTCATTCATTGGAAAGACACTGAACTTAGGATGCATTACTCAGTGGAGACCTAAGCCGAAAATCGCCAAAAATTCGCCATGTCGCCATTCATAATTTTAGGTCGCCCCGGGCCTCTCAAATTCGCCAATTTGGCGAAAAGTAGCCACCATTGGCAACCCTGGCTGCGTGGCTCCGTCAGCAAATGCCTACTTTGACGGGCCGGACGTGGCCACCCACGGTCTCGCGCGCGCAGCATCTTTACAGGGGATCAGCAGACGCCTGATACCTTTGTAGTACGTGTCGTACACTTATCGCAGAGTTTGCGTTGAAGCCACGTACAGCACGAAGATCGCTTCGCTCACTATAGCGGGCGCGTTTCCTTACGCCAGTGTTTTGAGTTACGGCTGGTTTCATGCTAAAGGTGTGAGGTGCTAGCCTTACTTCGCATAACATTCCAATACGCTGCTATCGCATTCCTTACTTCACGCTTGCGGCGAAACTGCGACTTTTTATTCTCCTGCGCTCTAGTCGACAACGCACCCAATAAGATATGCACAGCGCTATTTACCCAAACTCCCGCTCATCGCGAACGCATGCGGCCGTTGCGTCATGATGTGGAAAACCATGCTCTGTATTCGACGGTCGCAGCCGGTAGCAGCGGAACATTAGGGGTTAAATCTAGAACGCAGCCAGGATTTAACCCTAATACGACACCCGACGACACGGCAACCCACCACGCATGCGCCACAATGCTGTGGAATGCTGTAAGCCAAAGCGTGCCACAGCATTATGCCACGAAATGCATTCATATTCTGAATGAGCCTACATGCCGATGCGGAATTTCTCTCTATATACGAACACACTTCATACACTTCCTCGGTTCATAATTTTCAACACAATTCGACTTAACCATCGCACACAAGCCGCATCATGAACGACCTCATTGCGCTTGCCTTCTGTACAGTCCCTGTGAGCTGAAATGCGGCACACGTCAGACAGCACAGAAACCGCGTGCTTCAACAATACGACCGACGATTTCATAATAGGCTTTCTCAAAACGTAAACAATCGGATAAATTCTACAAGACAGGATTTTTCCTTCTTTTGCAATATTAGCCTCCCAGTACAGTGTTGCTACAATGTAGGTACACAGACCACCTATCGCACTTGCTGTAATGAAATGCACTACGCATGTAATGCCTCTGCAGACAGCCACAAACCATTCATTATAAAGCCTCTATACATACAGTGGGACGACCACGTGCTTCGATTTATCCTTACACAACTAGTTTATGCGCACCAATCTTTCAACATAACAAGGACGTAACAGAAACGGTTCAAAGGATCGCTGACCTGGCTACAACCTAGTGTGTCATCCAAAAATGGCAGCCCCTTCGACAAAAAAACGTTCGTTTGAAGGTTATATTGCTGACTAACCTCGATAAAACATCCTTCGATCATGCCCACCGACATGACAACGATCTCTGTAAAGACCTGCAGCCTTGCAAGAGCTTAATCAACCTAGCCGACGCGTTTGAACGAAAAGAACGCCGTTCTGAAGCTTTTCACAAACCGCGAAAGATGGCCGGCACACGTGTTCACGTGCTAGCGAAGAAGAACGGCTCACCGCTCGGTTCTCGACGCTCGCCAAACACTCGCAGGGGAAGACCAACATCGCAAACGACGGGTGTCACTGATGCTACTTTCCCCTCACTGATACTGCTTTGACTGCTGTGGTGCTGCTACTACAAAACAGGCCCGAGACTTCGCCATCGGCGCGGAAGCCTTGTTGGCGTCGGAGGCACCGGTGACGATGAGCTCGGCGCAGCAGATGCGGCGGCGCACTTGGCTAGTTCGCGCGCCACGAGCGCGCAAAAACGGCAGTACCAGTTGTTCCCTTGGCAGCGCCGCCAGACCTAGTGCACTGGCGCACATCACCGAACGATAGAAGCCATGTTGCAGCTGCTCCGTCCATCAGGTCATAGGAAACGGCGGCATTCTGCGACAGCTGTGCCACAGACCGCGTCGAGCGCGCGCAGCATGCGCAGCTGCCGCCAGCGAGATAGTGCGTGCATGCCGGGAACGCGGGTTCATCATCATGCTCGCGAGCGCCTCGAGTCTCATGCGGCGAACATGTGCATGCGAATGCCACCAAGTGCCCGCGGAGCAGACGAATCCCGCCGCCAAAGACAATGGCTCGTCTATATAAACGGGCGTGCACATTAACATCTCTTAAGGAGCTGGTAATCTGCATGCGCAAGTTGTTTACCAACACCCAACGGCGCATGGGCGACTATTTCTAGGGCGTGCGGCACTAAAGGCGATGCCTCTCACGTTCTTGCTCCCCAGTCATTGAAGAGGAGCAGTTATTTGCCTGCGCAGTCCAGTCACCAAGCACGCAGGCGCACCATTTCTCGATACTCCGCATCTCCCTCCCTCTTGTGAGCAGCCGATGGATGAAGGGCTTTCCATCCCTACATACTCAAACGTTCCGCACCCATCTCGGATCATATATATGAATTAGAGAATTATATATGAAATCCATATAGGCCTACTTCCCGCGAGAATTATACGGACAGCATGTGAACTTCTTGGAGCGACAAACGAAATGGACAACACTAGTAACGACCTTTTCACTTCTTTACATCACGCGTAGATGCATGTTACTTTCTCAAGATCACGATAAGGCACGTCATTCATGCCAAGTGCAATCTCCGATCAATGTCGACGGGGTTGGGACTGAATGAATGAGCACATGCTGCTAAACACCCCCTGCTATGACGGAAAATACCATAGTCGGTCCAAGTACCGTTGCCTGGTCGCCTGCATTGTTTCTATAGCTTCGCATTTCGGTAGCATTCTGTGTAGTCTTATTCAACCAACGGCGTTCCAACCCTACGCGAGCGCCGAGAAACATATATTCATGTGAACTCCGACAATGTACGACCACAGTACTTCGGCATGCATGAGCCATTTCGGTACACGCTGCACCAAACTATGGCGCATTTTAGCACGCGCGAGTCAACCTTGGAACGGCGCATCCGACGCGTAATTCCTCGAGTTTCATTTGTGCTGTTCACATTTCTGCGCCGCGGAGTCGGTCCGTAAATACGTTCAGTCAGGTGACAGCCGCTATCAGGCAAAAGTGACATTCCTCTTCAAACACCTGCGAAGCTGAAACAATTACGGACGTTTTCAAGCTGCGACCGGCTCTGATTCGTGGAAGTCCGACAAAACAACTTGCGTCGTATATCATCGTATATTTATTATTACCAATCTTTCCTTCGTGTCAATGGGTATGAATTAAAACTGAACCGAACGCACAAACAAAAGGCATCACGCCTATAGCGTAGCAGACTGCATTGCATTGATAGTATATGCCGGTAGTTGTGCATTGTATGCTGGCACTGGGACACATGTGACGCACGCACTTATTACAGCGTGCTTCATATAGCGACTGGTCCAAGAGCCAGAGAAACAAAAATAAGAAAACAAAGCAGTGCGCTAGGTATAAATAGAGCACAGCCTTGTCACAGATCCAACCGGAAAGTGAAACTGCAGAATACGGCTCCATCAAAATGAAGCATCGGTTTAAGCTGCAGAAAGGAAATATACGGCACATTATCTCTTTCATAACGCAGCAAGTAGCCTTCATTTTCGAGTAATTAATAGAAATCCCCATCAGCCAAGTTCATTATACGGAAAGAGCACTAAACAGGGTCTGTGGTTCTTTTGCCCACAACAGGTGAAGACAATCGATTGGTGCCCACTATCGTGATTAAAAGTTTTCCAGCTGTTGTACATGCAACTACTTGTCCTCGGTACTTTATCTTGTAGTGATAAAAAGCCTGAGTATTATTAAGACGAAGATTTTGTTCTCAAAGAGCAGATTCTGGTCACGCCTCAGTACCGAAAGCACCCTGACAGTCTTTCTTTCTTCACTGTCTTTTTAAAGGGGCCCTGAAACACTTTTCCAAGTAGCCATGGCATCCCTAAAGGGGCTTACTGCCTCAAGAATCGACCGCCGCAAAAAATTGTAGAATCCGTCCAGTACGAGCGGAGTTAAAGATTTGTCGCTCGCTGTAATTGCTTTCTCTCTTCTCTCGTCCCGACACATTCCCAGGATTTGGGGACATTTATGCGTGGCGCCATCTCTTGGCGGTAGCAACGGCGTCCTGCCATAAGTGAATGGGAAATGGGCGAAAAAAGATCATATCTCTTGAAAAAAGTAAGCTATCGAAAACGACTCGGGGTTCTATACAGTAGAGACCTACTAGAACGTTTTAGTAAAATTGCAGTATTGCACTACATAACGCGTGGCTTCCCAGTACAATTGAACACCTGCCCATTGGAAACACATGGGGCCCCATTGTAAAATTTTAAACACTCCGGGAAGCCACGCGGTATGTGGTGCGACACTGTAATTTTAACAGAATGCTCAATAAGTCTCTACTGTATAGAACCGGGAGTCGTTTTTGACAACTAACTTTTTCGTCATATAGAATTTTTTTCGCATATTTCCCATTCAGTTACGCCAGGCCACCGCAGTCACCGACGAGGGATGGCGGTAGGTGCATATGTCCCCAAATCCTGGTCATGAAAGCGCTGGAAGCTAAGCAGGGAGGGATGGCACGGGGAAAGAAGGTACGCCGCGCGCGCCTCGTGACTGTGAGGAATTTTTTTTTCTTGCGATCGCGCGTGCGCGCGGGCAAGTGGCGGCCTCCCGCGGCAGCCGAAGTAACTACCGAGTGCGCCATGTTCAAATCAGCCAATGGCGTGCAACTTGAGTCAATGACGCAGTGATTTTGAGTATATAGCATCATTTGTCGAGAGAAGAGGAAGCAATTTTTAGCTGACGTTGAGAATTTATTGTAAATCTCAGGCCGCGTGCTGCGCTATAACGTTTGACTCTCGTGTTCTCGGGAGCCACGACTACCTATCGGCAGCGTTTCCTGACCGTGCTGGAAAAGTGTTGCAGGGCCCCTTTAAGAGGAATAGGGTGCGCGTAAGCGCGTTAATATAGGAGTTCGCGCCAGTCAATGAAAACAAAACCGAGCTCAGTGCTACCTTGGCGCCCACTTTTCAGAACTGGTTTAAGCCCCGCACGCGAACTTCACAAACCTTTCTGCCGGCACCAACAAATATACGCGTGTTTCACAGATTGACGCGCCCCCATCAGGGGCGTAGCCAGAAATTTTTTTCGGGGGGGGGGGGGGGTTCAACCATACTTTATGTATGTTCGTGCGTGCGTTTTATGTGCGCGTGTATATATACGCAAGCAAAACTAAAAATTTTCGGGGGGGGGGGCGAGAATTTGATCCCCCAACCCCCCCCCCCCTGACTACGCCCCTGGCCCCCATGCGGCGCAAAGCGGAAGCACCATCTCGATTATCGTTGGCAGCCATATCCTCCATGCTGGCAGTGGACGCGTGCGGCGTTTCTTGAGCGTGGTCGTTCTTCTCATCATTCTCTTAAGCGCGAGACAGACGGTACGATTTTCCATGCGATGTGCCGGCCGACGTGGCAGTGGGGGAGAGGGAATGGTGGCTGTCCGATGCTATGAAAGGTCACCATTCCGGTATCCCCACCGCCGTGTCGGACGTCGCATCGCATGGAAAATCGCACCGTCTGTCTCGCCGTTTAGAGTGTATTTCTGTGGCGCCGTTTCATAATGATCGGATCGGCTTTAGTGGCGTGTAAATAACTGCACTGCGATTTCGCATCGGGCAGTGAGCGCTTTCTGTCGCCGACATAGGAGAAGACAGCCACGATGGATAAGGGGTTCAGTGCTCTCATCGTGTCGCGAAGTGGCATCTACAGCTCAGGGGAAAACAAGAACGCTCCAGCGGCAGCGAGTTTTCAGCTTCCGCAGAAGCACGGCTCGGCGTGGTAATCTAGTTGGGCGTCATGTTGTAAGACGCGCAGCGCCACCTGTAAGCCGTGAAACACACGAATAGAAAAAAAAATATGGCCCTGTGGCAACGCAGAAGTAACCTAGCGGAGGCTTTTGCCCGGCATCGCAGCCTCACACGGGCTTACTGTGATGCTGCATGGCGGCGATAAGATCTTGTCTTTGATACCGCGAATGTTGTGGAGCAACTGCGCGGATATCCGGCAGTGTGGCCGTGACTAGTTTCCTTGCGGTAATTACGTTGCATCCTCCGTGGCGTCCAGGCGAGGTGGTGCTCGACACTAGTCGCAGCTATGGAATGAGGAGCTGGCGTAATACAGTAAAGATGCTGTGCGCCCTCGACATATTCCAGGCCGTTGGTATTTTTGCGTGTCGACTGAGGATGGACGCATGGCTAAGCTTACTTCGCGCGACATGTCCACAGCCGATGTGGCACTGAATCAATGGGCAGTCCTGTATGCTTGCAGCAGTGGCTACGTTCGTAACCTGGCAGAAATTAGGTTTAAAAGTGTAGCCGTGACGCACGGTATTACGCCGGCAGCTGTTGCACTCCTTGTCGAAGAATAATCTTTGAACGCCCTCCATGAATTCGTGCAGCTTGCGACCAACGATTCCTTCCTACAACATGCGAAGATTAACCATGCATTTTTCAGAGTTCCGGCTGTGCTACTACACGTGTCACTTTGACCTTGAGCTCTTTCATGCTAAGAGGTTGTCGAGACATTTTGATTGCGGACATAGCGATCTTAAATTCTGAGGACATCCTCATAGTTAAACCACACGAGCGCCATGTCGGTCAACAGAAACACGACAATGAAAATGCTCTGTTACTCCGTCTTAGTGGTATAGTAGCTGGTCATGTACACGTATTGGTGGCAGTGCCATTTGTTCATGGTTCAGCGATTCTGCCCCTGAAAGTGCGAGGTTCTAGCGCCGCCGGGAACTGGCCGCTGCCGGAACTGATACCAAAGGGTTCGTGTTGAAGCTGCTATAGTCCAGGTTTCGTCTTCATCATTGGAGGCTTCCGTCATTAGCGGTAGGCAGCTGATGGCCACCGGTGTCAGCGATGAAGTAGCTGGTAAATAGCCGTGTTGCGTCGTCAGCGACGGGGCATTTCCACCAAGACTGTCACACTGCATCGGTGCTTATGTCCAGGTGAAATGTAGTAGAAGTGATTGACCAGAAATATGTGGCTGAAGCTTTGCCTCTCGGCCGAGAGACCACCGTCATCGTCTTCTGCAGTCTATTTTCTCGCTACGTCAGAATGTTATTAAAGGAGGCAGGCAACCATTGGCGAAGAGCGTTTACGAACCAAGGGTTTCAGAAATTATCCTCTGTATCCTCCTCTCCATTTCATACGTAGGAACAGCATGTAACGAGAGAGCATCCGTGGAAGAGCAAGCGATTTGGCAACAATGCTAATTAACGGTGTGCCTGAGATTAGAACGCGTCATACTTTGCAGCCAATATCTTTTCGAGAGCTTGCACCGAGGCTAAGAAAATGAAACGAATCCTTTTTTTTATGTTTTCTTCAAACACAAAGAATTCGCGCTGCACCACCGGTAGGGTAATGTTCACGAAGCTTTTCGTTCGGAAGTGTATTCATGCTAATGAGTAGCATCTTTTGACACTATTATTTCAAGCATCAGGGTTGGCTGGCGTGCTCTTATGAAAAATTCTATACGAGTGGCCTCCGTGGTCGCATACTGGTTACGGTGCTCGTGTACTGACCCCCAAAGGCACGGGTTCGATCCCAGTCGCGGCGGTCGCATTTTGATGTAGGCAATATGCTAGAGGCCCGTGTGCTTCGTTTTAGGTGCACTTCCAAGAACATGAAATTGTAATCATACGGTGACTTTGGTACGTAAAACTCCATAAATAATAATAATTACGTTTATTATTATTATTAACAATTCTGTAAAAGCAAGACCATCGCCTCCGAATACGGTCGCCGTTTTTTCGCCTTCCATGTTTTTCACAGTGGCCTACAACGGCACGCGTATCACAGGCCGATCGCTTCGTGCGAGCGTGTTCAGTCGCCGTTATGTAGCTTCTCTCTCCACCATTCGCAGCAACCTCCTCCCCCACAATCCAAAAACTCCTCCTCCCTCCCTCCTTTCTTTTTTTTTAAATCCTAGTCTGTGCGCATAAAAATAGCGCGAGAGAGAGAGAGAGAGAGACGTTTAATTATCACCACTTCCGGTGCGATTCGTCCACGTCCCCACTGCAGCTGTCACAGCCACATTCGCAAAACTGGCGCTCCAGAAAACAAATCTCTACCTGTACACTATACTCGCTGGCCACGTAAGCACGATATACATGTGCGGTGCCCATACTCGACATCTGTGCTATAGGCGGAGTTAACGCAGGTTGAGCGTTCTGGTTTCCTCTACGGCGTCCCTGCATCCGCTACGTTATGCCGCAGCAAATCAGTCGACGTTCTCTGTTGTCTCTTTGTGTTTGTTTCTTTTTTTACCCATGCGCTTTCCTTTTACAAAGCATTGTTGATAGCTTTTTTTTTTTTTCTCGCGGGAAAGAGGTACTTTTCGAAGTGCGTTGAAAATGGTGGTGATGGAAATCGCGGTACGCAAGAATTGAAGAAATTTGAAAAATTGTACGATCAGTACAGCGACAAAACAGAAGCAAGACGAAAGATTATGTGCGAACGTATCAGTATTTCTTCACCAAATTGTCCGTAAGTCGCTCATCGTAAGTTCTTTTCAATACGATTTCACGGCCAATTGCGTAGTTTATAACGTAATTATCTTCTTGAGGGTCACAACTGTACGCCATTCAATTCCTATGAAATCTTTGACTGTTAAGCTGCGTCGGCGTATGAACACTACTACGCGCCCCACTTACATAGTGCTATTGGAATCCCGTTTACATTGCAAAATATGGCGCTAGTATACAGTCATGTTGCCTGAGAAATAAGCGAATAAGGAGAGAAGAAGAATAGTGATCATTTCTTGTTCACAAATGTTTATACCAACGGGCTTCCTTTCTCCTTCTCCCTCGTCTCGTAGCACTTAAGCAACGCCGCAGTACTAGCGTTACTTGAAATTACAATGAAAGGAAAATCGTGCGGCGTTAGAATAAGTCATGTGCACAACGCACTGCGGTGAAGGCAATAGAGATACATAAGAGACGTACAGAAAGACAGGTACGCTAACAAGTAGTAGTTCTGGTTGGTTACGCTGGACATGGGAAAGGGGAAGGGGCACAGGCGTAGCCAGGGTGGGCGAGGGGGTTTAAACCCCTCCCCCCCCCCGAAAATTTTCAATTTTGAATGTGTGTACATACAAGCACGAACATACATAAATTATGGTTGGACCCCCCCCTCTCAAAAAAGAAAAAAAAAATTTAAAGCGCTACGCTTCTGGTAAGGAGATAGGTGGAGAGAGAGAGCAGTACAAGCGGGATTACCCGCGAACCTAATCCAGCGTTAGAGCTGCTGTGAGACAGCGCTTCCGAGGTGAATTATAAGGATTATAAAATCCTTTAGCCGTCTCTCGATGATTATGGTTTATCGGCTTACCTTTTACACGTATATCCGTGATCGAATTGTGTTTTGATTCGCAGCCTCCCGCTGTTTCACACGTGCTCTACGCAATGGAATCAGGCGCGCGCATCCAGCTGCCGCGCATTGGTCGGAACCGCGTCGCTAAGCAGCAGATGGCGCTGTGGGCAGCACATAACCTGAATAGACAGATTTGGTGGGTCGCGTGGCGCCATCTTTGAGAGGGAAGACAAACAAGAAAATGGGACCTGTATGGCCGGATCGCTGCAGCGCAACTGCAGCTGGCGTGCGACGCAAGGCGCAATCAACCACTTTTTGCAGTCAATTTAATTTGTGGTTTGCGAGGAGTTGAGCGAAAAAAAAGTACGCTTTCATAGTCGCGGCGCAATATGATCCTCTGCACGCTACACAGCACGTACTTCTTGTTCGTTTATTTGCTTTTTAATACCGGATAATCAATTTTTTTTTCTCTCGAGGCCTATTTCAGATTGCCGTTTCACGAAAACTAAGACATCGCTCGACTTGGCTCATTATGATGTCGGGAGGCGTTTTCGCAACACAAATCTAGCAGAAATGGCACTCTTAATTAAACACAGAAAACCACCAATATGACGAGTCGGCATGTGCGCATACTGATCTGTACTATTCTTTTGAAGTGTGCCGGCTACCTACTTCCTTCATTGGGGAATTAAGGAACGACGGAACTACATGATGCCTAAATATGTTAACTGCAACGAATATAAGCCTTCAAGAGCATGCCGTAAATAAGTTCAATTTTTATCCCTTTCTGCCGTTTAAAAGAACATGATATTTATTAACTCGTTCGTTCGTGTTTGTTTGTTTGTTTGTTTGTTTGTTTGTTTGTTTGTTTGTTTGTTTGTTTGTTTGTTTGTTTTCATCGTACGCACACATTAGATCGTCACTGAACTTCAAGCTCTTTCGTGTGTCGCAAAAGCTCTGTGGAGTGTGAAGGTTTATATATTGTAGTCGGTGGTGGCACTGCGGGGCGTTCCTCCGCTAATATATACTGTCTCGTCTGACGTACGTGTTCCTATGGACATCAGCGGGCACAGCTCCTACGGTAATCTTATTTGATTCCGACAATATCATCTTTTGTTTTCCTTGCGCCCAAAACACGATCTATTATTGCAAAAACTGTGAACCAATTCGCAACCTGGAGCACCAAAAGGCGGCCGCCGCAGACATTTCCTGTGGGACTGCCCTACCATGGGATACAATCAAAGTGAATGTACAGGCGCGGCCATTCTTAGAGGTAACTCGGAGCGGGTGGCGCGCTGCGCCGAGCACCACGACAGGCGCCGCGCGAAGTACTGCGGCGCGCAATCAGCGCCAGAGGCGGAGTTAGCTGACTCCGCCTCTGGCGCTGATTGCGCTTGCGCCGCAAAACTTCGCGCGGCGCCCGCTTGGTGGTCCGAGGAGCGCGGCCACGCGCACCGTGTTACCTCTAGCCAGGGTTGCCACTGTCTTTCGAGTAAATGTCGCCAAACGACAAGCCAAAAGTCGCCAAAAGTCGCCATTTTTTTACAAATTTCGCCAAGAAAGTCGCCATTCTAGATATGTGCGGCATACCTAGTAATAAAATGTTCCACTCACGTATAGCCCCGTAGAATACAGTACCACCCAAAAACCTTAAATTATATTGACGTTTCTCAATGCCAGTCGTATCGCCCGCTTCACCATGGGAGTGCATGGTGCTACTTCTCCTACTAGCCGCAAGATGTGCGTGGTGACGCAAGCGTGAACGAATGAAGAGCTCATGACATCCTTCCATACCTGTCCGCTCGTTTCAAAGGTAAAAGCGTGGTAAACCTTGGGCGAAAACCGTGAAAGCGTTGTTTGTAGACAGCTTTACGCACCCTTAAATGAATTAAAAGGATTAAAAGGTTTATTGAAGGTAACACGACAGAATCTTACAGGAACCGATCGTTAGTGAGCCTTACACCTTTTCATTGTGAACTAATATGATACCGGACGCCACCGACCCTTTCTTATAGTCACTTATATCTACACGCGTCCGATGCGTTAATAATGAACAGGTAGACACTGCAAAATGTCATATAGCCATTGTTTTCATTGCACACGCTCACATTTTTTATTGCACAAATAGCCGCGTATCCGTCTCTCTTCGCTATTCCAAAATAGTCTTTACGAGCTGAATTGGGGGTACTGCAGCAGTGAATGAGTCACCAAGCTATTCAGAAAAGTTGGAGCTTTGGCGGAACAAATGGTCGGAACACGCGGCCGACCCATCGCCTAGCCCCTTCAGAAGCGAAACTTTAGATAAGCTGAAAGCACCGAAAGCCATAAACTTATAGTCAAACACCGCCGCCTCGCGGTACGCAAGGCAGCCAGCCCTCTGACTTACACTTTGCTAGAATGTCGCTGGCGGGCGTTCCAGTACCTCCTGCATCTAAAAGAATTGAGGAGATTCCCACGAGTTACAGGACGGACATACCGAATGACGCGTAATGTGCACATTCTACTCGTGGGTCTAAAACCAAGAAAAAATACAGAGAATGTTGCCACTCATTCGTTGGGGAGACACTGAGCTTAGGATGCATAACTCAGTGGAGACCTAAGCCGAAAATCGCCAAAAGTTCGCCATGTCGCCATTCATAATTTTACGTCGCCACGGGCCTCCCAAATTCGCCAATTTGGCGAAAAGTAGCCACCATTGGCAACCCTGCCTCTAGCAGTGGCCGCGTCTGTACGTTCTAAAACGAAATGCTGAATAATCGAAAGCTGAAAGACAGAACTTTCATCAACAAAGGCACTTTGTTGTCAACGCCATTATCGATGACATTGACGAAGCCACATTCAAGCTGATTCGATAATACTCATTTCATCCATGGACACGCACGAAGCTGTCACTGCAGATGTTTTCCGCATCGGAATATTGTGCTGTACCAAGGTTACATAACACAATGAATTGCAGATGTCAAGGTGGGCCATTTTCAGAATGCAGGTCATCCCCTAGCTTGCCCGAATACTACTCCAATAGCGGAAATGCATGAAGCTTCGCGTGGTTATTGGTAATTACCGTGACAGAAAAACGACGCTACTTTCTGCAATCCATGAGGGATCGTGGCTAAGCGTCACTGAGATGGGTGTAGAATGCAATAAGAGAAAGAGAGATGAAATGAATGAATAAATGAAGGAAAGAATTTGTCAGGATTGAAACCCTGCAGAACTTATGAGGCTGAGAGCGGGCAAAACACGCGCAGTACGTCCATTGCCTCACCGGTGCCGCGCAGAGGAAACGTAAACCCCCCCAAACACGCACACCCAGCTTCAAATATTTAAGACGTGAGGACGACGTTCTAGGTGCACAGTAGAATTGGAATAATGTAATTGGAACATTGGAATTGGAACAAGAATTGGCACATGGAGAGGCAGTTCGTAGTACGTCCGCGACGTCCGTTGAACAAACAACGAAGCCGTGAAGCTTCTTCAAACGCAGAAGCGAAACGCGATGGCCTGCTCCTGCTCAGAAGCATGATTAGGAATAGACAGCCGTTGTACAGCCTATTGTTCCTGAGCAACCTGCTGTGCCGCGCAGTCGCATTGGGGAGGGGTCAAGGTTACTTTAGAGTAGCCGGGGGGCTTTTCTGCGGCATTCTTGCCCCCTGGAATACTTGAGCGGAGCCGTTCTTGCCCTCTGGAATACTTGAGCGAGATAGCAGCTTCTGCAGGTCAGCTGCTATCTCGCTCAATATAAGCGCGACTGTATAGGAAAGACGAAACGAAGCGAATGTGAGATTGTATATCCTCGTACCTGCGAAAGCGCAGCCGCATCAAGCAATTCAGAATTCGCTACCGTACACGTAGCGGAACATTGCTCAGACGGAGCGGACTATACAAAACGACTCGCTGTGAACTGCGTGACGAAACGAGGCCGCCCTTCGTCGCGTGTCCCATTCACTGCTGCATAAAAGTGGGCTTCTTGGAAATTCATTCAGAAGGGGGTAGCGCCATTAACCTGTCCTCTGCTTCTGTGCCTTCTCATGTTTCGTTAATGCGGCGCTTCTTTCAGGAAGCAGAGCCGGTGCGGTTCCCTACAAGTAGTCCCATAGAAATTCAGAACACTACATGCTAAAAGGCAAGCGCGCAGAAAAGAGCAGGCCAGCTAATATTTCCTGAAGAGCATGCCCTTAATGTACGCTTTGTGAAAAAAAAATCGGCAGATCCCACGCGTTCTAGGAATCGGTTACATGCGAAGCAGTCAGCGAGTGCTTCTATGATGTATTTTTTAGCTTTGACCCAACCGTACGAGGTGGATCGACGTGTTTTTGTAAGTGTAGTAGCCGTGTGCACATCGTGAGCTTCCCAGGCACATCGACGTTTAGAGGGTACTTATAGTGCGACGTAACATGAGCCCTGACGTTAGAGTAAACACGTCAGTATTATCGAAACTAAGTGCACTTTATGGTGCAATCATGTGAATATCATAAGTAACTTTCGTTAATGTATTCCTCCGGGTCGAGCAATGGTTCAATATAGCTTGCTGAATCATAGGAATACAAATGTAATGTTTATTAGACTGCTATAAAAGCAGAACCAACGCTGGAACCACAGATGTTAATCTGATATGACGCCTGTATCGTAGGAGTACGTATGTAGCAGGGGCGTAGCCAGAAATTTTTTTGTGGGGGGGTTCAACCATACTTTATGTATGTTCGTGCGTGCGTTTGTATGTGTGCGTGCCTATATACGCAAGCCAAATTAAAAGATTTCGGGGGGGGGGGGGGGGGTTTGAACCCCCCAACCCCCCCTTGGCTAAGCCCCTGGTATGTAGTGTTAATTGTTTTCTTGTGAAATTAGATAGCCAGCACCACAACCACAATTGACGTTGCACCGACATCACGCCTGCATAGGCTGTTTTTCCAAACTAGTTTATAGACCTGGTGTGGCTCAGTGGTAGAATACCCGATTGCCACGCAGAATACTTGGGTTCGATTCCTGCTAGGTAGTAATTTTCATTCTTTCCATTCGTTGGGGCAACGCTGCCGATGTCGGTTTTTCTTAACGCTCTCGCATTTAAATTACCAATGTCTGTTCTCGCCGTTCCTGGGTAGATATAAACTGTCAATCACCTGTGGCGCATACCCGTACACCAAGGACCGTGGTAAACGGGTATGTGCCACGCGTGTCTGGAGAAAAGGCTTTGACGACTTACGCGACAGGATTTTCACGTTAATCAGGTCATGACCCGACAGTCATATTCGTCAAATCCTCTAACCCTCCCGTGCCAACTTTGGTCTACACCAAGTTAAGGAGGCGATCGTGAGAGCACCCAGACGCAGGCGACTAGATAGATAGATAGATACGTAGATAGAAACGCTTGAAGTGTCAAAGGTTCGCTAAGAAATGCTTCGCATTTAAAATTGTCCTGTGACTAAATCAGTTTTTTTTTTTTTTTTTCTGCACTACCAACAAGCAGAACGCGATACAAGCACTCCCCATAAAAAGAGACCATATTCTGTCGTTAGCGCTGATTACCTAGGCGTTACTGGATTTTAATACACAGTTTAAATATATCCGCTGCACAGTATACCAGAAACATATTTACAACACCATGCTTTCGACCATTTGAACACGTTACGAATATACTAAGACGACAGGACTCAGAATAATGTTTAATGCATGCGCATTTTTTCGACCGCAGCTTTCATTTGTATATTCCAAGCCTCATCGCCGACTCCTTAAAGTTTCACAATGCCTACATCTGGAAACCTACAAATGTAACCATTTTTTCACATGCAACGAGAACTCCACGAAACATTTCACAAACACGCTAAAGAGGAACGTTGTGAAATGCTCGTTCGATATTTCGAACGCTATTGGAACGACAAAATAACAAGGGACAAGGAATAACAAGGAATTTTCACGCGTTTGACAGCACACGCACTTTAATTATCACGAATGAACTGGTATTGTTTTTATGCAGAATAGTTCCGACTAGCACCGAGAAAATAAGCGCAGAGCTCATCTGCTCGTTAGCATACATTAAGAACGATGAATGACTCACTCGCAAATTAAGTTTCGCGGGACGGCCTACGTTTCTGTCTCTCATTGTTGCGAACAAACGATGAACAAGCGGACAAGAATTTTAAAAAAAAAAAGAGAGAACTTCTCCTGACTTGTACTGATTCGAGGATCAACACAGTTCCTGTTTATAAGGCGTGGTGGTGCCGAAATAACTTACACACGAGAATGCATACTGGGCACATTCGCATTAGCGACGCCACAGCTGTATAAATACGGAAATTAAATTCTTCACACGCGTCGACAAATGAAATGGAATACGAGAACCCGTTGAGCGGTTGCGAGGAGAAAGGAAATGTACAAGCCGCTTCTTGTTTCGCTTTAGTTCGCTGGCGTGCCAACGCAGCACCCAAGTTTGGACGAACGACTCAGCTCTTCCTCAACGAGCACCAACCAAGTGACGGCACGCCATCACGCAAAAAACCCCGCAATCGATTCAACACCGCAGCCACTTCACGGGTGCGTGGTCCGGACACCAGCGCGCGACACCTCTGCGTGCGAACCTCGCGAAGTGACGAGTCATTGCCTTGCCTCACGCCGCTAGTGGACGGTGCACAAACAGAACGAACTTGCGAATGCGAGAGGAGAACAGAATATGGTGCGCGTACATGACGCACCTCCGGTCGATATATGGTTTTCTTTTTTTTCTTCAAATGACCCCCTTCTCGACGGACAAGGACGCTTTCTCCATGCGCGATCAATGTGCCAGCTTCTCTTAGCCACCGGTGTGCTTGCTGCGTCACCAGGCAAAAAGAAACGCCTACTATATATATATATATATATATATATATATATATATATATATATATATATATATATATATATATATATATATATATATATATATATATACATATAAAAATCACGCGTGATCTATGAGCCGCGCCTCCCTTTGTCCTCGTAAAAATTGATTCGCTTCAGGTGCGACAAGTGCATCAATTGAAATAGTCGCCAAGGTGCAGTGGCGTCAAGAACTCGCCCCCACTTTCTTTTTGTTATGCCGTTTCGCACGTGCTACGTTTCTTATTTTAACTGATTACTCATTGTGGTCGGAAGAATGGGTGTGTGCGTACAAAGGGAGGAGGGGGGGGGGGGAGGTGGGTCGTTGCTTTACAACCTGAAGTACTAAATGTGCACCGTTCCCTTTGACTTTAGCAGTAGGTGTTTCTCTCTCTCTCTCTTTCAAGCGAAGCTTGTTATGAGTTGCAGATTTCGGTGACGGCGTTGTACGCGAAAACACTCGACGCCTTGAGCGTACAGGAATGCGGTTCACGAGAGTGCGCCGGCCACAAATGTATTTGTATGCGTCGTTTTCCACTAATTGATGTTGTCTCACTCCTGGGCTTGTCGGCGATCAGTCGTTTCTGATATGGCAATCTGATCTTTTATCGACGTCACTTGTTATTTCACGTAGCCACAGTTCAGTGTTGCCTGGATATGAACACAGGACCTTACGTTCCGGTGCCGGCGCCGGAACGTGAGTCATTAGACGTGGTGCCAACTGCGTAGGCGCGCCCTCGCGCCACGCCCACACACGCCCACAACCAATTAGAGCCGTTTCGCTACCGCCAGTGATAGATAGATAGATAGATAGATAGATAGATAGATAGATAGATAGATAGATAGATAGATAGATAGATAGATAGATAGATAGATAGATAGATAGATAGATAGATAGATAGATAGATAGATAGATAGATAGATAGATAGATAGATAGATAGATAGATAGATAGATAGATAGATAAGTAGCAGGAGATTCTAAAAAGACAGGGCGTGCAAACACGGACACAAGAAAGAAGTCACGACACCATAAACGCGGACTAACAACATGTGCGGTGTCGTGACTTCTTTCTTGTGTCCGTGTTTGCACGCATTGTCTTTTTAGAATGAATGCTTACCAACTAGCTCAGCTCTCCGTTACTCTAAGTAGTACGTGGGGCACACAAACGCCAAGCTTTTCCTGCCTTTCTTTTTTCCCGATAGAGGAAAGCCTCCCAATTTTTTTTTTAAAGATATGCCTTTCGTACGCTCATTCTGCGTTCCACAGCCGTAACAGAAGTAGTGTCATCACTATGACCGTTTGCAAACATGAGCCCTTTCAGCTCGCACATAACCTGTGCCAATACACTGCTTGTCAGCACCTATTTTTAGTTCTTCTCTTTTTTCTTTCGGGCGTTTTAGGGACACACGTTCAATACCGAGACAGGCGGCAAACAAACCTTTCCTGCGTGGTCCATAGACGAATGCCGTAATGCAAGACATGTAAGTATACTAGGCATTAGTGGCTCGCATTCCAACATCCGTACACGAACCTTAATGAACAGTTTTATACGAAAGGTCTCGTGGATGTATTGTACAGGCCACAATTTAGTAGCGAGAGGCGTGCGAATGCGGTGGTACGGAATACTTTTCTGCGAGACGTGACCCGTTAGCGCAGAGCTTTATAACAGGCTCACACCATTAGGCGTGGACATAATTCTTGCTAGAAAGCAGTAAGCGGCTTTGAAGACACTGGCACACGCTCTCTCAATCGATCGTAGTAAATGAGTCCGAGAGAAAACAAGACGTCGTGTACGAAAGCAATTAAATGTCAGGGATCCATTGTGGCGGCATACAAATAAAACAGTCATTCTACACGTGCAGTTATGTTACTTCTTTTCTCGGCTGCAACTTCACGCCTCGAAACGAGGTGGTTGAAAGGCTGCAATTGACACTATTCCGAGAAGGGTTGCCGCCTATTGCTCCACCCAAACGGCACCCTCAAAGTGTCATTGGTCAGTCAAGTTTTATTCGGGCCGCAACTCTTGTGAGAGCTAAGAAGGAAGAACTAGCTGAAAGTCTTTTTAAAACGTTTCAGCCTTTTGGCCAACCCGCTCGAAATCACCATTACGTACCACAAGAAATGCAGAGTTTAGATCTTCAGCTAAGGCGGTTCTTGAAGGGATGTGTGATCGCGGCATCTGGTGACAAAACGTTCAATCACAGAATGCTCGAAGCTGATACAGTAAACTGACTCGTCATACTCCACTTAACTTCTCGCGTAAAGCACTGATAGTGGTCAAATACGATGTCAACATTTTATGAATTTCCTTCGATATCGTTACTAACGCGACAACACCAATTGACACGCCTGCCGGTATAAGAACTGGGTAACCTCCCTGTCTTTCCGCTTGTTCCTTCCTTCCTTCCTTCCTTCCTTCATTCCTTCCTTCCTTCCTTCCTTCCTTCCTTCCTTCCTTTCCTTCTTCTTCCTTCTTCCTTCCTTCCTTCCTTCCTTCCCTTCCTTCCTTCCTTTTCTCCTTCCTTCCTTCCTTCCTTCCTTCCTTCCTTCCTTCCTTCCTTCCTTCCTTCCTTCCTTCCTATCTTCCTTCCTTCCTTCCTTCCTGCCTTCCTTCCTTCCTTCCTTCCTTCCTTCCTCCTTCCTTCCGTTTCCTCTTCCTTCCTTCTTCCTTCCTTCCTCTTCCTTCCTTCCTTCCTTCCTTCCTTCCTTCCTTCCTTCCTTCCTCCTTCCTTCCTTCCTTCCTTACTCGTTTCCTTCCTTCCTTCCTTCCTTCCTCCTTCCTTCCTTCCTTCCTCCGTCCTTCTTCCTTCCGCCTTCCTTCCTTCCTTCCTTCCTCTTCCTTCCTTCCTTCCTTCCTTCCCTTCCTTCCTTCCTTTCCTTCCTTACTTCCTTCCTTCCTTCCTTCCTTCCTTCCTTCCTTCCTTCCTTCCTTCCTTCCTTCTTCCTTCCTTCCTTCCTTCTTCCTTCCTTCCTTCCTTCCTTCCTTCCTTCCTTCCTTCCTTCCTTCCTTCCTCCTCCTTCCTTCCTTCCTTCCTTCTTCTTCCTTCCTTCCTTCCTTCCTCCTTCCTTCCTTCCTTCCTTCCTTCCTTCCTTCCTTCCTTCCTTCCAATTGGCACGATAAGACCGACCGACCCGACCCGATTCCACCCGGCGCAACGCGATTCGACCCGATAAAACCTGACGTCACACGACCGCGATTTCGCTCTAATTTTCAGTATCATCACTGTAATCGTCCAGCGCAGGTCAGTTTACCAAAAAAAGCTCGTGTTTCTACACACGCAACCAATATTTTTCGTGACAAAATGCACAGCTGGCCCCAATGACCCTCTGCGCTTGGTGGTCAACCTGGACAGCCATGCATATGCGTGCGACATCTTTGCAGAGATGCTCATGGGAGGGGGCGCCGGCGAGTACGAGCAAACCGACTTCCCCCTAACAGCAAAACAGACTTCTATTTATAACCTACAGCAGATGGCGTGAGTGTCGCTGTCTGGCGGCACTAGCGATACCAGCTTCGAAAGCTTCGACATTACATAGCGAACGGGGCAAGCGACACTAACTCCAGCAGCACCAGCAGCTGTTATGGATGTCCTAACCGCAGGTGCAGTTACTGAACCACAAGAGCCGCTTTGGCTCGAACGCATGCGTGGCACGGCTTCGCAGGTGCACTCCCGCACAACGTTACTGATTTTTCTTTCTTTTACGATATTCACAACCTGTCTTTTTTTTTAGGCAATAGGAAATTTGAATAACTTCCTGGTGCATAAATGATAATGCGGAAACCGACATCGCTAATGATCGATAATTCGGCCCATTTACTTCGCGAAATTATTAACGTTACCTGTCTTTCTTTCTTTACTATGACGTTTTGCCAGTCCCATACATTCATAATAAGGAACCACGCAGAAACGGTAATGGTAATAAGAATAAAAACAGCCATTCCTCGGCAAAAAGGCATTTTCTTTTATTTCACTGTCTCGCGCAGTTTAAGCCCCGAGTGACAAAGACATTTATTTTAAAAAAGTGTAGCTACCACGAGTTGTGGGAACCAGTGTAATCCGAGCAGCAGTTGGTTCCATGGTGACGATAATCTAGTTGCAAGTTATCGGTTAACTGACGCAAACACGCGTTTCATTAATTGATTAAGCTAAACGTCACGAACGAAGAAGTGGTAAGATCAAAGAAGGAGGGAGAGAGGGAAATCAATGAGACGCGAAAGGCGAAGGGGTTGCCTGTATTCTGTTTGCTAGCCGCACTGGGGAAGGATTAAGGGGAGACATAAACGTGAGAAAAAAAAATAAGGTTGACGTTAAAAACTTATTGTGGATTAGAAGCAAGTACGTGTGGCTCAATGGTTATATAACGTAGCGCACGTCACGTGGGCACTTCGTATACAACCATCTGACACACAATTCAGTATTTTTTTTTAATCAAGCGACAGCTTCTGCTGAATCCCTGCTCCACCTAATTTTGCAAAACTCGAGCGACAAACTCGTGGAAAACCAAGGGCACGTAAATAATAATAATAACAATAATAATAATAATAATAATAATAATAATAATAATAATAATAATAATAATAATAATAATAATAATAATAATAATAATAATAATAATAATAATAATAATAAATCACAGTGTCGCCGCAAGGGCGAAGCAATGAATGCGATAGAACAAATTGAAATGTTATACGAAGTAAGGCTAGCAGCTAACTCTTCTTGATCCGATATCGCGTAACTCTACAAAACGCTCTTCTAAGGGTATGCCAGGCGTTTAGTGATGTCTGTCGAGATAGCGCGCTCGCCAGACGCGAGCGCGCTATCTCGCTACCCCGCCCCCACTTCTTTCATGCTCCTTCACCCAACGAAAGAAGGGCAGGGCGTTCCCTCTCTGCTTGAGGAGGAATCGACGGCAAGTCTTGCACGTCGAGCGATATTATCGAATGCGCCCTTCGTGCGACGGAGATGGCCGGCTAGTTTCGCTAGTTTCATCTCTACTTCAGCTGCGTTCGTTCCTAGCACTCATGCGTAGAACATACGATGCACGGGGCGATGTTATCGATTCGCGCTTTATACGTAACATGACGGCGGCGGCAAAAATCCACCGAGACTGTCCATATAGCTGCTAACTCAATAATAAGGACTGCTTTGAGGAACAAAACGGTGCGTGTAGGCCTGCATATCAATCATATATATCACCACCAACGACAACGACAACAATCCCAACCACAACCACAACGCTCTGGTTAAAGATCTCTTGTAATCCCGTATATGGCATTCAAATATGATTGTTCCATTCCTTGATAAATACCACCAGCTTTCGAGTGACTTTCAGCTGGTTGCACGCGATCGATTCCGGAAACGTGAGCTTTCTAATATGATCTTTAATGTATTCAGGAAGGTAACCAATGAAAGGATTCCTAGTATTATAACAGTAATGTCATGCATACAGCGAGTTGTTTCTCAGTGCCCTTACTAATACGTCTACATACGCACTAGACGTAAACAAATATGCAGGTCATTATCTTTTTTTCTCTAAAGAGTCGACCCAGAAAATATGGATTACCAGTTAGGAGTACCTCTGAGGTAATGAATACGTGCTCACGGGATTGGCGATAAGCACGCGCAGTGGCTGACGAGTAGAAAGCCATTTCGATGTCTCATTCGAAGGCACTCCTGGCAATCAATCAGATGGCTGTAAGCTAAAAATAGAGTTATCGAGCGCGGTGCTTTCGGTGACCAAGCAATGTTAGAAGCATTACGACGGCCAGCATAATAAAACGGGGCACTTTTGTAGCACATAAAACCACCACCTTAGAATTAAGGCCTGAAATGAAAGAAGTACAGGCAAAGAATGAAGCTATTATGCCGACGAGCAAAGCATAAATTGAACATTAGTTCTCGAAGTAAATGTTTCGGATCCCTCATTTGTGTCCATTTCAGAATCGATGGAACGCCAGAATAATTTTCCTCGCTAGAGGCACACGATTCGTTGTCTGGCACGCGTTCGATATTGCACAATACATAAAAGATCGTGAAACAGCAAATAGAAAAACGATATGGGTTTAGATCGCTCAATCTCGTTAATATGCATAAGGAACTTTACCGAGGGTCAGAAGTCCTCGCGTGATTATGGAAACACGTAAACGGCAGCTTAGTCAGATCATGTTGCGAGCGAATTAATTCTTTATTAAATACGAACAAAAAATGTGAAACGGAGAAACTCACGGACCCAGGCTTTCGAGGATCCACCGTCACTCCAGTGTCATAATCCCCAAAGGTGCTCGTTTTTCGCAGAAGGCCGCTACACAGCCATACGAAGGCAATGGTTGGGATGATAGTTCACCTATACATGGAGCTGACGTCTCACTAAACATGTTTGATCAGCGCCTGTCTCAATTGTTCTTATCTTTCCTCAAGCGGCAAAAAAGTTATGCGACGAAGAATTATGGTCAACTTCATATGTTTGGTCAGTGCAACTCTGCGCCGCGAGAAACTTTTTAGTGAGAGGCAGCTGACATTACTACGCGGGCTCGAAGCTCAGTGATGAGCGATGACAATTCGGCGATGAGCCATAACTTTCATCACTCTCTTGCCTAAACCTGTCGCTCGGCTTCCTCACCTGCACAAAGGCAAATTTGCACAAATGCGCGCTCAAGGAACGTTATCGATCTCGGTGTCTCCATACACGAAGACAGCACAGATCTCGTTTCTTTTGCTGTCCTCCACGGCGCATTATCTGTAGCCAGAGAGCAGACAGATCGTTGTTCTTTTGTAAGACGATCTTTCAAGCTATCCAGTTGAAAGTCAGCTGCGCTATCGAAGTACGCCGTTCATCATGGCTTCACCAGGGACAGCGTAACCTACAGACAACACATTCATTTGCCGCATAACTTCCTTACACAGCGACAGAATGTGCATTGTAACAACATGAGAACAAGTTACCAGGATTGCATGCCCACCATCGTTACAGTAAATCAAGGCTCTTTCACTATAGTGAAAGCTTTGTGCGTACAATGTAACTTAACCTTGCACTTGCAGAATTGTGTGTCAAAATATCCCCTGCCCGTGTGAATGTACTTCTTGTCTTTCACTTAACCTTTCTCTCTCTCTCTTCTCAATTTTAATGTTGCTTTGGATTTCGTGCTGGTGGGTGTTTCTTAATAATAATAATATCTGGAGTTTAACGTCCCAAAACCACAATATGATTGTGAGAGACGCCATAGTGGAGGGCTCCGGAAATTTCGACCACCTTGGGTTCTTTAACGTGCACCTAAATCTAAGTACACGGGCCTCAAACATTTTAGCCTCCATCGAAAATGCAGCCGCCGCGGCCGGTATTCGATCCCGCGACCTTCGGGTGAGCAGTCGAACGCCATAACCACTAGACCACCGTGGCGAGGGGGTGGGGGGGGGGGCGGAGTTTCTTTATTCGTTGAATTACACGAGATCACCCTAACTGCGGTATTATGCGACTTTTTTTTTGCATACATGGGCTTGACTTTTTCGAAATTTTCTGTGAAAATGGGTAGTCGGCGATATATGAAGGTGCGAATATTTTCTAGAAAAAATGTATTTTAACAAAGGTGCGCTCAACTAAGTGAGTCAATGGCTAACTGACTCACCACCAGGTTGTGATGTTGCCACGTCACTACCATCACCAACCGGTTAAACCGACCGTTTGACCAGAAAACGGACGAATGAAATTCTTCATTACATTACTCCACCTATATAAGAATCTGCTGACGAACTAGGACAATTCATGTTACAAGACTGGGCGTGCCAACATGGACACAAGAGAGAAGTTAAGACACCACAAACGCCATTTGCGGTGTTGACCTCACTTGTCCGTGTTTGCAAGCATAGTATTTTAACATAAATACGTACCATCTAGCTCAGCTTTCTGCTTGAGAGCGGTCTGGCAGTTCGGTAACGAAAAGAATTTATTCATAGAAGCGAGCAATACAAATACGTTACAAAGTCAGTGACGTGAACGTCACGTGTTAGTGGTTGGGACACCAGGATGATAGAGTAATCTGGCCACATCTCCCCTTTAATGTTGACACAGTCTAGAAGTTCGATCTGGCAACGGGTATCGACAGGGTTCGTGACGTGGTGTTGTACTTCGGCGTAGCTGCTGTTGTCCCACATGGAATGAATGAATGAATGAATGAATGAATGAATGAATGAATGAATGAATGAATGAATGAATGAATGAATGAATGAATGAATGAAAACAACTTTTATTAGGTCCAGCAGGGCGCGACGAAGTAGCGCACCCGGCTTAGGGAAGCCACTGAATTCGGGAGAACGCGGTAATGTTGATTCAGGCCCTGGCTCAGGTGCTGCTTCCCGCAGGTGCTCTCGCGTGCAACGCATTTCGCGGCCGTCTTGGGTCTTTAACAATCAGAGACCTATAAGCGTCTCGGCTGGCCTTAGTACCATAGCTGGACTCCAGGTCCTCTGGAGGGTTCGTACGTCGTTACATGTTGTCCTGGCGTCACCGGTCGTAGGAAGCCTTTTGCTGACGCCGGATCACCTGAAGCCGGTCGTGAACATCCTTGCTTGGTACTGCTTCCGGTTGCAGGTGCTCTGTTGGTACCGGCAGCAGGGTTCGCGTCTGTCGTCCAATCAGCCCCTGCACAGGAGACCTCAGAACATGATCTCTGAGGGTATTACGCCATTCAAGCAACGCAGTTTGAAAATCAGGCGTTCGGAGGGAGCACTTTAGCCGTTTCTTTGCCTCCTGAACCGCTCTTTCTGTCATGCCGTTATAACGCAGGTGGTACAGGCTTGGTGTGATATGTACAAATGTCTAGCTTGCTTAAAAATTCTTTAAACTCGCTGCTACTGAAGGGCGGTCCGTTGTCACTGTACAGTTCTTGTGGCAGCCCACGCACAGAAAACACTTGTGCAGACCAAGTTTTTCAGTGCATTAGCTGTCGTGTGGCGAAGCTCTCGGGTTTAGAAAAAAAAAGGAATAGAGGCCAACCATAACAGCAAACTCTCGGCCACCGTAGTGAAAAAGATCCACGCCTACACTCTCCCACGGTTGGGCCGGAACTTCATGGCTCAGAAGGGGCATCTTCTGGTTCCGCGTTTGGTGTATTCTGCATATTTTGCAGGACATGGAAAACTGTTTGATATCTGCAGACGTACTTGGCCAAAACATTACGCTGCTGGATCTTGCATTCGTCTTCTCTGCTCCAGCGTGTGCCGCGTGAAGGAGGTGCATTATCTCTGCCCGTTTCGATTTCGGCACAATTACCTTGTTGCTGCAGAAGACTAGCCCGCCTTGAGCGTGAACTTCTTCCTTGTTGGTCCAATACGGAATACGGTCTTGCCGGCTCGGGAATTCTCTGCTTGTTGTCCGGCCACACTGTTTCTGCGTATTCGCGGATAATAACTAGTGCCTGATCCTCGTTTGTAGCGGTACGCAGGGTTTTCAGGCGTTGCTCCGGCGCTGAAACATGGTCAAGAGCACTCACTTGAAATATTTCGATTTCTTCATTTAGTTCAGCATAACGTTGCAAACTGAGGCGCATGCATTGCAAACGAAGTGGGCATTAATGCAGGGGCTTGCTCAATACTGTTATTAAGGGCCGGTGATCTTTTTCGACGATCACGTCTGCCTGGCTGAAAACATATGAAACTTTGTTCATCCATGAACTATTGCCAGCGTCTCCTTCTCAATCTGCGCATAGCGTTGCTGTGCTTCTGTGCGAGATCTGGACGAAAAGGGAGCGGGATGGTCATCTTGCATGTAAAGTCCCTTTACTTGCATGAGCATAGCCCCTACGCCCGACTGACTAGCATCAAATGAAAGAGTCACTGCCTTCTTCGCCTATGCTCAACAGGTATGTTACGGCCTGCACATCACTTAGCTGCCTGGTCAACAGAGTAGCTGTGGCAAACAGTTCAAAATCACTCTTCCACCTTCTCCAGCCAAGCCGGGCGTCGTATGATGTATCCATGGGATTCGGCGCCGGCAGCAGTGTCGATGGAGCTGGTAGCATTGTCAGTGATAGCGGCGTCTTCGGGGACGGCGTCGTCCACATTTCAACTGGGCACCGCTGCTACAATGTGAGCGGGCCGGCAGTCTGGTAACGAAAAGCGTTTATTCATAGAAGCGAGCGATATAAATACATTCGAAAGTCAGTGATGTAAACGTCACGTACTAGAGGTTGGGGTATCAACACGATAGCGTAATCTGGCCACAATGTTATTCTAAGAATTAAGACAATTCAATAACACGCTTGGGTACGACTACATCATTCATCCAAGGTGTCGCTGTCGATAGCATAAGCGGCTAACCAAGTGGATATGGTTCTTCTAGGCCAGGAGCGTAGCCAGGATTTTATTTCGGCAGAAGTGGGGGACTGGTCCCACCCGCCTACACGTATGCAAATGTGTGTGTGTGCAAGGGAGGGAGGGGGTAGGGCGGGGGCTTTCAGCCCCTCCTCTGGCTACGCCTATGCACACTCTAGACATTGCCGCGGTCGCATCACGGGTAGGGAATCGCGCAAGGACTGGTCGTCTAGGTGCACGGTAAAATATATCGCTGCCATGACAGTGTATATTACCATGCAGTGGAGCTGTTTTAGCTGGGCCTTACATGCATAGTGTTCGCAAAAAAACTAAACAAAAAAGTTCCTACACTACATAGCCATGCATATACAGTATAGCAAGGGGGTTGGAAAGGGAATTGAGGGCGAGGAGGAGAGAAAGGAGGAGCGGAGAGGGTAAAGCATAGCATAGTCTTGTATAGTATAGTATATCCAGCAATGGCGTAGGCAGGGGGTGGCACACCGGGCCCGTGCACCCCCCCCTCCCTGAATTTTTTTTTTTCCCGTAAGATAGAGAGCACAAAAATTACACCATTTCCAGCTAAAGGGGACCATGAGGAGATGCGAAGCCGGAGCACTTGCACGATCGCGTTCCGTTGGCGTTAATTCTCACAGGGCGAGCGCGGAACGCAGTCGGCAGGCGTGCGAGAGGGGGGGAGGGGACGCGCATGCGCTGGTGCTCATCGCGGCGTTGCGCAGGAGAGAATTTCGGCACGTCTAGCCCGCGTTTCAGAGGAAGAGTGGAAAGGGGGAGGGGAGAGGGGAAGTGAAAGGGGGGAAGAGGTGAGGCGGAGAGGGAAAGGGGAGAGAGGAGGGGAAGCGAAGAGGGGGAGAGGAAAGGGGAAGGCAGAGGGTATGCGCACGCGCAGTAAGGGTGGTCACGCCGCACACCACCACCACCGGATTGAACTCCGATTTAGATACTTCACATCTAAATGACACTCGACCACACATCTGCAAAGACCCCCCTGTCGGATCAAGCAGGTCCCGCCCTCCGCCCCCAATAGAAAAAAGCCGGCAGATCCCACGCATTGTGGGAATCGATGTAATGCGAAGCAGCCAGCAAAGAGCTGCATACATCGTCTTGTATGTCATTGAGGAAAATGCGTGTCATGGTTTTCGTGTTAATTCCTATTATTTATGTTCGTCACACAGTAACGTCGCGCAATACCAGCTTCGGGGTCAATCAAGCTAGAGAAACGGCCGCCAGCACCCCATGAGCGTGGCACGTAAGTCATGCTATACATGACATACGTGTCATGACTTTCATGTTAACTCGTGTTATTTATGTTCCTCACACGGTCACGTCGCAAGATACCAATTTTAGTGTATATCAAGCTAGCGAAACGGCCGCCAGCACCCCATGAGCGTGGCACGTAAGTCATGCTGTACATGACATGCGTGTCATGATTTTCATGTTAACTCGTGTTTTTATGTTCGTCACATAGTCATGTCGAGCAAAACCAATTCCGGGGTAGATCAAGCTAGCGAAATGGCCGCCAGCGCGCCATGATCGTGGCACGTAAGTCATGCTGTGCATGACATGCGTGTCATTATTCTCATGTTAACTCGTGTTATTATGTTCGTCACATAGTCACGCCACGCAATACCAATTTCGGGGTAGATCAAGCAAGGGAAACGGCCGCCAGCGCCCCATGAGCGTGGCACATAAGTCATGCTGTACGTGACATGCGTGTCATGATTTTCATGTTAACTCGTGCTTTTATGTTCGTCACACAGTCACGTCGCGCAATACCAATTTCGGGGTAGAGCAAGCTAGCGAAGCCGCCGCCAGCGCCCCATGAGCGTGGCACGTAAGTCATGCTGTACATGACATGCGAGTCATGATTGTCATGTTAACTCGTGTTTTTATGTTCGTCACACAGTCACGTCACAAGATACCAATTTTGGTGTATATAAATCTAGCGAAACCGCCGCCAGCGCCCCATGAGCGTGGCACGTAAGTCATGCTGTACATGACATGCGTGTCATGATTTTCATATTAACTTGTGTTATTTCTGTTCGTTACACAGTCACGTCGCGTAATACCAATTTCGGGGTAGATCAAGCTAGCGAAGCCACCGCCAGCGCCCCATGAGCGTGGCACGTAAGTCATGCTGTACATGACATGCGAGTCATGATTGTCATGTTAACTCGTGTTTTTATGTTCGTCACACAGTCACGCCACAAGATACCAATTTTGGTGTATATAAATCTAGCGAAACCGCCGCCAGCGCCCCATGAGCGTGGCACGTAAGTCATGGTGTACATGACATGCGTGTCATGATTTTCATGTTAACTCGTGTTATTTGTGTTCGTTACACAGTAACGTCACGCAATACCAATTTCGGGGTAGATCAAGCTATCGAACCCGCCGCCAGCGCCCCATGAGCGTGGCACGTAAGTCATGCTGTACATGACATGCGTGTCATGATTTTCATGTTAACTCGTGTTATTTATGTTCGTTACACAGTCACGTCACAAGATACCAATTTTGGTGTATATAAATCTAGCGAAACGGCCGCCAGCGCCTCATGAGCGTGCCACGTAAGTCATGCTGTACATGACATGCGTGTCATGATTTTCATGTTAACTCGTGTTATTTGTGTTCGTTACACAGTAACGTCACGCAATACCAATTTCGGGGTAGATCAAGCTATCGAAACCGCCGCCAGCGCCCCATGAGCGTGGCAAGTAAGTCATGCTGTACATGACATGCGTGTCATGATTTTCATGTTAACTCGTATTATTTGTGTTCGTTACACAGTAACGTCACGCAATACCAATTTCGGGGTAGATCAAGCTAGCGAAACCGCCGCCAGCGCCCCATGAGCGTGGCACGTAAGTCATGCTGTACATGACATGCGTGTCATGATTTTCATGTTAACTCGTGTTATTTGTGTTCGTTATACAGTAACGTCACGCAATACCAATTTCGGGGTAGATCAAGCTATCGAAACCGCCGCCAGTGCCTCTTGAGCGTGCCACGTAAGTCATGCTGTACATGACACGCGTGTCATGATTTTCATGTTATCTCGTGTTATTTATGTTCGCTACACGGTCACGTCGCAAGATACCAATTTCGGGGTAGATCAAGCTAGCGAAACCGCCGCCAGCGCCCCATGAGCGTGGCACGTAAGTCATGCTGTACATTACATGCGTGTCATGATTTTCATGTTAACTCGTATTATTTGTGTTCGTTACACAGTAACGTCACGCAATACCAATTTCGGGGTAGATCAAGCTAGCGAAACCGCCGCCAGCGCCCCATGAGCGTGGCACGTAAGTCATGCTGTACATGACATGCGTGTCATGATTTTCATGTTAACTCGTATTATTTGTGTTCGTTACACAGTAACGTCACGCAATACCAATTTCGGGGTAGATCAAGCTAGCGAAACCGCCGCCAGCGCCCCATGAGCGTGGCGCGTAAGTCATGCTGTACATGACATGCGTGTCATGATTTTCATGTTAACTCGTGTTATTTGTGTTCGTTACACAGTAACGTCACGCAATACCAATTTCGGGGTAGATCAAGCTAGCGAAACCGCCGACAGCGCCTCATGAGCGTGCCACGTAAGTCATGCTGTACATGACATGCGTGTCGTGATTTTCATGTTATCTCGTGTTATTTATGTTCGTTACACGGTCACGTCGCAGGATACCAATTTTGGTGTATATCAAACAAGCGAAACGGCCGCCAGCGCACCATGAGCGTAGCATGTAAATCATGCTGTACATGATATGCGTGTCATGATTTTCATGTTATGACTTGTCATTTATGTTCGTCATACAGTCATGTTACACCATACCAATTTTGGTGCACATTCGATGAACCAAGCGACCAGGAGAGCATAAAGTCGTAGGCGGCTAGATAGATAGATAGATAGATAGATAGATAGATAGATAGATAGATAGATAGATAGATAGATAGATAGATAGATAGATAGATAGATAGATAGATAGATAGATAGATAGATAGATAGATAGATAGATAGATAGATAGATAGATAGATAGATAGATAGATAGATAGATAGATAGATAGATAGATACGCTCAAAGTCGCAGAAGTTCGCTAAGAAATGCTTCGCATTTTAAAAAAAATGTTTCTGCCTTCGCCACTGACATCAAGGAGTGAGAAAGAGAAGTAAGGGTTAGGAGGAGGGAAAGCAGCAGGGGAACGTCACCATCTTCGCTGTTTCCTCAGTTATCGCACGACTAGTGCCTAGCTGCCCTAATTTTTTCAATACAGACAGCACGAATAAACTGTAACGGACTGTCTATGCGACGCACGGCATCAATCAATCAGTAATACTCTAAGCTCGATGAATAAAAAGATGTTTGAAAGGCACTCTCGCAAACGAGCATAACCTCTTCCGCTTCAGCAGAGACATCAACTGCGTCGGCACAGTATGACGTGTCATCATTCCCGCGTAAGGAGACAGATCCGTTATTCTTTCATAGAAAACTCTATTGTTTGACGAGAACGTAGCCTTTGTTTCAGCGCCCGACCAACAGGGAGGGCTGCGTTACCTTAGCCGAACACAATCATGCCTGATGAGTACAGTGGTGACTAATCCGCGCGTGCATTCTAAAGAAACAGCATAGCGTAGAACGCGTGTGTACCCAAACTCAGCCTATATATTTGAACTCGCGGGGTCTGAGTCACGTTTTGATTCGCACCTGTATATAGCGCAAGAAGTCAAGCCGCCCTCTTATACCTTTGTTCGTTCTTGCGCGCTTAGTGTCACAGAAAAAAGAACGAATAAAGATGACAGCGCCGACGACTCCCGCATCGTTAATGCCGAAAAGTCACGAATAAATATGAACACAGATGCAGGGCACTGTGCGTTGACCGAAACAGCGCGCGATATAAAAAAAATAACGACCTCGGTTCTTCGCCATTTGGCAAGTGTCGCGCACTTTACGACTGCAACACCTGGTTTATTGTTCGGTATTATTTGGCATCGTCTCAAGTTTATTTACTATAACTGTACTCAAAGCAGGGCGCACGTGTGATGATGAGTTGCAGCGCCCCCACTGGAATGAGGTCACCGCGACCGGTATTTAAACATGTGTCCTGTAGTGCTCGCGAGCAAGACATCAAAGACTCTCCGCGCCTACTTACCAACTAAGTTTATCCGATGTGAGCGAGAACGCGAATTTCCGGAGGTAAGACTTCACATATCCAATGAAGCCCTAGCGCAGAATACACAGGGACCAAGGAAGAGGACAGGACGCGTCCTGTCCTCTTAGTTAGTCCCTGTGTTTTCAGCGCTATGGCTCTATTGAATGTACCGAGCCAATTAGCCCAAAAGCCTGTATTCTTGGAAGTCACATATCCCACATCATTTCAAGAATGGCACCGTCGACTGAACCTAAATGCGAAAACAGCTCGGTGCAGACCACCTGTCGAAAACTTTGAATGACAATGCGAGGACGTCTGAATGAAGACACGCTCGAAGAGATCACAACATCATAAGCATGATTATCGCTATTAATGCATCACAGCATCATCGCCACCATAACACCCATCATTCTTTCCACCATCGTCACGGACACTTTCTCGATCGTCGTCATTATCATTAGGGTCACGTGGATGATCGCCAAGCGGCCTTCTCTCCGACACATACACAATGTCTGGGCATCAGACAGCCTAGAAACGCCGTCAAGATGGCCCTAACATCACACAGAATGCATAACATATACATCAATAAGGACAAGTCAGGGAAGGACACTCTGAAACATAACAAAGAGGGCACACCGAATAGAACATCATTACAGGTTTTTGATGTTCACGGATTTTTTATTATTTTTTTTCACTTGAAGCGTAGAGCCAGGGCAAATAAAAATAAACTCATTATCGCTCTTTCCTCTAGTAACACCGACCTAGACCAACCAACCGGCAAACGGAAAGAAAAACAATTTTCAAGAGGAAATAACACTGGGCACAAACCGAGTACTCTTATTTCAAAGATTCCGAACCCTTTTACAGCCCGTCACATCCAGTCGCGTCCTTACAAAAAATATCGGAGGCTACACATACGACAGCATGGCTAACCTATCGGTCACGTAATCTGTCTCCTCATGTGTTAATATTCCGTGCTTACGCTACGCCCCACGGAAAGTGCTAGTTCCGCTACAATGGGCGCACGATTACAGCAATACTAAACACAAAGCAATACTGACCAGTGACGTAGCCAGCAGTATATTTCTTTCGTTGCTGTTGTCGATGATTTGGGAGAGGTACGCCTTTGGCCTTAAAATTGCAGGTTTGGCAGCCGGGTATTTTCGAGTGTCGTTTTATGTTAGGCCCCTTTCGGCAGATAGAGAGACAGAATAAACACTTATTGATATAGCAAGCGCACTGTGCGCCCAAGGTGGGCGGCCTCCTTATTCCAGGTGGCCGCGGCCCTTCACCATCTCTCGTGCCCGTCTCCTCCTCCTCCTTACGGAAGCGCAATATTTATAAAGAGGCACGTGCCCACCCCCCTCCATGTCATGCCTGAAATACTGACACTTAGCAAGGGCGAACTATGTATGATTCCCGTAGCTCTCTTCTTAATTTATCTTACATAATGGCAGAGTATAATCAATATGTTGTCACCAGCGAGTGGCGACAACAGGGACATTCATTTCGTACTTAGTATATTGAATGAGAGAAACAACAGCAGGAAGCATTAGGTATAAGTGGTACGCAGTACAACAATGTTATCTGCCCTCAACGATGTTTATCAAGTTGAGGGGGTGTGCAACAACTGCGTTCTGACTCAGCCGCAGAAACTCATAACGCCCACAATCCAATCAGTACGTGATTGAACAATCACGCACGTGATATCTAGAGCTAACAAGTGATAAAAAAAAGGTGTTTCCTTTCTGCCTGTCAACATTTGCTCCAATCAGCACAGCCCTCCTACGCGGGCGGAGGAGTTATCGTTAGTTATCTCGGTCAGGTAAGCACAGCGTGTCTGAGTAAATCACGCTCCTAACAATGCGAACGATAGGATATCTTCGCGAAACTGGCGACCTGAGGAAAACAATAGCCACGCTGGAAGTGATGACCGTGCTTCACGAGATAATTGCCGATAGAGCGCCATGATAGATAGCGTGCAGCAAACGCAGAGCGCAAAATGCTCGCCGCTGCTTATACACGCCTGCAATTTTTACGGTCTCTCAATGCAGAACGTGATGATATGTTGACCATTAGGAGCCATCTTGAAGCGCGTGGGAGTGTTCGTAAAGTAGCTTCGTAAGCGCAGCGCGCCGGGCGTCGCGTGAGCCTCTTGCGTCCATATTCACGCGCAAATTTCTGCAACGATCCAATCCAGGCAAGTGTCGTTCTTCATCAACGTTACTAGAACCGAACTTGAACCAAAGTTGGTTCTAGTAAAGTTCATATCCATAACGTAGTAGATAGATCTAGCTACAACATGCAAAAAGTGATTGCCTTACAGTTTGAACATGTTGATAAAGGGGGCCACATCGTTTCGTGCGAGGCCGCTGCTGAAACGAACGGCTAGCACTAAAAGGGATGTCAACGTTCGCTGCATCAGCTGAGGGTCATTATCATGAATGTTTTCATCGGCAAAAACATCGTCGGCAGATCGACCGTAGATATCACAGGGTACACCAATAGTTCGTGAGTACCTCATCAACTGTGTTCGCTGTATCAGACAGACGTCCTGAATTCGTCGAACAGGGAAGCTGTATACACGCAATTTCCATACAGAGAACCTTGTTCCCACATAAGAACTCAAGTGATGCGCATAAAGAGCACATAAGTTACAACAAAATGAGATACATTAGGTGCACCAGGAGAACTAATGTCACATATTGCTTCCTGATGGGAAACAGCCATCAGTATTTCAACTGTGCACTCGGATCACGAAATCAAAATGCTGCCATTTATATACTGACCTTTCTACAGTCGTATCACAAAGTGCCATTAGGAACTTCTATCGCTGTACCGGGCGATAAGAACGGTGTTTTAAATTTCAAAGTGTCCAGACACCATACACCCTTCGTGGAAGCTCACTCTCATACGCTGCTACCATGTTTGGTGATACCTCTATATACTAAAGGCAAAATAACAAATTGGCTCACTCTATGCGTTCAAGCATCCACCAGTTCTTGCTGCAGCTTGAGAGACTCAACATGCTAACGAGGAGCAGCGGAACGGAGCGCGGACAATTCAATTCGGCTGGAATAAAAAGGGGCGACGAGTGCTTATTATTCCACGTGTGGCGCATCGCTAACGACCAGAGATAGTCGCACGAAAATGTTATACAGAGCGTCATTACGATTTCATGAAAAAATTTGCGATGCTCCATTTTAGTAGTTGTTTAGAACAAAGCTGTATGATCGTCGGTTATTCTTGGGCCTTCATAAACGTCAGCAACGTCGTGTTATAAACCCAAGTTATTAAACCGAAGTCGCGTCTTCGTTATGGCTTCTTTTTCAAGTCGGTCCCGCAAACACGGAGCAGAGTGAATGCATATCTAAATTACAGCTGGTCTTATCAAAGTGAAAAAAGAATCCTCTTTATTATTTGAACGGCTGGCGCAAACCAGGAGAAAAAAGCACCAGGAAACACGCGTCGCTGCGTTTCGTGGCACTTCTCCGCGTGAATGCGTGGTTCGCGCCTCAGGCTCAGATATTTTCATGACTACAGCTCATTGACATTAATATGTTTCCTTGACATCCAAAATGCTGAAATGGAAGGTCGTACATTATACTTCCGTATAATTGCTCTAGCAAACCGTCACTTTGTGTCATTCGTTTATCAAAATTGTTTTAAAACGCATTTAGTTCTAATGCGTTTTTAGCGCTTTAGTTTTAAAGCGCTTCCCTTCCCGCAAGCGGGTGGCGCAAGGGCTTTAGATACGTTCCACGGAACTATTCGTGGAGTACTTGTGTGCTGCATTCTTGATTGCAACAAAATAAAGCCTGTAGACGTCTTCTTAAACTGAATCACCTGTTTCCTTTTGCAAGCGCAGAAGTAATTTTACAATGTTGATAGAATGTTCTGCGGCATTTCCTATAATAATACCTTTTTCATCTTCGCAGGTCGTGTGATAACCGCTTATAGGAGACTACGAAAGACGTCGACAGCATGCGTCATCACCTATGAGTGCTTCCGCGACGAGCCATTTGCTAACTGCATTTATACTCACCAGTGATGCTACCGAGGACTTCTGATCTGGAGCAATTTTTGGAGCAGCAAAATTTCCGTTTTGGAGCACTTTGGAGCAGCAAAAGTTTTCATCTTGGAGCACTTTGGAGCAGATAATTCTGCATCTGGGAACACTCTGGAGCAGCAAATTTTACATCCTGGAGTGTACTACAGAAGTGTATTGCATTAACATTCAAGCAGCTGAATATTGTTATGGGGCTCTTACGAAGGCTAGAAATATTTCGATTCATCGCAAATCTGATGGAAAAAATCATCTCAGGAGAACTCCATACTTTACTCGCTAATGAAATTAAGAGGGCTCATGCAGTTGAGTGTTCTGAATTAACCTCTTCGGCGATTATTTTCGACACTAGCAAATAAACAAACTACATGATCAATAAAATTGCAATTTATGAAATAACACTCTAAACACATCTACGTGGTTATCAGAAGACGTGGTAGAGAAACGCCGTGACGTACAACAGTGCCTCAATGCCAGAGTCACACTGTCCCTAATGCATTCCCCTAAGACGACTCAAAGGCGAAAGCCAGGTTCTTTTTCTTCTCGATCGTTGTGTTGATCCTCCCCCTCCCTCTCTGCAAGCTTTCTGCACCTCACCTGGTTTTGCGCTAGCTCCATGATCGGCGCACCGATCACGGAAGCAGTGTAAAACGGCGATGCCATGTGATGACATCGTCATGTGACATCACGATATATGACGCCATGATGACGTCACAAGTTTTGACGATCTATGACGTGATGATGACATCACATGATGATTATTTTTTGCATCAATCGAGCGCCGCCGACGGTCAATTTTTGTGTTTGATAAAGCATCTAAGGCTTTCGCATTAATATTGCGGATTGAACGTTAACAGCCTGGCCGTTAACAAGCTGGCCTTACATACCAAACTGTCCTCCACCATGTCACCTCTGTGCCATGCGCGAAGCAACTTCGCTTATCATCCACTTCACAGCTCCTCAATTAAAAAAAAAATTATTGTGATAGCAATTATATGGACACTCTCGGCGGATTTTTGCCGTCACCGTTGCCGTAATTTTCCGTGTAAAGTCCAAATTAATAACATCACCATGCTCATTCTAGCCGCAAGTAAAAGCTCGCGAGCGCTGGCGACGAGCGCGGCTGAAGCGGAGATTAAACTAGCCGGCCGTCTCTCTCCGTTGCACGGAGAGCGCGTGAGATAACATCTTCCCGCATGCGGGCCTGCCGTCTATTGCTCATCAAACAGAGAGGAGACGCCCCGCCCGTCTTTCGTAAGGAGCATGAAGGGACGCCAGGGGAGCGGGGGGGGGGGCGCATCGTTCGAAGGGCGTAGTCGCTTGCGCGCGCGCTATCTCGAGGCATCAGGAGACGCCTCGTAAATTTGCTGTGCTCTCAACGCTTACCTTGCGTTTAGAGAACTGAGAGCACGAAAACGCTTCGGTTCCTGGAGCGGCCATTTTTTCCTTAAACCAGCGTTTTGTTGAGTTACGCGAGAACGGATCCAAAAGAGTTAGCTACTTGCCTTACTTCGTTTAACAATACAATTTGTTGGTATCGCCTTCATTGCTTCGCCCTTAAGCGAAACTGAGTTTTTTTAACCGTCAGCTATTGAACCTCGAAAGCGAGGGGCGGACGAGTAACATGGCGTAGCCCCTTCACTGTGGGCCGTCAGCGACGGGCCCGTTACTGACAGCTGCGCATTTGCGGCTGCTCCGACCAGGAGATATGCTGTTATTAATGAGATGACATTTTTATAAAAGCAAGCGAAAAATTCGAATTTGTCGAGCCGACTTGTCGGCTCGACAATACTGTCGAGCCGACTTGCAGAACAGAAGCTGCGTCGGCACCGTGCATGGCATCGTGGCTTACTCGGGACGCACGCGCGAGCGCTATTTATTCAGCGGAATAATTCTTGGTCCATGGTTGCGACTTTGGAAGCCCCAAGATCAAGCTGCACATGTTCTGACGCGCCGGCGGTGCGATTGCCGGTGACAGATGCCACCAAACCCGAGACTTTGGCGCAGTTTGGCGCAATTTTTGTCGATATTATCAGGATGGCGCAGTAAATACAATTTGGCGAACTTTGGCGCAGTTGGCGCAGGAGTGGAATCACTGCATGAGGATATCTGGCACGAAGAATATCATTGTCGTGGCAGAGTGAACGGCAATATACATTACCTAGAGAAAACTACATTCAAGATCCAGAGACACAAGAAAACTGCACCACCTTCTTTCTTCCAATTACGCTAGCAAGACAAAAAACAAAATTCAAATAACAGGCTATTCGATCGTATCGCGTTCTCGACAAAAAGTTGTTTATTTCAAACCGCTAAGTATTAAATGCACACTGCTCGAACCTCTTCTAGTTGCAATTTCTCTCAAACGACAATGCGTACTAGCTGCGCCACGAACACGCGTGAATTAACTTGGAAGAATTGCGCGTTCGTCTTACAACAAGCGTTACGTTATATTAAATGCAAGTCACCTTTTCACGGTGACTTTTCCCGAAGGTTTTTGCTCGGAAACGTTTGTTCACTGGGGACTACTGTGAGCGCAGGAACAGTGGCCTTTTTCAAGCGCAGCGAAACCCACGCAGCAGTTACAATGCCCTGATGGCTACTTTCACTCGACACCGGGAAAATGCACTGTTCCTGCCACGCAGCGGTAGCGGACGAGGGTTAAGCTCGACAGGGAAAACTCAGTGCCATAACAAAACGTAACTGCGTAGAAGCAACCGTTACGTGACTGTCTAAATTGTCAGCGACTATTGAGAGTGAAACTGAAGCGACGTTGTACGGCTTTGTTTTTCAAAGCGTCGCACCGGTGGAAATGCCGGCAGTAGTTGAGTTGGGTGTCACTGTACTGCAGACAAAGGCGGCACTGCTGTGCTGCAATCAGCACTGACGCCATGACGTCTCTATTGATGCGTGTGGGATGGTTTCAACGGGGTGGGGGGTGGGGGAAGGTGGAAGCATCCAGGTATTGTTCCGTGCAAGAGCGGCTTTCAGCTAGTGTCTTGAAGCCGGGCATGTAAGTAAGGTTCATAAGGCGAAAGCCTTAGATGCTTCATCAAACGCAAAAATCGGCATCGGCGGCGTTAACACGATCGTGATGCAAAAAAAAAAGAAAATCATCATCACCTGATGACGTCACCATTGCGTCTTATATCGATAAAATTTAAGACGTCATCATGACGTAACTATGATGTTAGTTGCAGAAAGCTTTCGTAGGGGGTTGGATGAGGAGCAATACATTGACTGAAAAGAAAAGGAAGAAGATGGCTTTCGCCTTCGAGTCGTCTTAGGCAAATGCATAAGTGACCCTGTGAGTTTTTTTTCTTATATATATATATATATATATATATATATATATATATATATATATATATATATATATATATATATATATATCGGCAAGTAAAACGAGAACTTCGAGGACATCACTCCAAGAGGTATATACACGCGTCGTCGCGCTATCGGGAGTATATCCGACACGTGCGTCATCACTTGATCTGATTCTTTCGATAAGAGCCAAAGGTGGAAGATAAGCTACACGGGGAACACTGCACGCAACGCGCCTGCGCATGCATTTTCTTTTTCGGCATTGGTCATCCGTATTTTGACTTTCGCGGACGAGACGATTCGGACGCGTGATACATTGCGCGTTCATCATGCAAGTGGCCGGCAAACAGTTGACGACGCCTTCTGTACCAGCGACTGCTAAAGAGCCATGGGGAAAGACTGTCGAGCCAAGTGCTGTCCGATAACGTCCCTTCATGCATGAGTTACAGAGGAGGGAAAGAAAAGAAAAAAGTCCTTGAGGAAACGCGGCTCGCACGAAATCTCGCACAATTTATTCGAGTGCTTTCCAAAGACGTCGCCGAAGCAGCCGCGATGGGCGTAGCTCTATGTATCGAGCACTCTATAATAAAGGTTTTTCTCGGCATATATCGACCGAAATCGAAAACTGAATGTGTCTTATCTTTTTTTTTTCTTTTTTTTTTTGCTTTCTATAAAGTATAGGACGTTCCTACTACACAGTTGAATTCGTATTGCAACCTGATACTCCTGTTGAAATAAAAATAGAGAGTTTATTTTGCCTGTACGAGTAGTTTCCATTTACAGAATCTAGGACCGAAGAGTGCGTCGACGGCACAGGAGCCGCATGTTATATACGTCGCTTGTCGTGTACGAATGAGCGGACGACTCGTGGCGAAATCCGCTTCCAACACTGATAGCCTTGTTCTAGGTCGGGCGAGCAAAGTCTATGTACCGCAGATAAACCGACCCGATAAAACTAAACGTTCTTGCTCGTTGTACGCGCGCAGATAAGGGACGCACCGATAAGCGCCCTTTGTTTCAAGAAGATTAAATTTATCGAGGCACTCGATGCGCGCCTCTTGTCCCAGACCACAGGAGAACAAACATGCTTCCTTTTTTACGAAATCTACCTAGGGCGAGTATGGCACCAGTTTTATCGGCAGCGTTGCCCAATCTTTCGCAAGACCACGTGTCCTTAGCGCCCTCTCCCACTGGGTAAACGTGGCGTCAAAAGCGCCTTCAACGCGCTTTCACAATCCAATTACCCACACACAAAGGAACATGGCGCCGAAGGGGGTAGGGTAAGCGCTGAGCGGCGAATGCTATACAGTGGAACAGTGCGAAAGGGTATTTTCTCAAAGGGCGGGGCTTGAGACGTCGATCTGGGAGAGGCATTCATAATATGTTAGCATTTACGTGCCTAAACCAGAATATGATAATGAGGCACGCCGTATAGCGGATCGCTCAGTACACGGTCCTCAAGCATTTCGCCGCAATCGAAATGCGAGCGCCGCGGCCGGGATCAAACCCACGACTTTCGGGTAGCAGCCGAGCACCGTAACCACTAATACCACCGCGGCGGACTGCGGAAGAGTATGTTATAAACCAGAATGTTCATCGCTTGTAGTGGGACAGCCGTCTTTAGCTGGGGGCTGCAGTCGTGGCGTGCACCGAACAACCACGAATACAGCGCCCGGCCTGTCCTTATCGCATGCTTGCCGCCATTGCTGGATCGGCATCAGCTCTGTCGTAATCAAATCCGCAGCCCCTGCGCTGGCTGCGCCGCCCCGGAGACAATTGTGTCCAGGACTATTTATGCTTGCTTCAGAGCGCGGGTGCATGAGTTAAATGAATGTAGCCTAGTGACCACGATGACGTATGCGACTGAACGCAGACGTGATCGTGGTCACTATATCGTTGTAAAACTAGCGCAGTGAAAAACCGCGCGTTACCTAAACTCACTCATCTAGAGCGGCACAACGAAAGCTACGAATGAAGTCATGACTGGCTGCGCAGCACACACACGAACAAAGAAAGAAATGGACACGCCGGGCGCAAGTTCCCAACTGCTTTATTAGAAACAATGAAATGCACCCTTATCTTTTAATAACAAAGACGAACCCTGGCGGTGGACTAGAACAACCACTTATTAGTGAAGCCACTGTGCCGGGGTGTGCTAAATAAAGATGTATGAATACACTACACGGTGTTATGTGGGTACTCCTCATGTATCTCAATTGCGTTACGGACGCATACGCGGTTTCGTTAGTCCTCATTATAATCACCCAGAATTCCTCACGCGCCCCTTCCTCTCTTTCACATCAGAGTCCTTGTGAAGTTCATCCTTCACTTCAATTGAATCTCGGCGGCAAGTGCACTGAAGGCAACGGAAAGAAAATCTAAACACGAGATTTCTACGATGACTTTCGCGAGGTGAATATTCGCACACAGCACTCCATGTCCGAGTGATTTATCTACCTCTCCGGTAAATAAATCATCTACCTCTCATCAATGGAAGCGCATTATTCTGGGATGACGGTGCTAAACTTTCTTCCGAACAATTAGGCCTTTAACCCCGCGAAAAAAAAAAAAATCCTGGCTACGTTACAGCCTAAGAAAAAAATGGCAGCTCCATCCACCGAACCGTGGCGCGCCTGCGCCCTACACATGTGAAAGACAGTCGTGCTAGCTGGTTTCCACTCAGACCGTAAGTACTATATCAAAGTTAATGTGAATAAGATGCATATCAGTAGTTAAAGGTTCGTCGTTGCTGCCTAAAGCAATACGTACTGCAGAGCAGTGATGTCAGAATTCTTGATGAAATTTACCAGAACGTTCAAGTTGCCGACCTAAAACCAGCGACGCAAACGTCTGTATGGGAAAGTCAATTATCTGAATCGCTCTAGGACTGCTTGACGTGACGAAAATGAGTAAGCGCTATTGGATGGAGCATTTATGCAAATTCTCTGTGGGAGGGGCCTCGGTGGATGCGGGCGGAGCTGACATTGTTTTCTTAACTTAAATGTAAACATTTCGACAGAAACATGTCTGGCTTAGGTGGAAGATTTAGGAGGTTTAAATGGCTCCAGCCAAGTTCATAGAGAGCCCGACGTTTCGGGACCGAGTTTGTAATGGCAAGCTTCCAGGCTTTACACAGTCAGTGTCAACAGAAAGAAAGAAAGAAAGAAAGAAAGAAAGAAAGAAAGAAAGAAAGAAAGAAAGAAAGAAAGAAAGAAAGAAAGAAAGAAAGAAAGAAAGAAAGAAAGAAAGAAAGAAAGAAAGAAAGAAAGAAAGAAAGAAAGAAAGAAAGAAATGCTCGGCCATTGGCATCTAAGTGGTCGGAGACCACGCAACAACCCCGCTGCTCGGACTCGTGTAAATTCGCACTCGTGCCTTGAAATGCTCGACCAGCACACAGTTTCACGCGTTCAGCAATACTAATCTCAAGCTAAGTCCTCCACCTCTACAGATTGTTCATTCCCTACTTTTCGACAGAATCCTTGCGACAGCGCAGCGATCTTTCTCATGCACGACATTTGCTGCTGCCTCAAAAGAAGGGATTTCGACGCGACAAAGGAGCGGACGGACGGACGCATTGCGATAGAATTGCGACGTGCGAAGGAGCGGTCACCGAGAGACCTTCTGGGAAGACCTTTTACGAAGAACATATTGGCTGCAAACCCTTCGACCTTTTTTTTTAAGCTGCACACGGCCCACTGGTTCTCGTCTTTTCACGAGAACGTGTCGGGGGATCAATCGGGTCCACCGTTCCATACAGCCTTTTTGTCAAGCGATGATGACACCTCGGCTATGTTGCGCGCGATCGAAGCACACTCCTCGAACTGCATGCAGCGCACCCGCACAATGCAATTAATGCGTCCGCTCGACCCATCGTGTTTGTCAATGCCGAATCCCACCGGAGGGCATAATGTTTATGCATTAGATCTCCGACGAGCCGGAATGCGTTTGCCAACCGGCTCGCGGCGTTTACTTTGCACTCGGAGCATCGCGTATACATGCGGGCTCGTGTCTATAAACCCTAGGCGCCCACGGTGGCGGAGCGGTTCTTTGCCGAGAATTAATTTTACGCGTCCGCATTGTGCCATCAACTGCGCATAAGGGAGCTGCGCGCGCGAATGTTTTCCTTGTCCCGACCGTGCATCACACTTAAATGCCACGATCGATAGATACGGCGAGCTCGGCAAAAGGAGCGAGTAGATGCATCCCTCAAAGATGTGGGTGGCCGTTTTTGGATCGAAGCTCTAAAGCGCGCTTGGAGACGAATGCAAGCCTCAAAAACTGCGGCCCTGCGCTAATGTAATTCGCTCTGTCGCGCTGTCTGCGTGTTGTACGCCCACAGCGCATCTCCCTTTGCTCTTGCCCTCTTCCTTCATATTTATTTTCCTGTGCTCCTCGCCCGTTGCAAGGTACTAAAGCTCTCCTTTTGCTTCAAGTTAGCATCCCTGCAAAAGGGCGGCGCCAGGATTTTTTTACTGGGAGTGTACACATGATAAGTCACTTCCCTCGAGAAAATGGGGGGTGGGGGGGGGCGGAGGTCTTATGCGTTGTGTTTTAGCTGTCTGCTCAAAAGAAGGGGGAGAGGGGAGGGGGGCAGACGACAATTTTAGGGGGTGGCCACCCCCCGCCCCCCTTGGCGCCGCCCCTATCCCTGGCCTCCCTTGTTATGTCTTACTATAACACATGTATTCCCTCTCTTTTGTCTTTCCTCTCCATGTCGCGGTACAGCAATACATTGTGAACATGTTGTTAGTGTGAACGTGTTGAAGGATATAAGCAGCATTATTCTACGACTTTCGTCCAGAAAGATAATATTCACGGAGGAACACCGCATTGAAGATTCACGTACATGCTTTCCTGAATTGGACTAAGTACCACAAGTTTCAATGTGTTCCTCAGCTGAGGCAAAGCTTCGCAGCGATACTGACAAGAATAACTGATTTCAAGGGATCTAATGCGATTTGTCATTCAGTGAATGTTACACTGCGTAACCATGGCACCACTCGCACATGTTTGCTATGCCTCAGGGGCACATCTATTATGCTCATGGATTGGTCTCGTCTACTATCTCGGCAGGTTCTGTTGTTGTATCGGGTGTGCCAGACATAATTAAAGTTCATTGTTAGCATACGTCTGTGGCTACAAAGCTTGCTACTGTCGAAGCTATCACGAAACACAACAAGCAACAGATCATAATCTGCGGCTCAAAGGCAGCCCATCTGATTTTTGCAGTTTGCCCTATGCAACAGGGCTCGCGATCGAAGCGGATAAGAATGCATTGGTACAGTAGATAAGAAATTGTTAATATGAGGCCTGCGAGAAAGACCGTGCCGTAATGTTTCAGTTGACACTACCATATGACGGTATTATTGGTCATATACTGTAGTGACGTCACCGATGAGGCTGCCCGGTTCGCTCATGAACATACTCGAGTTCATGGTTCCGATCCCACTGTCAAGAAATGACATTGCAAGACAACTATATGTTCCGATTCGATCATAGCAAACGCTTGTCGGTCATCTCGAAGATTTTGAAAGTGTCGCCTATATAAACTTGATCCTTCTTTCAAGCTGCAACTGCCATCACAAATTTCTTGTTCCACTGAGACGTTGCTACGCCGCCTCTCGTTGGGGGTTGCATACACGAAGCAATACTCATTCCGCATCGGAATGGTTGACACGTCAGCGTGTGACTCCTGCAGCAAAGACGATGCCATGCACTGAGCAAGACTTCTATGCATCTGTTTTCAGATGTTACAGGTCTTCTTGCAGGTGAAATATAGCTGTCCCCACCGGTGAGGCCAATGCGATCCGAGTCGAGGAATCGCCTTTTCGTCTAAACACAAAACAACAGGTGCGAGAAGATACCGGTTGATTATGTGGCGTGTTTCATCGCTTTCATCTGTAGGAAACTCGAGACATTTCTATTTCCGGCAACAAACATTACTGCACCGGGATGAAGGTTTTTCGCTGTACCGGAAAAACATATCGACTGCCTTCGTTAATATATGCGCATATGATAAACCTGACCGTAAAACTAGGTCACGGAATGAATATACCCAGAGCATATCGACTGGAACTTGACGCACGTGGACGTTACAAATGAAAAGAAGGGGTATTAGTGTAGTGTTCATAAGCCCACGCTTTTATGTGGAGCAAATAGAAACTCGTGGCTTGGGGTTGACAGTTATTCTTGGGCAGTTCACTTTTCCGGCGAGGCTCATACTGAGCAACAAAGAGATGTAATGTACTAAGTTGGGGAGCGAATATGTGGTCCCCTCTGTACACAGCATACACGCACCTTCATTACTTTTCCTGAACGTCGTGTTTTCCAGCTAGCATTCGATTAACAGCGCGCGTGGTTGTTCGCAATACATTGTTTCGCTCACCGTGAGAAAATGCAACTTCGGCGCAGCATATATATGAAAAAAAAAATGCAGACAGCGCGGCAGCTTTCTTTCTTTGTTTTTTAGGTAGATCCAGTATGTCCACTACATCTTCGCTCAGCGGGAAAAGCTCTCAAGTCACATTCACAGAGAAGTTTGTGTAGACTAACGGAGCTAAACGCACTGCTAGGAACCAAGCCGACCGCTGTTTCTTCTTTCCGAAAACGTGTTCACTGGGCAAGAACTACTGCGAGAAGCGGTGAGTGTTTAGCCACGTGAAGAATAATCAGAACGTCCAGGTCGACAAAACTGCTACGTTAGCGAATGGCATCATTCGTCTATGAGAAAACGCGATTTGCTGTAGCAACTGAACGGACACATCGGCCGCATTCCCGCCGTCGCCGTCGGAGTCGCCGTGAGGTTCCGTATAAAATCCAAAATCGATAACATCGCTTCGGGCGTCGTATGTTCTAAGTGCGGATGAAATCGTGCGAGGACTGCCGACGATCGCGGCTCAACCACAGAGGAAACAGTGGGTTTCCTCTCAGTTTGAGGCGCTTATAATTCCTCTCCGGATACATCCTTTATAATTCCTTCTCATAGTGGGACACATATCCGAAGCGACAACCGTCTGATTTCCTTTCAATACCGCGTGCAGTGTCGAGCGCCTCACCGCAGTTAACTTTGCCATCTATTATTGGTGGAAGTCATTTTAAGCGCGGAGCACTTTAGGGGCATGGGCTGTCGTATGCTGTCGTCGCCTGGCGTAACGCAGGCAAAGCCACGTATAAAAATAGAAGAAAAAGAGGAAGAAAGCGAGAAATAGAAAGAGGGAGAAAGAAATGAAAAAAATAGGAAGGAAAATTGAAATAAATAGAAATAAGGAGAGAAACAAAGACAGAAAAAAACGGAAAAAGAGAAAAAGAAAGAAAGTAGGAAAGAAAGAGAAAACCGACGAGAAACAAAGAAGGCTGCCCAGCTTCGCACTTCCTTCAGGCTTGGCAACACTAGTCCGAAGTTGCCTTAATTTTTCTTTTTTCACTGTATCTAAGGCGGTGCACTTAGCTACAAGAATACTACAAGAACCTAAAACGGTGCGCCGACACAAGACCGTCAGAAAGTGCGCTAATATATGTCTGCATATTTATCTCTGTTCTCAAAACCATTTCGTTTTCATAAGGAGTATAGGCGTTAGCGACTCACCGTGCAAGCACCGTGGAATCCAGCGAAGATATCGACGTTAATGATGCAGAAGCGGCGTTACGACGGGTAGAGGCTTACCGTGTATAACTAATGTATCAGGCCAAATGCGTCGCGCTGCTTTGTCATCGAAAATTGACGAGGGGGAAGGTCGTATTCTTGCGCTAACGCCGTTCACCGTACGAATCCACCGAGGAAATTACTCGAAAGATAGGCCCACGCGATAAAGCAGTGATGGTTTCGTGCATCATAAATGTACCAACGCTCAAAACGCATTGATTTCACTACAACGGCGCTCCAGCATCCAACAGTCGAGGCGAAAGCAGTGGGCCTATTTGCGTTGTGAAATGGCTTTCAGCCTCGCGAACGGAACGGTAAACCGCCGCGGGGTTTATTCGCGATAATGTGTTGTTCTATCGGGCAAAGGGTTCCCCGAGGCAAAGCTTAATGGACGTGTTTATAAACCTAAACCGCACGCGCGTCCCAGACATCCAGCAGACATCAACCTAATCGAGCCACTGAAAGTCGATGGCGCGACAGGCGTCAGCAATGCAAAGAAGTTCCAGAAAGGTACACCCAATACATCTCCTTGAGTCAGTGATCAATTTGGCAGTGGGTTTTAAGTTAGTAATGCGAAGAAAAAGGCTAGTTGGTTCATGTTGGCTTGGCGATGCACTTACGGTAGTAAGAAGCTACGAAGGGCAAACTACAAAGAACACAGGAAAGAGTTTAACAGAACGAGCACGACGTTTAAGTTACTAATGTAAAGCCGGGGCACGTGATGCTACGCTGACTCATTCCTGTAGTTACCTATGTTTAGCATTATTGATGCCATACAAAAGGAGATGAGGAGTTTATGAAACAATATCACACATGACAACATAAAGCAGCGACTAACGGCCCCTTAACTCTCACTGCGAGCTGCAGAAAGAAAGATAAATTAATTATATCTCCCATCAATACCTTCAAGCTCTTTTTTTTTTTTATGCGACAACATGCTTGGGCTACATCGCCGAGTACTCGGTCGTCAATTGTACTTCTCTGTCTGAATAAGGGAGGTTGCCAGTAATTTATTTCGTTGGGAAAAAGAAAGGGGGGAGTTCAACCCCCCCCCCCCTTCTACATTTCCACTCTGGCTACGGCACAAGTCATGATCAGGAAACGGTAAACGTCCGCAGCATGAGAAAAACGGGAAAAACAACCGTTGGCCACAACGCAAATCGAACCCGGGTCGCGGCGGTCGAAATTCGATGGAGGCGAAATGATAGAGGCCAACGTACTGTGCGATTTCAGTGCATGTTAAAAATCCTCAGCTGGTCAAAATTATATAGAGCACTACACTGCGGCGTCTCTCATAGGCTGAGTCGCTTTGGGACGTTAGATTCCACAAACCAACCAACCAACCAAATCGAAACCGTGCACTCCGCGTGCCGGGCAAGCATGCTTACTCGGGGGCCAGGAATGCGTTTTCTTCTCTCTTTATTGCCTATGTACATTCTTGTTACAATGACAAACATAAGTACAACGAAAAGAACAAACTCTACGCGAGAGTAACTGCAGGCTTTCTAAAACTGCTTCATCTGTGAAAGGCTTTCTACTTGAAGCCAATTAGGTACGTTTCGTTGGACCCCTTGTGCTTCCACCAATGAACACATAGCTTAGAAGAAGTACTCTCAAACGGGACGTGCATTAGTATCAGCACATAGCGCGTCGCCATTCTAGACCTCTACGTACTGTGGAGGCCCAGTAACATAATAATCTCCTTGGAGTCGCTCAGTCGTTGGCACTCGCTGTACTTGAAATAATATCTTACTGTCGCCTAAAATCGGCAGCCATTGCAGATGGATTATGCCAGATTTTTTTTTCTATCTGCCCCGCCTTCATAAATCTTTATATTGTTGCTCACTGCATGACATAACTAGTCTTAAATAGGGCACGGTTAAAGCGTGACAGCTAAGCGACCAGGACGCAGCTGGGTTTAAATTCAGCTGTTTATCCTTTAGCTGCCAGATGTGCATCCCAGCGCATTTAGAATCGATTAGTTGCATCACTATCTGCTGCACCATTAAAGCAATGAATACAATCAATAAGTTTTAAAGATTGTTGTAGACTAGAATATTTTTTTATCGTATTACTTCTATTATTTCATGTCATTACAAATCGCACAAGGAGACTGCGAAGCGTTCGATAAATGAAAGTCAGAAATTAACATTTCAATTGCGAAATATAACCGAGCGATCAGGAAAGACGAGAAATATCGTGGATGAATGGCAGAGCAATAAATATATTTATGAGCGCGCAAGTAACTTATGTATCACCGCCTAGATCTGAGTTCACCCTGAGTCACGGGGAAGTCCGTAGTAAATCTACGTAGATGACTACCGCTGCACAGCCGAGAAACATGCGGGTTATTAATACGCAGTTCATCTAGCCAAGGTAGGCGCGCATGCGATCGATTGGTGACGTGACCGCCCTCTGAAAGTATTATCAGAACACTAATACGTTAGGATTATGTCTACGTATTATCAGACGAGTTTTGTGTAAGCAAAATTCCTATTACATAGGAGATATAATCGCGTAAATGCAGGGCTGCAGGAGTGGTGCGATCGTTCGAGAAAATACGGCGACGCCCCACGTCCAGTTGATAATTGCAACAAGTGATAGTGAACCGCTAATAGGGAAGACACAATAACTGCTCTCTAATCTGCAAGGAAAAGCAACTTGGCAACATAAAGCTTTCTAACGCTCTCTTGGCCCTGCTCTGTCGAGGCTGCTTGATTGCATGTGCGTGTTTGTGTATGTGTGCTTTTTTTTTCGTCCGTATTTTCCTTGCGTAGAATAACAGAGAGCTGAGCTAGTTGGTAAGTATTCATTCTAAAAAGACAGGGCGTGCAAACACGGACACAAGAAAGAAGTCAGGACACCACAAACGCCTTTGTGGTGTCCTGACTTCTTCCTTGTGTCCGTGTTTGCACACCCTGTCTTTTTAGAATTTTCCTTGCGCTTTGGCCTTTCTTAAAAAGCGACTACCAACATGGCCGGATTGTCACATTGGTGAACTTTACGGCTTGATTGACCACGCCTCGACCGTTCTTCGCAAGATCCAAGCTCTGTCACCATGCCCCAGGCTGAACGGTTAAAAACACGGTGCCCTCACTATTGCGTTCAAATATAGAAAGCTGCATGAGATGAGAAAGGCAGGAAGGTTTATCCGAAATGAACCATGCTAATGGTATGGCCTCCGAGATTTGGAGACGTGATTCTTGCTCTGCGCCGCCAGATCTCGGGCATCGTTAGTAAAGCGTAATCGCATTGCTCCGAACCACCGGATCAATGGTGAGATAACGTCGTCCACGAGAAGCAAAAACTTCAGTCGGAACGTGTAAAATACTAATGATCTGGACATAGTCATGTTTACATATACGTAGCAGTTTGTAATAAATCGGCTAAGTACTTTCCCGTCTTTGTGATATGCAGAAGACTCTATGTCATCTGCAGAGGTAGACGGTTTCGCACACACGTCCTTCACTGCTTTGTGCAAAGACCAAGCAGACTTGTTTACTGTGTTGAAAATGTTCTTTCCGGGTCTCCTTAAGCATAGCGTGTATAACGTTATCCCAGGTGTACTGCGTTCACGTTACACGATAGTCGGATACGCCCTCCGCAGTTCACCGGTAGGTATTCCCTCTCGTTATAGCGTGTAGTAAATATATTCTATTAATGGGCCACTGAAAAGCGTAAATAAGTTTTACTATTCTACGGGGAAGTTTCTCATAGCAAATAGTTTCTGCGCAGTCCCATCCATCGACTATTTTTGCTGTGCGGCAACAAGAGAGTGGTCCACTTAAACTTTGAAAGTGGCACAAGAAAGCAATAAATTAATTTTGTAGAACTTCGATAGAAATGCGCAAACGCGTATCATACGCAGATGTGATTTTTGCTCTGCTTTATTTCGCGACGAGGGAAAGTAACTGCCATGCATGGAGTCGTCTCCCCCGAAAAGAAAGAAAAAACGTCATTCATTTTCCTACCAATTCACTTTAATACACAGATTAGGCACGTAGGCAAGGACCCCCCCCCCCCGAAATTCGTCCAGCCTTTTATGTTCCCGGGCAATTTTTTTTCTTTTTGCCATGAAAATACTTTCTTTCGAATAATTAGGCCATGCCCCCCTCCCCCCCCCCCCTCGAAAAAAAATCCTGGCTACGTGCCTGACACAGATAGTCTACCCCTATATTCTATAACAATCACGTTATTAAATACAGCGCAGTAATTTCGTGAATTAGTACACCAGAAAGTCCCTAAATTAACAAGCGATAGCATCGGCTACCAAGAGGTACTACACCGATTAGCGCTTTCTCACGAACGGGAGGCGTCACTTCAAATCGTTTACCGCAGTCATTTGCGTGCATATCTAGAGGTGCTCTTGCAACATTGTTCCGATCGTTGTCGCCTCACTTCGCCAACTTCCGGTGTCAGTAACACGATCGCAGTGGCGTGCAGCTTGCGGGAAAGGTCAGAGATTTTCCACTGGCACTCGCGGCTGCCGCGTCGTACTTCGGAAAGAGCCGTGCCAGTGATGTAGTAGAGCGCTTAGCACCCTTGCGGATCACACCTGAAGCTATAGCATCGCAACTAACTCGCACCGAGGCCGCCCGCCAGGGGTAAACAAATCGCCGTTATGCGCATGCAGAAGGAATGCGTTTGTGCAACGCGAGTTCGGCCTCGCTGCGCACGCGACCGTTCGGGCGTGTCCGTCATGGCGGCGACCCTTGTGTGTTGCTCGTGATCACGTAAGTTCAACGTGCAGTCGGCGTCAAAAGCTTAGAGGCCACTAAGTCCGAAAAAAACCTTGAATTTTCCAGCAATTTGTGAGTGCATTCGGTCGAACTGCCCAGTAAACGGTGCTAGCCCGTTTGAGAAAAGGCCGGAAATGAAATGAAGCAGCGGGAATATTAAGCCTTTTTTGTGTGTGTGCCTCGAGGACACTGAACTTCGGACACTGACTCTACATGTTCATTGTAGAGTTCGTACATGTTCGTTGTCCACAGACCATACAATGAAATGGTCTGTTGACAACGTGAGCTACAGGAGAAAGTCCATCCTGTCCATAACTTTACGTAAACACCGACCAGAACCCTAAAGAACACAATACAGAATGTAATCAATCGCCAGTGGCGTGACCTGAGGACGGAAGTTGAGCGGAAACGCAAATGCGGTCCTTGCGAGCATTAGCGACACGTGGCGAGCTCCCGGTAAATCGATTTTCGCGTATGTGGGTTTGTGTGTATGCCAACAAACGGTGAAGTAGTGCTTCCGTATCAGCGGTCGAGATGGCATTGCACTTTCGCTTTCATCTATATTAGACTACGGTGTAATTTAGACGATGTAGTCCCGTGTTCATGATCAAAGTAACCGCGCATCCTCCTTGCATATATGTAGAACATCGCCCACGTGCATAATAAACTGCCAGGAATATGTCGTGTGGCTTGTAGTTCATATCACGCGATATTAGATTTTGGGAACTATGGTAACAAGGCTGACATACATATATAAATCACCTATTCTTCGCCGTGAGTGAAACAGAAGAAATTAAACGTGTGTTCAAACTGCGTGGAATCAGTGTGACGGATAGCGCAAAGGAACGTTACACACAGTGCTTACGCAACATAATGAAACGAACTTTAGCAAATGTGATTCTCAATTACAAATATCTCATCACCTTTACGGTATTCTTCTATCGAAAGCAATAAAATGATCGACACTACAAGTGTTTCATGCTGCGCGGCCTCAGACAGGCGCGATCGCACATGCCTACACCTCATGAGGCTACTTGGCGCCAGCACTGAACACCCTGTCTCTATTTGAAACCAAACAAAATATAGGTCGCCACTGTGTCCCGTGTGTAACGTACCGGAACACATGGGCGACTTAGTCCGCTCTTGTGGAACATAATTTAAATTCTAGGAAGAGCCCCTCATAATGTCGCAACGGAAAATTCCCCAAGAAAAGTCACCTTGTAAGCTAAGACACGTTCTGGGCTCATGAACTGCCACTGTCTGTGCATCTCACGCAATGAAGGAATTTTCGCGGATCCTTAGAGACACTCTTCTCACTGAGATACTTCAGTATGTTCAGTGTTGCGGTGTGTATCGTACATGTTCTGCATTTGTTGAGCACTGTCTATATGACTTCAATGTTCGTCATACCCATCTGGTAATGCATGCCTGGTGCACCGACAGGCATACCTCTCTTCGCTCTCTCTCTCTCTCTCACTGAACACATGTAGTGGTATGACAAGCCGTAAGCAAGGCAAAAATATCTTTAGCTTTGATAAAGAACAGCACATCAGTCTCTTTCCCTATTCAATAGGGGTCGATTCCACGAAAGATCAAAAAAGTGTGTATATTTGATGTTTCCGATTTTCCTGATAATTTTGTATGTTGTGCACATATGACTGCACAGCACGAATCGCTGTTCGTTTTCAAATAAAAATTTTTTTCATAACAGGAAAATTCGACAAGTGTCGACGGTTGACGACGACCAGTTTACGAAGAGTGCGTTTTCGTAAATTCGCGATCATGCTGGCAGCTACTGAAGCTATATATTACAAATATCTTTCTTTTTAGCGGAAGTAGAAGTAAAGAGGAAATAGCTCTTATCATTTCATGGAATTCTGAGTAAATTATGTATTTTTAAAAATTCACGAAAAACGCTGCGTTTTTGAAGATCAGTCAAATTTGGGACGCTATGGCTACTTCTGTGAACATCTCAGCTTGTTCATATTTGCAGCATGAATAGGCCTCTATGTGAATAATGAACCTCTGCATTTGTATTTCTTTAATAATTTTCAAAGTAGTAAATTTTCATGCTCGAAACACCAAAAAGAGAAAAGTGCTCCTCGATTCAAAAATCTATAATAAAAAAAAACCAATTTCAATTTTGTTCAAAGTCCCCCAAAATGTTCTCAAAGGACTGCAGAATGATATTATGAAAAAACATGTTGCATCATTTTTATTAGGACAAAAGCAGAAAATGTCAAACATTGTGTTTCCAGAGCGTGGTGGCTACTGCGTGAAGGACATCTCTAGTAACAAGAAAATACAGTAACACGTCTTTTTTCTTGTCTGTGCTTCGCTAAACAACAGTAATGATCTATTGTCGGAAAGTGGGAACTGTTTTGTAAAGAAAAAAAGATCGTTTCGATTAAATGCATTTGCGACACCACTTATATTCCTCGTCGACGGGCAGCACGGACATTTTCATTCCTCTGGATAATTTTTTTAAGTAAATGCGCTTACCTATATAAAAGCAACGAAGCTAAACGCGAAATTTGTGTAGCTGAGTCGATCATGCATTGTAAGAATGTGAGAAATCGCAAATAGCGACAGTGGTGAACGGCGAGTACCGCAGTGCAACCTAAGCACAGCAGCCACACATTGTTTGCCAGGCTTTGTCGCTCTGCACGAGAAAATGCTGGGGTGTCGATTGCGTTGGTTACACGATACATTTTTCACCGCTCGTCACTCTCCCGCCCGGTCTCTGGATCCGCACCGTGCGGATCGTGTGGCGGATCGAGTGGCCCGCGCTACAAGCACTCGTGTAAACGGAGTATCATGCGTTAGGCGGACAGGTGCAAAGGGCGGCGCGTAGACGCCCGCCTGAGCAGACGACAGCAACGAGCACGGCTGTGCCAGTCAGCCAAACACCACCTGAGATAGAAGTTAAGCATCCAAATTGTGCTTCACCTTGATGCGATCACTGTCCTACGCTCTGAAGGTGGCTACGGGTAGGCGTTATAGCCATGACCGAGATTTTGTACGGACTGCCTCATGGTGCACAAAAAGAAAATTCCGCCGCAGCGGAATTTTCGTTATGTAGAAGATATCGTATCGAGTCTCTTTTGCGGAGGGTCATGAAGTAGGATGCGCGCTCAATTCAAGAGGGAGACCAGATCTGCCAGCACTCCTTCAAGAGATACAAGGAGATGCAAAACAAAGCAGATGCAATACAAACAAAACGTGTTTTGTACGTGGCCAAAACTGCTGCCAGCAATCTTCACGTAATCGATTCTTTTTAAACTCTGCATTGATCACATAAGGTTTGACAACGTACACATTTGGGCCAACAAAAACCACACGTCTTGGCGACCGCTCTCCAGAAATTCATTTCCATTCATGAAGAGACCTTGGCTTTTATACCAATCTCTCAATTCTGGCACAGCACATCATCATTAGAGACGCATGGAGGGAATGCGTTCTTTAGCACTCAAGATATGAATTATACTCAACTGAAACAGATGAAAGAAAAGGAGGCTACAACTGAAAGTGCCTACTGTGGACTGAGGGATGTCTAACACTGGCGTGAAGTCGCAAACCACGCAAATGCATTTAATTGGAACGATCTTTTTTTCTTTACAAAACAGTTCCCACTTTCCGACAATAGATCATTACTGTTGTTTAGCGAAGCTCAGAGAAGAAAAAAGACGTGTTACTGTATTTTCTTGTTACTAGAGATGTCCTTCACGCAGTCCACAACGCTCTGGAAACACAATGTTTGACATTTTCTGCTTTTGTGCTAATAAAAATGATGCAACATGTTTTTTCATATCATTCTGCAGTCCTTTGAGAACATTTTGGGGGACTGAACAAAATTGAGATTGGGTTTTTTTTTATTATAGATTTTTTAATCGAGGAGCACTTTTCTCTTTTTGGTGTTTCGAGCATGAAAATATACTACTTTGAAAATTATTAGAGAAATACAAATGCAGAGGTTCATTATTCACATAAAGGCCTATTCATACTGCAAATATGAACAAGCTGAGATGTTCACAGAAGTAGCCATAGCGTCCCAAATTTGACTGATTTTCAAAAACGCAGCGTTTTTCGTGAATTTTTAAAAATACATAATTTGCTCAGAATTCCATGAAATCATACCAGCTATTTCCTCTTTACTTCTACTTCCGCTAAAAAGAAAGATATTTGTAATATATAGCTTCAGTAGCTGCCAGCATGATCGCGAATTTACGAAAACGCACTCTTCGTAAAATGGTCGTCGTCAACCGGCGACCCTTGTCGAATTTTCCTGTGATGACAAAAATTTTTATTTGAAAACGAACTGCAATTTCGTGCTGTGCAGTCATATGTGCACAACATACAAAATTATCAGGAAAATCGGAAACATCAAATATACACCGTTTTTTTTATCTTTCGTGGAATCGACCTAGGAGGTTTATCTCTTTACAATAGTCAAACGCATCACCGTGTGGGGATACAAGGCTTGGCGTTATGCTGATTCACACACTTTCATAATGCCGGAAGACACGTAACAGAGTTATAGGATATACGAACTGAGAACAAAAAACGAAGTAATCTTGTGTACTTTGTCTAATAGCAAAACATAGCTTGCGTTCCGGATGCACTTCGGTCTTTCACATTGAATAGTATTGGCACTGCAACCACCTTATTTCGGATGACGTCTTCGATACGATAGTATTAATAAGCGTTGCATCCTGGAGAAGCTAACGACCGGAGGTTTCGAAGATTTAGAGTTTCATGAGAATTTTTGTTTTGTTTTGTTTCATGAGCCACCACAGCCACCATAGTCCCCCGATAAAGAAAGCGACAAAATCCCAATAAAGAAGAGTGTAAGGCAGGGAGACACGATCTCCCCAATGCTATTCACCGCGTGCTTACAGGAGATTTTCACGGCCCTAGACTGGGAAGACTTAGTAATACGTGTTAATGGAGAGTACCTTAGTAACCTGCAATTCGCTGATGACATTGCATTGATGGGTAACTCAGGGGACGAATTCCAACTTATTGATGCCGCAGGGCAAACTAACGCGAATAAAAAAAAAAACTCATGATTACGGAATTGAACGGGGAAAGCAGAACGGTAGGTCTGAAAATTAATATACACAAGACTAAAGTAATGTTCAACAGCCTCGGAAGAGAACAGCGCCTTGCGATAGGCAGCGAGGCACTGGAATTTGTAAAAGAATACGACTACTTAGGACAGGTAGTAACCGCAAAGCCGAACCATGCACGTAGCCAGGATTTTTTTTCGGGGAGGGGGAAAAAGGCCTAATTTTTTGAAAGAAAGTCTTTCCATGGCAAAAAGAAAAAAAGAAGTTGCCCGGGAATATAGAAGGCTGGAGGAATTTCGGGGGGGGGGGGGGGGGGCTGGCCCTCCTTTGCCTACGTGCCTGAGAGCCGAACCATGAGACCGAAGTAACTAGGAGAATAAGGATGGTATGGAGCACATTCGGCAAGCAGTCTCAATTTATGAATGGTATTTTACCACTATCACTCGAGAGCAGTGCTGGGCAGTATCGAAGATACATGTATCTTAGATACTATCTTAGATACTTTTTGGGTATCTTGTATCTGTATCGCGATACGTCTCGAAAGACGAGTATCTGTATCTGTATTTTCGATACATTCGACAATGTATCGTGTATCTTAAGATACAAGATACTTCTATCGCAACACAACCATGCGACACAATAATCACTGGCAGAGCTCCGCTTCTCAAGCTGGTACTGGTGCCACTAAGCCATCTGAATAAGATAAGTCTAAGGGCAGTGACGTTATTTTATTTACGCCAGAGTCATCCAGTGAGGGTAGAAGATCAGAAGACAAGCGCGCGAACGTCTACGCCCAGCCCACCTACCTTTCGTTTTCTCGATTTATTTTCTTTTTAGTTGCGCCAATGCCGCGACACTTGCTCTTAGCCACTGTCCTGCGCCACGTACTCCACTGCGTGCGGCGTCTATCGCGCAAATTCTGATGTTGTTACAGTGTCGTCATTGAAGATTCTCTTGAGTCTTGCTCCGTAATGAAATGTGATGCGTGCGAGAAGGGGGTTGCTTTGTGTCGCATGGATTTTACATATCAGCGATTAGAAGGGTCTCGTGCATGTAAGTTTGACTTGCATGCAATGAATTAACATATATGCAAATAAGATTCCAACAACTTTAGCACCACTGGTACTGATGCTAGATCTAATAGAGCAAGCGTTTACCTAACAGAAAATAACTTGGCGTACCATATTTTTCACTTCCACCTACATTTATTCAAAAATTTATGACATCATAATTTGATTATTAGCACAAGTGCTTCCTTAGCTGTCATTTTGCATCACATAGATTACCTAGGGCTGTGCACTGTTTTTCCGGTCTGGTCACTGCAGTATATGTCTTTTGTAACGCGCTCCCAAAATAAGATTTCTGCTTTATTCTTCTGTCTGCTTTATTTCTACTACTCTTTACACATTTACACGTTGCCAAGGCGATCTTGTAAGCAATTATATAATTACGTAGGCGTGCCTTGAGTTTAGAGTACAAAATATTCTGCTTACCGCTTAAGAAAATAGCGAAATTGAGTTTGCATTATAATAATGGAAATCATAAGGAGCCATCTTAAAGATGTTAGGGGATTCGAGAAACGTTGTTTTACTGAATGCTCCGTTTTGCTCATCAGCGTCTCAACGAGCCGTTTCAGGCAATGTTCCATAGGCAATGAGTTTTCTATGGTCTCAACAGGTAAGCTGACAATACTTCATGCTCATAGCTATTAAGGACGCCGTCTGTACTCATTCAATGTGAATGTTTGATACACAGCCACCTCTATATTTTACTTATATTTATTTTCCTGTTTTAGGCCATAAATATTTTTCTTATTACTAATCGCCACGTAATGGGAGCTGTAAGTGGCAATAGCGCGAATAGCGGCGGTTTCCTGCGACGCTTTGTGCAACTATACAATACGTCTGAGACATTTCTGTGTTGCACATGTTCTCTCGTTGAAGAAAAAATGCTAAAAGATTGCACGTGAGTGAGTGTATAAACAAAGAATCCCTTACACTAGCAGCTGAGTAGAACATGAAAATTCATTGCTGTTTTACGTCATCTACGTATACACCAGGGGTCTCAAACTCAGCCTATAGCCGGTGGGCCGCAGTCACGAAATTTATCTCCAAGGGCTGGGACAGTGAAGATGGTGGGGTCGGAGAGAGTTTGAACAAAATGACGTTGCCATTTGAAAGGAAGCCTCTCCCGTATCTCATATAAAGGTCATTTCTGAAGGGGATTTGGAGTCGGGATTCGAGAAACATCGATGCCGATGTATACAACGAGTGAAATCTGGACGCGGATGGAAACATAGAGCTTTTGCTTCATGGTTATGTTTCAGCACATGGTGAACACATGTTCCTCATTAAACAAATCCTTATGTGTAGCTCACTGACATACTTATTTAGAAAATAAAAAAGTCACAGTTTCGCCTCAAGGCCGAAGCAACGAATGCGATAGCAAGAAACTAATGCTATATGAAGTGAGGCTCACCAATGGATACTCTCAGTTTGAACAGCGCTCCTGTTGCAAAGGCGGCCGAAGCAGCGAAGGAAACTAGCGTGCTTCAAGTGTCGAGCTGTGACACTTGATAGTTCGTGCTCATCTTCTGTTTGTTCGTTTAGCGGCGTCCCTTGAGCTCGAGTGGCTTTCGTACGCTCCGTAACAAGAGCGCGGACATCACGGTGAAAGCGTGAAACATCCCTCTTCCCTCAGCACAAGAAAACCGCGCGAGCAGACAGCGGAAGGGCAAGGTTCTCCCTGCGCAAGTATAAGAAGCGAGCGAGCTCGCCGACGACTTTTAAACGCGCCTGTCGCGCTCCTAACGCCATCTCGCTGGTAATGAAAAACGCTTATAAGCGCAGCCGTCTCTGAGTCCGTCCAGCGGTAAAGGGTGTGTATATAACGCTCGCCGTTACCTACGTGGAGGATCTGCGTTTCGTGGCGTAGTGGCTCGCGCCACTCGCTGCGGGGGAAGAGGTCCCTGGTTCGATTCCGCGCTTCGGAAGCATTTTTCTGAATTATTTTTCTTTGGGGCTTTTATATATATATATATATATATATATATATATATATATATATATATACATATACATGTTCGGTGCATGACGGCGGCGACGGCGGCGGCAAAATCCAGCCGAGACTGTCCATATAATTGCTATCGCAATAAAAAAATGGGACGGAGACGGTCATGTGTGCCGGCCGGGCCCCTAGCGTATGGTCTCAAACCCCGTATACGCCATGCGCCCCCCCCCCCAAAAAAAAAAAGTCTACCAGCGTTGTTGCTGCTGTACACCTGTCCGAATATACGGTATTGTGCAAACAAGGTAAACGTCCACACCGGTATCTGCGCCGTCGTGCGAAGGCTTCTTACTGACGTTATTGTGATTATATGGCAACCCGCTAGCTGGGCGGCAAGTTGAGCAGCGACTTCCATCAATTGCAAAAATGAAAAGCAAGAACCGCTAACAGCGAAGTGTATGAAAGAGTTGTCCTGAGAAGAAGCTAAAACAAGCCCCAACAAGTTGTTTTGGAAGGCAACTAATGCACTTCGAGCAAGAAGGGCAAAAGTTTTGAGATACTAACAGACATTTCATTCATGTGAAACAAAATAGGTCACATTCAAGAAATTTACAACAAGACATTTTCGTGTATAGGCGTTTGCTGATACATTATATGGATCTATAATAACAAATTTGAGAATGTATCGAAGTATCTTAAGATACAATTGCCAAGTATCGCATCGGATACAATTATTGTGGCAGTATCTTGAATCTGTATCTCCAATACTTCTCGCCTGAGTATCTTGTATCGTATCGCGATACAATTTCAAAGTATCTTTGCCCAGCCCTGCTCGAGAGGAAGGAATATAACAGCTGCATCTTACCGGTACTTACCTACGGCGTAAAAACCTGGAGGCTTACAAACAGGGTTCAACATAAACTGACGACGCAGCGAGCGATGGAAAAGAAAATGATAGGTGTAACCTTAAGGGACAAGAAGAGAGCAGAGTGGGTCAGGAAACAAACGTGTAAAAAGAACATCTTAGTCGGAATCAATAAGAAATCGACATGGGCAGGGCATGTAGCCCGTAGGCACCATAACCGCTGATGATTAAGAGTAACTGACTGGATTCCAAGAGAAGGCAAACGCGCGAGGGGGAGACAAAAAATTAGATGGACAGATGAGATTAAGAAGTTTGCGGGTATAACGCGGCAGCAGAAAGCACAGAACCGGGTTTACTGGTGGAACATGGGAGAGGCCTTTGCCCTGCAGTGGGCGTATAGCCAGGCCGTTGATGATGAGAACAGCAATCAGCGCTACCTATGCCATGAGGCGTACGCACGAAAATAAATAAATAAATTGAACACTCACTTGAACAACGGAGATGGCTGTCAACTCGCATTATACGGGGCGATGTTGAAGGTCGCTAGTTTGTTTAACCGAAACGATGAGTGTTTGTATGAATCCTTTTTGTCGCCCTTATCTTAAGTATATAGTCCACGCATCGAGTGTGCCATGCAAGACTTTCGCATAAGTTCATGCGTTATTTCCCCGTGCTATTTGCAGGCGCTCATACTGTAAGTCGCTATTGAAACATTAGCCGAATAACTGCCTCGTTCGACAATAAGCTGATTTAATACCATTGGCCGCCAGTGTCGTGTACGCAGCAAGTACAGCCGCTTTCGGCAGTCGAGCTGTAGCACGCCTGGATATCAATCCAGTGAAACAAAGCTTCGACTCAAATGTCGAACGTGATTGATGCCACTTACATCATCATTAGCATGGTCATAACTATATTCTACGCTCCACGCAACACGAAAGTTATTTCAAGTTATTTCTAATTATCGTTCTCTCTATGTCAGCACAATCCAAGCTATGCATGCTAATTTACCAATGTCATCACGCCACCTGGTCTACTGACATCCTTATTTGGAATTCATTCTGTTAAATAATGAATCATCTTTTGTTTCAGCTGTGCATTTAACAACCTCCATGACTCAGTTTCTCCTCGATCTCAGCTCGACAATTAAGTAGACTCACTTAGCGCGTAATAATCAGCGCGGCCTTCTCTCTTCACGTTACGCATGTCATTTCACATACAAGGACTGGGACAACGGATGCACATTCTTCTCGATGCGCTTCAAGTAAACCTATTTTAAAGCGCTAGTGCCGCGCGCAATTCGTAGCAGCCTATACTGCTTCGATGAGTGGCTGCTGAAGCTGACGAGATTAGGATTCAAGTCATCTAAAACAACGCAGTGTGTTAGTGAAGAAGCCTATATTTACAATCACTGTACTGGTCACTGTGAGAGATTCCCTTAATTATATCCTTTATCACTTGAACACGTGAGTGATAACGAAAAAAATCAATGCAACCTCAAGGCGACCGCACCTCCTTCAGGTATGCTTACCAACTGATCGCTATGTCTAATACTTTGACGGCGTATGTTACAGCATACGCGATTTTTTTACCGACTCATGACAATCGAGTTCTTAGAGAATAACAATATCGACCTAAAGTCATATGAAGTGTCCCTTAAGTATTTAATGCACGATAGAGTAGACTTCTAGACAGATAAACGCGCTCTGATTGGTACTTCTCGATTACTTCGCTATCGCGCTGCCAATTGCTGGCCCCTTGGTTAGCTCAATTGGGAGAGAACCGCATCGAGAAAGAAAGACCTTGGTCCCGGGTTCGAACCGCGGGCTAGGACGAATTTTTCGTCAACCAAGAAGCTTTTTCTTTCTGAGAAATCTGCATGGATATAATTGTAGCTTTGTGCTACAAAAGAGTTGATGCGAGACTTCTCTTTGACAGTTAGCAGAGCACCGCCAAACGGACTTCCCAGGTTGACCATGCTCTCCGCATACTCAATCGATGCGCCGCGTCGCTGTGTCTTCTGTGTCACTGTACGGCTAACAACGAAAACTCCCCGTCAATGTTGGCGAGCACGAGTTCAAAAGGTTAATCAGCGCAAAAATCGGACAGGGTTATAAAGAAGCGACAAGGACAAAGACGCTTCGTTGTACACCGTGTCCGATTCTCACGCTGGACCATTTAAATAAGAACTACGAACTAGCCCGCTCCCATAGCTTACACAGACAATACCCGATTTTTGTGAGCACGGTTCAAGAGGACAAGAGCGGAAAGAAAAGCCACCAGATGACACACCATTACCGAAACAGCTTATTCACTCTCCGTCGTCGTTTAGTTCCTTGTCTTAAGAATTGGTAATGAGTAGAGGTCGTGAATGACATTTACGCCGTGTTTTTGTTAATACCTTCGTAAATGCGTAAGCTTGTCAGCTGGGACTCTTCGTAGAATCAGTGTATGTATACTTAAGCTGTCCGTCTGTCTACCTTTTGAAGACGGACAAACAAAAGCTGTATTTATTTCTTTCTTTCTTTTTTTTCTTTCCTTCCTTCTCTCTTTCTTTCTTTCTTTTTCGCAAGGCGTTGTCTTCATTCAACAGGAATGACATTTAGATTGTTCGCATCTCGACACCGCAAATATGGACGTTCTCTTTGTTAAAGAAACTATCATTACATGCTGCACTTATCAAGGATGACTCCGGTAATTAGCTCTGTTTTGACTGCAGCAACAATTATCTATGTGCCTCGGTCGTCTACTCCTACCTTTTGCAAACAGTGTAAACCTATGTAAACCTTTTACTAGCACGCGTGATATTTTCACGCGCACAAGCGCGCCTTCAGCTATTATTTGTTTCGGTCCGTCCAGTAGGCACAATTAAATGTCGCAGCACGGAGGAGCGGTAAACCGGTGCCGCAACTCTTTCTGCCAAAACCCATTTGCTCTTTCGAGGGAATAATGGAATGCCGCCTCTGAATGGTACGTTTAGAATGACAAAAAACTGAGCTAGTTGGTAGAGATTCACGACAAAAGACGGTAGGCATGCAAACACGGACAAAAGAGAGAAGTCAGGAGAAGAAGTTGTCCAGACTTCTCTCTTTCGTCCGTGTTTGCATGCCTACCGTCTTTTATCATGATTACTTTGTTTCAATGAGACAACTCTCTCTCTTCCGCATTGTTTGTGTTTGTGCATTTCTTTTTTGCGCCCTCAACAAAGTTACACACTTTTCTCTTATACACCACCTTCGTTTTACTATATCCTATTCCGAAGTATTTCCTTCAACATTTTATCGTGTTTTCTTTCACTATATTCCGTTCACCCGCCGCGGTGGTGTAGTGGTCATGGTGCTCGACTGCAGACCAGAAGGTCGCGGAATCGAATCCCGGCCGTGGCGGCTGCATTTCGATGGAGGCAAACTGCTAGAGGCCCGTGTGCTTAGATTTAGATTCACCTTAAAGAACTCGCCAGGTGGTCGAAATTTCCGGAGCCCTCTACTATACGGCGTCTCTCATAATCATATCGTGGTTTTGGGACGTAAAACGCCACAGATTAATAATTATATCATAACCCGTTCATCGTTCGTGCCCGTGTAGCTTCTAGAGCAAATAATCTTATAGCATCGGTTTTTGTTCACGATGATTTTCTTTTATTATTCGACTCACTACTACTCTCAACGCAAGAAAAAAAAAAAAAAAAAGAAGGAGACTGTAGAGATGGACAGCAGGATATAAATTGTGGCAGGTCGTTTTTTTTCTTTTCTTGTCTTTTTTTTTACATTGTGCACGTGTGCGTTACCCTGGTTCCACCCGTTCTTTTTCTAAATTTTCGTTTCTACGGCACGCTTCTACGGTTAAGTGTGCCGCTTAAGACCGGAACGACAGGCCCTATTGCCTGCACGAATAAGCGTTCAAGTAGTCAAACAAAAAACTTTCAAGCAGTTTTCAAGAGGCTGAGAAACCATATTTTTCGAATCACCATCCACGGTCTCCGCATGGGTTGACGTTTTATACTTACAGCACGGAATGCGATAGCACTCTAAAGAAAAAGAAAAGAAGAAGTGAAGTTCATTCGATCGCCCACCTGTCGCAGTCGCACGAAAAACAAGATTCGATAGGGTTTCAACGGCTGCATTCGGCTGCATTCATGTTTCCAATGGCGCGCTGTTTTCTTTTTTTTTTTTGTGACGTTTATCAACGGATAAGTCGGTAAATGGCACCAGAGAGAGCCATATTTCACCGCAGCGCTACCCCCCTCCCCCCTCCAGTTGGTTGTCTCCGAAAGGAAACAAGCTACAAGCTTCGCAATAAGCGCAGAAATGAAAATGGAGCGATGACGTGCATCTCACAACGGCCTGCCTTTAGTACCCGACTTTCCGGGGACAACGGTGAGGAGTAAACAGTTCTTGGAATGCAACATTAGGCATTCTCGGCCGCCGTTATCGTCAAAATCCTAGCGTGGTCATAACCCTGCACTTAATACAATCACAGGACAAGTACGACTGAGTAAAGGTAAGGGGGTGCCATCCTGGACAAGACACTGCTGAATTTCGCCATCTTGTCAAACTTCGTAATGGCGGCACTTTAAGCCAATCGGAGAGGTCGCAGCAGCCCTCCAGGCCAATCATACTTGACCAATGGCGAAATTCGACACCATGGCGGAATTTGACAATGTCCAAAATAGCACCGTTGGGCAGATTGACGATCGGACCCTCTGCCACCCCCTCCCCTCAACTTACCCCCTCCCCCAGCTGGGCTTCCTACTTTTAAAAGCAGGAGGCAAACTGCAGCATAACATGTGCGATTCGTAGCCACGCAGACTGTGAAAACTAATTAATTAATTTCTGGGGTTTTACGTGCCCAAACTACGATGTGATTGCGAAGCACGCTGTAGTCAGGGTCTCCGGATTAAATCTGACCATTTGGGGATTATTAACGTGCAGCTGAAGAGCCTGGCGAAAGAACAAGAGTTCAATATTAGCAACCAGTATTTATAATTTATGTGCAAGTTTGTTGTAGGTCAATTAATTACGCAACAGCCTACTCATGTAAAGGATGTTCACCGAAGTATAAGGGAGGCTGGTGCGCATACGGTAGACATTCCCCACTCATTACCGCCAACTTAGAGTACACAGCCACTTCATATTGCCAGTACTAAAATTCTGGCTTGAAACCTGAGGAATAACAAAGAAACTCGAGAATAAGTTCAGGGCAGCGCAGCGCTAAATGTAACTGAAAATGATTGGCGCAACATTAGGAGATCGGAAGAACACAGAATGATTCAGAAAAGAAACGGAGGTGGCCGATATTCGAGTTGATATTAAGTGAGAGAAGTGGACCTGGGCCTTATGCGCAGTATTGACAACCGGTGCTCAAAGCGACAGAATGGATACCAAGGAATGGAAACGCAGCCAACGGCGGCAGCCAGTTAGGGTGGTGATGAAATCAGGAAATTCGCAGGAAAGAGCCGGAATCAACTCGCACAAGATATAGTAAACTGGAGATCACAGGCCCCCCTATGTCCGCAGCCTTCGTGCTGCGGACATAGAATAGGATTATTATTATTATTATTATTATTTATATATTATTATTATTATTATTATTATTATATTATTATTATTATTATTATTATTTTATTATTATTATTATTATTATTATTATTATTATTATTATTATTATTAACGTGGACCTAAATCTAAGCACCTGAATACTTTCTGCATTTCGCCCCCATCGAAATGCGGCCGGCGTGGCTGGGAATCGAACTCGCGTCCTCCAGCTCAGCGGCTCAACGCCTTAGCAGATAATCTACAGCAAGAGATGCACAGACGTCCGCATGTCTGCCATACTGTGTGTACCAAGTGCATAGAATCTGTCCAAAACTTCAGCGCGGCTATGTAAACACGACTCAGTGCGTCATCGACGTATGTGCATTGTGAGTTCTGTTAGCGGTAATGACCATTCCTTGCCAAGGATGTCATCTATACTGTACTGAGCGTTAAACTGTAAATGGATAAACTCGACCGTATTCAGTGGATGGCGCGCAAGTACGAAATAGAATTTAGTTCAGGGGAACATTGGCTTACATATTGACCATTTATTGTTAGCGAAGTCGACTACAGAATAGAAAAGAGCGCTTAGAAGCAATGATGTTTGTGAATTCAAGAAATCTGCGTGTATTAGAGGGCACTGCGGCCCTGCGTACTCACAAAGCCGGTTCGTTCATAAGTAGACTATTTGTACAATGACTTAATGAAGTTTGGTGTTACGAACATCTACGGCGTAAATGATTCGTTTTTTTTTTCTTTACGTGAATACAAACCCAGGCTGAAACGAAGCATATGTATAGAACGCAGGATATTGATTTAAGAACAAGACCACCCAAGCCTAACTTTGGGCTGCCTGAAGCCGGAGCAATTTATAGAGAGAAGCTGAAAGAAATACCTTGGCACTCCGTCCGTTGTAAACAGACGGAGCGGACACATGTGGCCTGCCACGTGAAGCTCCTGAGAGAAAGGTAGGAAGAGAAAAGACAGAGAGCTGCAAGTCAACAACGGAAGTTGCAGCAGCCGCGTGAGCGGAATTGAAGTCGGATATCCGTCGGGATTCCTGCACGAAGGTGGGAAATGTCCTTTGATCGCTTTCAGGGCTAAAAGCTCAGCACTCAGACATAAACGCGCGAATGTGTGTCACGCCGTTAGCCCTGTACAAAGCAAATGCAAGGCGCGTCGCCAGAGCACTGAAAAGCGACTAGTCGACTGATAGGAAAAAGACTGATAGGAAAGATTGCATTCGCCTTCTAGTCGTCTTAGGTGAAGGCATAAGAAAGCGTATGACTTATGAAGAGTTCCCAAACATGTACGCATGTATCCTTAGCCTTGTCGTGTCGCCTGTTGCCGCGGGCCAATCAGCATGCTGAATTCAAACCACAAGCTATCCATGTGTCTCGAATCATAAGTGCTCTGAGGCCGTGCTCAGCAGCGACCTATCACCCTTGACGTGCTTTTTCGCCTTTCGTGAATGGCTCTAGGCACCGGCATCGCCTTTAATTCTCTGTCAATGACCAATCGCAGCGAGCCATGATATGAAAGCAATGGGATGAAAAATGGAACGTAACAAAATACGCACTACTGATGAAGTACCTTTAAGATTTGATTTCGAGATTATTACCCTCGCCGTTCGCATTCAACTCGGGCATGGCCAGAACATGAAGGTTTAAGAGCAAAGGGAAACATATTAAAGGGTTGGTACAGTTTTTGGAAATTATATATGTAGTAGGCTACGATGTAGGTACTTGGACTTCGTGATGTAGTTAGGCAACAACTAGAGCAACACATTCGCGCCGTAATGTAATCACCTTGTATCGATGAAGCCACGGGCGATTAAAGGTTCCCTTCCTCTCAAGCCTTGCTTTTTCTGCTCGAATTTTTTCGTCGAGCGGTCGGCGCTACGCACAGCTAAAGTGAGCTAGAAATTTCAGCTCACTGTATCTCAGCCTTCCGCGATCCTCGGCCGGCGCGCCGTAATTCGCGAAGGCCAGCTCAGTGTTTGTCTAGTTGATCTCTGCGCCGCCATGTGCCGCGTCAACTCCGGCCGTTTATGTGTTCTCCGCCGGTAGCCATGCACTGTAGCCATGCTGGACGGGGGGACTAGGCTGGGGACCCAGGGAGCCAAAACTCTAGCACACCATTACCTCCATTCCCACTCCCATTTCGTTTCAATAAAGTTTATTTCCTCTCTTCTCTCGCGTACAAATGTCAACGAGCCAACCAGATTGGTTACACGAGTGACGTCCCGAAACACGAGCGGCTGCAAACTCCGCACTGTGATTGCAAGCGACGCGCACGTTTAAAATGTAACACGTAATAAATTTTATGCGTACGCACTTTACGCGGAACGCTTGCATAGGTCTGTCAGTGGCCGAAGGGCCCACGCTATCGGCTTAGTGGGTTCGTGAAAAAATTGTCCGGCTGTTTCAGGGTCCCTTTAACTTACTAACGGTCGTTTTCGCAAGCTTCAAGAAATGAGTAGATATCGCGCCAAGTAAACCAACTCCGCGGTATTATAGGGCACTGTAGCAGCGCCTTACAGTTAACAGTTTTTCTTCGCACATTTACGAGCGCATGTGTCTGAGGCTCCACAACCGTAACACGTACATGCAACGAAATCTAGATATCTAACAGGGGGCGGGAAGGCCCACCTAGCCACCCTTGAACGCCCGCGAGCGCGCGCATCGAAACGCTCGCGCATTGCCCGGCTTGCCAACGCTGCAAGAGCTAACGCCGGCGATTATCGTCCGTAAAGTCAAGTCGCACGCCGCACGAGGAAGTAGACATCGCCGTTGTGTTGTCCCCACACGTGTGCAAGGAGGCAAAGCCCGTATCGTGCGACCTTTGCTGTCGTTTGCCACCCGAGAGCTGCAACACATCGCCCCCTGAATGCTTTCTTCGGAGGATTCCTGTGAGGTAAAAAGAATCTCTGTTGGCAGCAGTCCATTCGTTACATATCTCAACGCGAGGTGACGAATCGTTGGCCCTTAATACTGTATAGCCATGCTGCCGATCGAGCACGTTAGGCAATGCGAGAGCGGCTAAAAGAAGAGAGAGCTACCGTGTCCTAGCGTACAAGCATTGAAAGAACGTATGTTTACATCAGCCCGCACGTCGGAATATCAGCTAACGCCGCTTCGTGCCTTATCACACTCACGCCACGCTCAGACGCACGCAGCTTCCTCAAGGCATGCATAGCCTGTTTTACGCGTTTTGCCACTTCTCTCTCTCTCTCTTTTCTCTCTCTCTCTAGAATGCATGTGGCTGTGTCAACCAAGAGTCGATTGCCTCGGGCTCATACTCAAGCAGGCCCTCAGCGTCGGTCTGAAACTAAGCGAGCTTGAGTAGGTGCGGTCTCTGAGTGAACATGTACGCATTTTCAGCGTGTTGGGAATGTGACTGATAAGTACGCCTGACAGTGAGCATATGCAAGTCCGAGAGGCCTTGTGCGCTTTCAAGGGCATCACGTGCTGCCGCGCTTATGTAGTCACGATGGGCACACCCAGGCTTGCAGTCGGAAACGCTGCCGTCTCCTACTGCAAGCCGTTGTCCGCAACCAAAGCGACGCCCAGGCGTGATCAGTGTGTGCATGACGAGGAGAAATCACGAAACAACGCCTTCCGTACAGGACGCAACAGAGGCCTCACAGCCCGTGCGCAATAGATACGTGCATGCCATGCATTGTCCTCGGGACAAATGTGCGTCGGGATAAAGATAAGAGCGTAGTTGCGTCTATAATTACATGCATGCCGGAAACGATGCAGAACTCCATTGTTCTAATAAATGTGTTGCGCAAAGCATACGTGTATGTTCTTTTTTTTTTTTACATATTAGGAAAGGCTTAAAAAATATTACGTATTCAAAGGTCATTTTTCTTTGGGCAGTCGTATTTGATTCGAGCCAATTCTGGCCAATAGAACACCCTCACAAGAAGGTAAAAAAAAAAACAGAAACAAGAAATCACCGCCCAAGCAAGCCGTACACGCGGTTAGCCAGCGAAAGTGAAACGTGCGACCGTAGTGTTTACCACGAACTGGGATCTAGAGAGTAAGTGTCTTTCGTTGTAGCTCTTTATTTCTCTATCACCGCATTTAAGAGATACCGTTGCCTTTGGTGACGTTAGCCTAACACTTTCGTGACCGCGCCTATTCCCATCGATAGTATGTTATCGATGACTTCAGATGAAGTTTTGGCACTCTCTGAGCGGTTCTGGACAGCTAACGCAATACAAAGCATAAAATAACATGTTTTTTATCAGTTTTGTTTGCGAGTTTGTTTTTTCCACCGCGGGGAGATTTTTAAAGCTCGTTCGCAGTCGGGTAGGTGAGCGCCTCGTTGTTTCAGACTTCGCGTCGACGCCGCTCGCGGGTGCTCGACAGAAACGGCGAATTTCGACGGATTCCGATTAATATGAGCGGGAATCTCTGGATGATGGTAGCAGCACAGACACGAAGACGACTTCGATTCGCCAGGCGAAGTCGTACGGACGGCGAAAGTGCGTCAAAACCTCCCCGGAACATCAGGCAGCTATCCGCCGGTAAGTGTCGTCTTCTCCTCGGGTCGTTTATCGCTGCCGCGCGTCGATGTAAACGTATCCGGCGTGTTCTAAACCTAACAGCTCTTATCTGCAAGGTGTTAACTTCATTCGGGCGGGAGCATTTGGCGCCGGCTGCAGAAAGAGCGCAGTTCTCTTCGCGAAGGACGGCGCGGAGCGGACTTTGACCCAAACGCTCCGGTGCGCTGCGCGGCGGCGTCTTCATGTTGTTTTTTACCGCAGAAGTCGTCAGAAAGACATGCAACCACACAGATAAGTATGCGTGAATGCATACTTTCGAAAAGCCACATACAGTGAGAGGGACGGATCCTGGAGGGAGGTTACTGAAGAGAAGATGAGCAAGTTCGTCTCGCTCCATGTGTACATGGTAATAGTTGAAGTCCCGCGCTTGCATTGGTGTTGGGGGTCGACGACACGTATTTCCAAGCCTTCGTCAACCGTCAGTGATGCCACGGAAAAGGTTCAAGGGTTCTTGAGTGTCTCTGATCTGAAGAAGACGACCGTCGCATCCCACGAGAATCTTCACCACGTGTCTTCTCTATTGCAACACATGAACATTTTTCTACGCTATCTTTTAACCCCGTCGGAACCTTTCAGTGAATGAGAAAATGGTGAAATGTGAAGGTCGGTATGGTATTCGGCAGTATATGAGCGAGAAAGAGGTCAAATGATAGTACAATTATGGATTTTTGCAGATTTGGAACAGGCTACACTGTTCATTTCAACAAATACACAGGAAAATTGAAAAATACCAGAACTGCAAACTATGATAGGAAAGCTGAACAAAAAAATTTTTTTTTCCCAAAACATGCGCAGCCAGCCTTTGTTTCACCGCGTCGAGAACCTGCATCGCGCGGTGGCATGATTGGCACTAGTGCCTATATTCTTGTATTTATGTAAATAATCTTTGTACTTACAGAGCTTATATTGCCACTATTATTCTACGAGGGCTATGCGTTCAAAACGTATATTTCGATTTTTTTAAATGTTTAACCCTTTGCAGAGTAGCATTGATGTTTTTATGAATCTTCCTTCTTTTTGATGCATTTTTCCTTGTTTGATAATTTTTTTTATTTTATTAGAAATAAAACCGTTGCTTGAAATTAATACTGTTGGAAAGACCCATTCTTCCTCCATCATTTGATACCTTACACTTTAGGATCAATTATAATTCTTTGGCAGGGAAAAAATATTTCCTAGACTAGCTAAAAACTACCGATTTTTCCGCGGTCACGAAAGTGCTAAAGGATATTAGGAACACCTAAAGGATCATGCTGCAGCGGGTATCATCCCCAGCTATATGTGCTGGCAAAACCTGGCGAGAAAGTAGCGCAAGCGCGGAGACCCTTCGAGGTAGTGTATGCTAGCACTGCTTCTTCATTTTTAGTGGACCAGTGGTCACTAGTGGGGCTTGCCCATTTTCTGCGGCACATACCCGTTCCTGATGACGATAGTTTCTGCGCACTCACGGACCGCCACGTTTTCCCACCTCCTAGTCGTATAAAGCTCACTGTGTGAAGCAAAACTGGTTTATTGATAGGATGCCTCCACGCGAAAACTGCCACGTTTCGCCAATGTTTTCGTGTTCTCCCTTAACGGCCGTTCGCGGCATTCGCGTTGCCGTTTTCTCCGCGAAGCTTCTCAGAGCGCGTCCTTGGACTTCAGCTGTAAACGCCAGATCTGCGTCAATCTCTGCGATGACGTCTGCGAGCAGAGGCAACGAATTCAAGCTGTGTCGCGTGACTCAGAGAGCGCAGCGAGCGGATATATAGTTTGCCGATGTCGCCGCGACGTCGATTCTTGCTTCGCGAGGGTAGAGAGATTTTTTTTCCGGTTCCACGCTTCGCCGTCCAGTTCCCGGCGGAATAGACTTTTGACGCTAAACGTACGAGAGTAAGAGAACATTCGCACTCCTAGACCAATGATATTATAGTCAACGCATATGCAAGTAGAAATAAACATGGAAAAGAAGGGACGGCGAACTAATAAAAGAATCAATCAACGCGCGAAATAGGGGAATGGGAGGAATAAATTGACAGATAACGAACATTTTAAAGTGAAACGCCGAGAGATGACGATCACGGAGTGCGGCGCATGTGGTTCTTCTGCGATACTGTACGACCTCGTAAGGATATCCTATGAGGCTTATTTCAACAAGGCTACAGTTTAGAAGATGGATACTCGAAGATACTAATATTCTTGAACCGGTGGTGTCCCTGGAGCCGACGTTTCGGCAAGTGGCCTTGTCTTCTTGCTGCCTCGAAGGAGACAAGACCACTTATCGGAAACGTTGGCTCCAGCAAGTATTTAGCTGTTCAAGAGAATTTAGCTCTTCAGGCGCATTTGTTATTATTCGATCGTCGCTAATCCGTTACCGCCTACTGGCCTATGGCTATGGGTCTAATCAGTGTCGTTAATTTACATGAACTTTATTGTAAACAACATCAATAAAGTCTTCAAGTCTTAGCTCCTTATATACCTCGCAACCATCCTGTAGATCATCTGAGTAGTACTTATGAAGCTTCCTGAGACTCCTTACTGTCTAGAATCACTTCTACGACTGCATATTAGGCCGAAGAAGGATGCGGCCGCTGTAGACAAAGAAAGCGTTAATGATAAGCACGTGCAAAGGCCCGCTTCTTTGTAAGACACGTATACGTAGTGCACGGATCTGCATTCGTGAGTCGAAGTCTACTTGTCCGTCGCGGCAATAAATTATGCAGTAACGCCGTTCCAACAAAAGAAGCGAATGCCGTCCCTCACACGATATCGCGCTTGCAAATACAGGTGACTCACGCATAGGTCATACCGTCGAATCTCCCTCTAAAAAGATATCAGTCACAACACCGTTAGTTGCCCCACGACCCACAAATGCTGATATATGAACCTTTGTTTGTGCTTTAAATAGAAAGTAAATACATCAGATGGTTAACGCTGATCTGCAGCTTTCCGCCACGCCGTCTCTTAAAAGTGCGCTATATTTGTTGCTACACGGGCCGCCATTCGAGTGACGCTGTCAGTCACTGTATCACTATATCAGTTTCTCATTCGTGGCGTTCAACCACACCAGAGCCACGTGGCAACGAAACTTCCCTGTTTTTTTTTTTTACTTAAATTTTTTGTTCACCAAAGCGTCAGCAAGCTATATCAAATGCTAATGAGCAACATAGATACGTCAATGCAATGACGCTATACATTGCATTGTTTCTAAGAAAATTTCTCGGTTAGCTTTTTCTATTACTATATTGACGCCAAAGAACACCTGTAAGTACAATGCGCGTAAAGGTCAAAATAAGGCAGCTGCTTGTTCCAGCTAGCTTCGCGACATTCGAAGAAGATATAAAGCCTAGAAATAAAAGTAAATTTTTGAAATTTCAACCGCACGTACAGGGCATTATTCTCTTCTTCGCGATATTTTTTCAGCCATGATGAGATAATCTTTTTGGAAGCGGGGGAAAAACAAAACAAAAAAGAAACGGTAACATATTCCCGAGGAACATGTTTATATGGTTTCGTAAGAGCTGTCCGAGCTGTCCTCCTTCTTAGGGGATTTTATGCAGTTCTTAATTTGCTTTCCGTGGGCCCGTACAGAAACTTAACGAAGAAAAAAAAAAAAGCTTGCAAGAAAGAGACACGGAAACATGTTTGAATAATAAATGACTGCGCAGATATAGGACAAAATGGCATCTGAGCGGCCTGGCGTGATGCGACGCGTCATATCTCTTGATTCCAAAATAAACTTTGCATGCGCACCTATCTTGCTGAGTAAACAATAACTTCGATACCCACAACACTAACCTGAGGTCCCGGCTTGCTAGACGTCAAGCACTAGGTGCAACACATTTCTTTTTAACACGAAAGTGTTTTATGCCGGGGTCCACCACGGCTCCGCTGACACATTTCCGTCACGGATATGACGTTGTAAAATATAAAGACTAACATATGGCAAAGAAAAAACTAGAAGGAAAAGTTCCGTCACCGAGAGTCGAACTCACGACCCCTTGATCCCCAGCGCGCAGCGCGAAACGATTTCGTCATACTAACTGCGTGCTATTTATATACACCATTTGCCGGTAGCGGTACTCAGAGATCGGTGGTACATCAGCGTGTTTTCATTATCACTAGCGAGATGGCGCAAAGGGCTCGAAGGGCGCGCTTTAAAGGTCGTCGCTCCACGCGTTGAGATGAGCGTCCGCGTCTACAGGGCGTGGTCGCTGGAGCGCGCGCGCTTATTTGAGATGGCGATGGTATGTACGTCTTGCGCTCTCACGGCAAGCGTGCGTTGAAGTTACAGAGAGCACGAATGTCACTTCGCTCACTGCAGCGGCCGCTTTTTGCGAAAGGAGCGCGCTGCTCACAAACAAATAAGGTACAACTGTCACAGTTCGTGCTCATCCTGTGTATAATTGTGCGCTCGTTTCGTGCGTCCTCCTTTGTATTTGACCAGCGCGCTTTAACTGTCGAGCCGTGACAATTAGTTCGCGCTCATCCTGTGTATGTTCATTCCGTGCGTCCTTTCTGCTTGAGCAGCGCGTTACAAGTTTCGAGCTGCTTGCCGTTCTTCGCGTGACAATTTGTTGCTGTAGCATTCACTTGCTTCGCCCTCGGGGCGAAACAATGTATACAACAAACGCTCAACTACGTCTGTGAAGACACGTTTTGCTTTCGTGTTATACCGTTTCCTATGATAGAGGGATCAGCCATGTTTTTTTTTTTTAGATGCGAAGCATCTTATGGCGGAGTTCAACCGGTGGTGTGCGGCGTGACCACCCTTACTGCGCATGCGCAAACCCTCTCCACACACCTCCACTCCCCCTCCCCCTCTCCAATCCACCGATCTATTTTATCAAAACAGCAGTCTGGCAAGCCATCTTGTTGTTCAGCGCATTTGCAATTTCTCCGATGCTATCACACGCGAGAGCGAAAGGCGCGGTCAAGGAGGAAACGATGCGGTCGTTCAATGTGAATCCTCGAGTGCTTTTTGCAACGAAACCGGGTCCGCTCATGTGACCATAACGGTGACGTACTGTGTGCTCACATCAAAACTCACAGGGTCCCTAATGCATTCGCTTAAGACGGCTGAAAGGCGTGTCCCATTATTTTTCCTTCTCAGTCGATGTAGTATGCACTGAACACAACGACAAAGACCGACATACGGTCCTTGTCATCGGAAAGGACTTTGTTGGTTAGCGAATGAAATGATCATTGCAAAGAAAAACATGGGTCAACACAAATGTCCGATCTAGCTGTGCACTTGCATTATGTCCGGTGGAAGGCGGACGATGCACATAGAGATAGCGTGTTTATTTTCTAACGATCATATATCTCGAGTTGCACAAAGATATGCATACGCAACACCTAAAAAAGTGTCACAGTTAAGTGGGTTATGGAGAACAGCTTGGATGAGCTTCGTGCTGTGTTTTCATAAACGGCTCGGATTGTGCTGTCCATGATGGGAGAATAAACAAATTGTGAAAAATCTATGCAAATTTTTGAGCTGAGGAGACGCCCCGTTTGTGTAACTTCTGGCGTGAACGTTAACGTAAACTCAGGAGTTAAGGCGCCAGGACACTGGCGGCCTTAATACTGGCGCCCAGAGATGCAAGGACACAGTGTCAGGCACTGGACGAATTATCATCACCTACAATAATTCACTATTGCATCCAATACGCACAGTACACAGACGTGTTCAAGAAAGAAAGAAAGAAAGAAAGAAAGAAAGAAAGAAAGAAAGAAAGAAGAAAGAAGGGTAGTGCCGTCAGACACGCCAACCTTCGCTTGTCGCAATTTTCGCGATAAGGCAAGTGCTTTTTCAGACGAGTCAAGACAAGCTAATGCTGTCGCAGACTACCGTCTTGCTTCGCAACAGCAGCACAACTAATGCCAAAGACTGCTATTAAATTCGTCGCGTACCTACAGGTACACGACAAAAGCACTTTCAACAGCACGACAAACTTTGCAATTTCGCCACTGCATCGACCGCGCCTTCTTCAGTGGCAGCCGCAGAGTGTACAGATGAATATTTAATATTGAATAAAGAAATTCAAACGAGATGCACAAGGGTGCTTATACATGGCGAGCTAAAGTGCCCAGCGTTGAGATGGCGGCTCCAAAAGCCGCATTTGCATCTATTTAAATGTAAGTTGCCTCGCCAGAACGAAGCTCCCATCTCAGTCCTCTCACGGAAATTTTGACGACGGAACTCGTTACCCGCGGCTGGCGTATAAAGAGATGCGCTGCGTGAGTCGCTTAAATGGCGTTCGAAAGGTTGAACTATACGCACTTAATTCCCAGCGGTGGGAACGGGCACAGCTGACCATCTCTCGTGTAGTGCCTACATCAGTATTGCGTTCTTCCCACCCTCCAGACAACAAGCTATGTGAGGATGCAAACTTGTACATACGAGAACACAATTATGCGTACCAGCACCCCTGCGGTGAGTAATGAGTACGCTTGTGCTACGTGCGCGCGCTTGTGTGTGTGTGTGTGTGTGTGTGTGTGTGTGTGTGTGTGTGTGTGTGTGTGTGTGTGTGTGTGTGTGTGTGTGTGTGTGTGTGTGTGTGTGTGTGTGTGTGTGTGTGTGTGTGTGTGTGTGTGTGTGTGTGTGTGTGTGTGTGTGCGCGTGTGTGTGCGCGTGTGTGTGCGTGTGTGTGTGGTGTGGTGTGTGTGTGTGTGTGTGTGTGCGCATGCGCATGCCCGCGCGTGACCACATTAATTTTAATGTGGTCGTTTTAATGTGGTTGTATTGTGGTTTTAATGTGATAATGTGGTATTCATTTAGTCGGAATGTGGTTAGAATTTCTGGAAACTGGCCATGCAGCTAAGAAAACTGCATTTGACTGGTTGCGCCACCTAAAATCTATTGGTTTGAAATGGCACAAGGAGTCGGGTAAGGATTACTTCGTTTATAGTGGGTTTGAAGCCTATAATAATGCCTTTTTGTATCTAGGATAATTGGGCGAGCAAGAGCACCGATGAGTTATAGCCGATTTCTATGTATACTGTTACAACGAATATCGTATATAACGAACTAACTTATGGCCCTGTTGCGGTCCGACTGCATTAAGGAACCAAACCGGGGCACGCACATAATATAGCCACTACAACACGAAGCCGAATTATGCTGACACCTTCGGACTCTCCCGGCACTGAGTTTCATAATAATACACTGGAAGGAAATCTGGCTCTATGTCTATGGGAGCTGCGGCGCATGGCGCTTCAGTCAGCATGAAGATGATGGGTAGTACATGGATTTGCCTAAGCTCCGTTCTTTCGGCTCCGTGTGGCTCTCCGTGCCTGCAGCCGCCTTGTCGCAAGACGGAGTTCACCGAATGTTCAGCAGTCTCACTTCACCACCTTGACAGCTTTCAGGCTGACTAATTCAAATCAGCTCACGAGTTTCACAACGAGTCATTCTTTTATCCGAAACAAAAGCCAATTAACACAAGCATAAACAAACACACAAGTGAGTTCCAAGCCGCAAGCACGTAGACTATGCAAATTCATGTACTACCCATCATTCCCATGGTGGCTGAACGATTGCAGCATCACAGTTCCCTTTAGTAAATATGTGGGAAACTATGTCTCCCGGTAAGGCAGAATAACAGCGACATACAGTGTGCACTGGTGACTCCGACGTACCGAACGCCACTCTTCCGTTTCCGCAGGCTATAACTTTCGCGTGACTATATATAAGCGAAGGACGGAACGGCGCGGCCGCTGATAACGAGTTTCATGGGAAAACCATCACGCGTGTACGCGGACATCTTCCGTGTAGAAAGACTGCGTGGCATGCGTTATCATTGCTTGCCGGAGTCGCCAACCACGACAGCGAGCCGAAGGTCAGCAAATCCCTGGTGGGCAGGGTGCAAGTGTTGCGGCACAGAGTCGTGAAAGTATTAATACGCTTCAAGGGCAACAACACAAGCTATCAGAACTAATGCACGCCTTGCGAAGCGCGAGGCGTGCATGGTTCTGATCCGTTCTGTTAATGATAATGATAAGTGAATAATTTCCTGAAGAAGCAAACGAGCTTCTCACTGTACACTTCTGGCAATGCTTGCTTCCAATGCGAAGCTTTTGTTCTTTCGGACACGACCAATGTGGGTGGGGAGGGGGTGCTCCGCGGAGAGACTTCGCTACCCCTAATGGAGAACCCTGCGCGCCCACGCCTATGCAAACCATGCGTACTACAAGCCCTAACCACACGTTACAACGCATCAGCGCGTGGCCTACCCTCACGCTATGCGCGCCCTCTCCCAACATAGAAACGCGACGCGGCGCCGAGTCTACACGCCACGCGCTGACGCGTTGTGATGAGTACGTGTGGTTAGGGCTTAGGAGACCATCGACAGTCACGGCCGCACAGATCTCGTAAGAAAACTCCGACATGTCACCGTCGCTACCACAGCTCCATTTCTGTGTACTTGCCGATTCTACGAACTTCCCAGCATGCGATAAGGCTGACAAATTGTATGATCCAGACGTACAGTTTACTAGTCAGTCTAACTTCGTTTTCCTGTGGAGAGATGATTCGATAGGACAGCGTGGTCCCCTCCGCTGGAGTAGTCGGCACAGGCCACGCGCAACAGACTGGTAAGGACTCAGAAGAAATGTTCACTGCACGCTCGTAGTGTTGGTGCTCTCCACGTGAATGTCCCCATTCGCGGAAGGTCTTCGGCCGAGATTTCACCGGCGGCTAGATGACACGATGCACGCAGAAGAAAGTGTGACCGTTTCCGAAGATCTTTCAGTGTAGTAATGGCTTTTTTCTTTATTCAGTTGTTGGACTCCATTGAAACAAAATCGCGGCTTTGTGTTGTGGCACTTGTTTACCCCTTGGCTTTTTGTTGGCTTCTTCGTGCTTCTTGACTGTGTATTTTCTATTCGTACTGAAGAAACTTAGTTCGAAAAGATCTCTCATGTTCGCAGTTCTCGCTTGTTTGAGCAGTCTGTCATTGCAAATATGTGCCGCCACCCGCAATTGCAACATAGATAACCACGTGGAGCACGAAACAAGATTTTAAGGGACGTTGTTAACCATTTAAGGTGGTTGTCAAGGCAAGCATGCCTCATATTATTTTGCACCATATTGTTCTAACTTGAGTTGAACAAAAGTTTATTTAAATTTGACAAAGCAGTCAATCCCTCAGGTCAGCGCGCCGCCTCATAACTTCAACATTACGCTTCCTTAAAGGGCCCCTAAACAACCTTCTAAAACGCAAAGAGCGAGCGCGCTGCTTTTTTTCCGAACGTTTCTCGTCTTTTCGACAGAATTCGTGACGCCAACGGTCTGTTTACGTGACCTTATGAGAAAATAAGCTCTCGACTAGTCCACATACGACGGATATCAGTGGCAAATTCAGCGTGTTTTATGAAGAAATTACTGGCGAGGAAAATATAGCGCCTGTAGGAAGGGTAGTAATACCAAGAAAGAAAGTGCGCTCTCCCGTCTGTGAACTCAAAGTTGTTTAGGGGAACTTTAAGCGTGGATGATGAATGGCCCAGCATAACACTGTTCGCCTTTCTAATCTAGATGATGATCCGTCCGTCCATCTGTGCGTCAGTCCAATATATTTTTACAATATTTTCCACGGAAAAAAAAAGATTTCGCCAGCAATTTTCTGGAACCCATGTCAACTTTTATCCTCCATACATGTGCTCATTCAAGCTTTATGACTTTAACTTTCGACGAATAAATGTTAGAATCGTGTGCACTTCTCTGTTTTCGGTGCCATTTAGGGCGGCTTCTTCAATGAATACGCCAAGTAACTATCATGAAGTAGCACTGACTGACACAGTCGGGCGAAGAAGGACCGCTGCGAACGACGCGCAGAGCGTGAAGAGTACAAGGGACGGTATGAATGACGCCTGTCGCAAGGTGCAAAATAAGAAATAAAACGGGTGCAACACCCCAGAAATTCCTCATTTTCAGTGTTCGTACACATACGCTACGCGACGTTCTCCGAATTTCGGTCCGTCACTGGCGTAAGCAGGCCGTTTTGTGATTTCACGAACCTCGCGACACTGCAGACCACGTCCGCAAAAAAAAATAATAAAAATAAATAAATAAATAAATAAACGTCGACGAGCTCGCAACCGCCGTAGTTTATAAAGCAAAGAGAACTCTCTCCGACACGTTGCTATTTGAGATCATTCAGCCTTTTTCCGCAAAGTTCACACGAGCTTCATATTCCTGTATATAAAAGAATTTCTTCGCCCCTTAACTACCCTTGATAATACTGACACCACAGCCCGTTTCTCGATGCACGCGGATTGCTTCAGTGACCACGGAAGTCGGGAAATAAATAATAAAAATGGTCACCTCGACTAGCAACCTTCATGAAGAAACTATCTCCCAAATATAGCTTTTTGAGATCATTCAGCCTTTTACGCAGACTTCATACGAGCTATTCCCGTATACAAAAGAATTTTTTTTCAACCCCTAGACTACCCTTCATAATACAGAAACCACAGCCCTTTTCTCGATTCACGTGGATTGCTTCAGTGCAGACGAAGGTCGCAAGATAAATAAATAAATGAATAATAAATAAAAATACGCACGTCGACTAGCGACCACCGTTGTTCATGAAGTAAGCAAAACTATTTGCCAAACATAGCTTTTTGAGATCATTCAGCTTTTTACGCAGACATCATACGAATTACACATTTTCGTACGTAAAAGAATTTCTTCCTTTGCCCCTAAACTACGTCAGATAATACAGAAAACAACCGCATGCTCCTGTGCAGCTTTTCCTGGCCCTTTTTAACTCGCTCATGATACCAAGAGGACAAGCGCGCGCGTGACGCCAGCAGGCTAGAATAAGAGCTGGCGACTGGTCCACACACGGGCACATCAGTTGTCGAGGGCTCTAACGTTGAGTGAAAGCGGCGCTATCTTGCTCAGTGGTTACGACATTTGTCATCTGTACAATAGCTAAAAGCTCCATCTTGTATAGCGCTCATGTACGTGGGTTCGAACCCCGAGCATGGCGGCCGCGTTTCGATGGGGGCAATATGCTTAGAACACACATGTGCTGAGATTTAGATGCATGTTAAAGAACCCCGGATGGTCGAAATTAATTCGGAGTCCCTCAATACGTCGTGCCTTATAATCCTATCGCGATTCTGGCAGGTAAAACGCCAGCAGTTTGTTATTATTATTAGTCCTCCTAGAGTACGCAGTCTGGAGCCCTGCCATATGACGTCGCCCTCGTTTGCCTGTCCATGACAATGAACTGCTTCGATCTCGCTTGCACAGCGTGTTTTGCATAGCGTGTGCGGCTGCAAAATCGCATAGTTATCTTGCTGTCGATTTCAGTGGCGGCCTCCTGATAAGTTATTGGAGTACGCGAACTCCATATAGAACGTTTCAATGAGAGTGGGAGCCCCTCCTTTCTGGACGTTGCGCGAGAGTACAAAGACAGACATCGCTGCCTACGCAGTGCACTTCTGGGTGGTAACGCATATTTACTACAGCCCAGAGGGGATCACGGCGGCATCCATGGAGACTTCGTTGGAAAGTTGCATAGGCGGTAGTTCAATGTCTGCAAGAACACGAGCACCAATGTAATGCTTAGTACACTGATGAAGCGTACGTGTCTTCCAGAAAAGCGCGCACCCAGAGAAGGATAGAGCACGCCCGCAATTAACGGTCTCGGAAACCCCATCAGATTATTTGTAGCAATCCCCGCAGCAGTCGCGGAGCTAATTCCCCTGCGACGCTTTCATGTTTCAACGTTATTAACTATCTCTGTGAGGGCGCTTTTTCCGCGACAAAGTACAGTCGCCTCCGCGCCCATCCTTTATCCAAAGGTCGCTTTCGATTCGGCCAAAATATCGTTAATAATAAAACAACTTAAACAACAAAAACTGACAAGCAGAAACTACGAATACTCCGAAAACTACAAAGCGCAACCGAGGTTAACAGTCTAGTTGCTCTAAACTAAAACGCTAGTGGCATAAACGAAAACCTTAGTATCCCGGTACTGATTTAAACAGTACCCAGCTTTCCACGGGGGCCTCGAGGCGTCAGCAAGGAAGAATGAATTTCAGTTAAACGCGCTATTCTTTTTTCCACCTTATTATTATTATTATTTTAGGGGTCGAATACTGCTATTCGACTCCAGAATATGCCACTAAAGCTGTCGAGTATTCTTTTCTATTCAAATGGCGAGGAGGATAATAACAATTTACATTTAAAATACCGTAACCATAAGGTTCGCGCCAGAACTTCGATAGCAGCACGGGATGCAAATTTCACTCACTGTAGGTGACTCGCTGACCAACTTGACGGTATTCTGGCTGGAGTTCGACGTAATAGCCTCGCGGTCGGTCAGGTGAACATTTCTTGTAGTTCACGTTATATAGCCCACATATCGCGAAAGCCGTCGCGCTGAGAAATCAATGGGCCCCGCAGTGCCAAAAAAATAGATAACTACGTTTATATACTTACCGCATTGGATGTCGTCGCCATCCCTGTCAATGTAGTTCGCGGTGGGAAAGAAGGCCAGTAGCTCAGTACGCTAGTACCTGCGTTTCCGCAGCGAAAGAGGCGAAGAGTTCTCAAATGCCTTCCGGAAATGGGGCTATGCCAGGAGGGAGAACTTCCTTCTTGTGTTCACGCAAGTAAACGTGTCGTTTGCGGAAATGTGCTGCGCATGCGCGGGAAAAATTATTTCTCTACCAAGATACTCTACGCCGCAGACTAGCAGCCTAAATCCTTGTCACTATTCGGTAGCAGCACCGTTACTACCGCCAAACACCTCTTCCTAGTTTTCGAGTGTTCTCTACCCCGTGGCGTAGCGTGCGTAGCTTGTTTATTGACGTCCGGGTGTGGAGAGCGTGGGTGAACTATGAAGGTATGCATTGTTTAGGCAATGATCAGAATGCTTCTCTGATCCTGATTTCTCATTTAAGGCGGGGACACCTCACTCCGTGTAAGGAATGCAGTGCGTAAAGCTCCTTGATCGCATTATGAGTCAGCGATCGTAGTCATGTGACAAACAATCCCAGAAATGCCTAGCTGCCTGAATGGTGGTGATGTTTAGAATAATAATGCGACAGTGTACCTCCAATTATTCGTTTAAGGAAGTTGCGTCGACAAGTTGTCTCGCGCCCAACATTCTGGAATGCGCGAGAAGTGTGTTTTGAATGGGAACGCATCTTTTTCTGCTACAGGATAGGGAACCTTTCATCTTTGAATACCCCCGTTGCCCCCACCCCCTGCCCCCACCTTCCTTGTAACCAACAATGTTTGCAAACCAAGGGGGTTTCAAAAAACTTTACATCTCTCTTCTTTCAACACTCCACATACTGGAACAGAGCGCACATGAAGTCACCTGCCACCCACAGCAGCACAAGGGCTCGCGCATCGCGTTCGAATACCATCGTGTTGGACTTTAAACGGAACAGCACGGCGACTGCGACAATTTGTCTGGACTGTCCGTTTAATTGTAATCGGAATGAAAATGCAAAAATGTAACCAAAAGCCGAAGGAATCGTTTTTCATCTTTTGCCTTTGCAGTGGTTTCTCCAAGTTATTGGAAAATGAAGCACCAGCGAGCCAACAGAGGACGACGTCATTTCCAGAGAACAAGAGCCCTCTTGAAACTACAAGAAAATTTCACTCTCTTACCACTAGGTGTGTCTGTGCGTGTGTACCAGCGACCACCACAAGTACAGTACTCGAAATACATGGCACAAGTCAAAGGGCTGCCCGGTCGCTCTAATCTCGCAACGCCACTGCTTTCCGAAGAGGTGACATCAACTCGAGGTCTATGCGGATCCATAGGGCCCGAGATAAGTCTTATCAGCTAATAAAATGTTACGCGTATCACCCGCACAGACACTATTCATGCTCTCGCTGGTCGCAGCAAGGGCGGCTTCATGCTGCGCTACAGTACGAGAGACGAACAAGCGTCACCACTTCATACGATAAGCTTTTGTGATTCTCATCGGCCACCGCTTATCGTGTCCCTATGGGTCAATTGTTGTGTGCTGGTCATGTTGTCGATAACGTAAGCCCCCATCCGTGAGCAGTATTCCCGGGTTTTATTGCGCGTTTAGGTCAGCGCTCTCATTATGTCAAGTAAGCCAACACATCGTCACGCTGTTCCTGGTACGTAAAAAAAGAAATCATACAGGCGTATAGCGTTGTGGCAGACTTTAAGACCATAATGCTTAGATTCTTGTGTGTATCTTTCAGCTGCACAGAGGAACGCGCCAGCTGTTGAATTTCGTTCGTCGAAAAAGAATGCTTAGCCTAAGCAAGCATGTTTTTTCTTATGTCAAGTGAACCAGTGAACCGCCTAACCTAAGCAAGCAGTGTTATGTCACGTGAACCTAATCTAACGCGTTGCTGAGCTGGCTGGTTCGTATTTGCTGGCCTAGAAAGCGCGCCCCTCAGACGGCACTGTGAAGCAGGCATAACGTGCTTCAAGACATCGACGGTGCCTTTGTACACCGCTGACGCAACACCGGCCACAGGTTGCAGAGTCGACTGCAGTGTTGTGCTTAAAAAGCTTCGTTGTCCTCTTAGCGGCGTTGTAAGGTTTAGGACCGCCATTACAAACGGGGCATCAGGAACCACAATTCAAATCAATCAATCAATCAAACCAGCTCGCAAGCGTGAAGCTCGGAGTTGGTAGCTATTAATTTTACAGCGAATCTGTGAATGGCTAGGATCTATGATATTGTGCGACTGCGTCGACAAACAATTGTCCCCATGGCGTGCCCGCGCCCCCGGGCTACAATGACTAACCAAGGTCGGGCCAACAACGCTAAGCGCAAAACCCTTTGCCCGCCAGGATCCTCAGTATCACGAAGCCGAAAATGCCCGTCGGCAAAGCGCTACCCGGGAAGCCTCGGCCAGATTTCAGCGGCAGTTGGTTGGGAATCCGTTTGACTACCCATGTCGGTGTCTGTGATCGTCCTCTGGTTCGCCGGACAACCATTTCCACCATCTCCGGCGTGCGTGATCGGCGACTTCCATATTTCAGCTTGACTGTAATCGTGAAGTCATCGGACTGCCCCGAGCAACTGCCGGTGTGCGGTACAAGTGGCGACTCGTTGCTTATAGAGTGTGCATCGATTTCACCAACGAACGGCTACGCGTATTTACCTGTACCGACGCGGCCTCCCAAAAAATTAATGTCGACGAAAGTCTGGTGTCGCCAAGCCTTCCGTCATGTTGCACATAGGCGTGCGCAGGGGGGGGGGGGGGGGGCAAGGGGGCGAGAAGGGGGGGCGCAAGTCAGCCCTATACATTGTAGGGGGGGCGAGAAGAGGGCGCAAGGCAGCCGCATACATTGACATAATAGGGAGGGGGGCGCTGCGACGAACCTTCGCCCCCCCCTGAAGGGGAACCCTGCGCACGCTTATGCATGTGCATACGCCACTTGACTCATGGCCAGTGGCCAGTATAATATCAAGGGGGTGCCGTATGACGTTGGTATGGGAAATGGCCTAGCACGAGAAAAAAATTTAAAAATACTTAAAGAAAACAAACAGCTTCGCTAGTCTTCTATTTCACAAAATGAAAGACCTCTCATTCTTTTTCTTTCTTTTTTGCCGTTCTTCCATAATCCATTGCGTGATTGGAACAGCACAGAAATGTTATGCATGACCGAATATTGAAAACGTCAGTATCCTACAACGTGGTCAAGAAAGCGCCGGAGTTGTGTGCTGTTCCAGCCACCACTAAAAACGAGCGCGTTTTCCTCTAACTGCCGGAAGTTAGCAACATGCCAACACGAGCATCATTCATTCTCGGAATATTCTTCATCCCGAGGTGGAGTGCAGTCTCTAGGGAAGATGAATGCGTAGGAATTCCATGGACAAAAGCTTTGCAGGTTGTCGACATGGCAGCAAAGCAGACGTCACTGGGAGCAACGGCACCGAGAAAAAGCGTGACGCGCGAGAATACGCCTTTTCATTCGCGAGGGCGGTGAATACCTATGTGAACGGGATGTGAGTTATTGAACGTCAATGCTTGTGCGCGTCTCCATCAACACGCAAAGTGAGCGAGCTGGGACTCGAGCAGGGCTAGCCCGAAGTGTGACGGCAGGATTTGGCGGAGATTCGTATATGAATGAGAGCCCACCGACAGATCTGGCTCTTTTGGATCACGTTATCGTTTCTTTTGCCCAAAGCCCATAAATATGAAAAATCGGAGAGCCTATCTTAAGAAAAACTTGGCAGTGGGCTAGTTGGTTAAACATTATCGAAGATTTTTGCGCAAACTTTACAAAAAGTGACTGGGAACACTCATATTTGCGCTCATATGGGCCGTTTGTGTGCTCTTGCTCTGTTCCCAGTCACTTTTTGTAACGTTTGCGCAAAAATCTTCGATAATGTAGAACCTATCTTATTACCGATATGTTTAAGAGAGATGTATTTTACGTCTACACTGGCACCGGCTGTACTATTCGTCTCGTGACAAAAGAACTAAAGAAGGTAGAAGTTTAGGATAAAATGAAGCCTTGAAGAGATGAAAAAATCTTTGAACACGGGGCGTCACTGAAACCAACGTTTTGACAAGCGGTCTCGTCTTCTTCAAGGCATCAACTGCCTTGCTGCCCTGAAGACAAGACCACTTGCCGAAACGTTGGCTTCAGCGACATCCCCTGCTCATCTTTTCGTCCTCTAAACGGGACTGAAGGTAGATTCAAATATCATTGCGAAGCACAGGAGACAGATATTTCAAACATTTTTTTTCAGTTCCGCGCGCGATGCGAAAAAAAAAAAAAAGCACCGCAGTGACTAAGCGTACACTGTTATAAGGAAATGCACGGTTCTTTAAACTGTAAATACCCAAAAGATTTCGAGAACAGGCACATTAATTTTTCAACGTGCAGCATTATTCACGCGCTTGATCTTCTCATCTATAATTACTCATCATCACCGCTTGGGCCTGGGTAGTGGGACTCAGGCTCATTAGAATAAAAAGGGCTCTGACGACCATAGACGTTGCCTTCACAATATATTTGTACAGATTATTTCCTTCAGGCGTACACCCTGAACAGTGCATGTGCGAATGCGGTTCAATGGAGTGTAGTTAAAAGCTTGTACTCGTCTTTCCGTACGCAACGGTCGACAGGCCTCGCGGTCGTGACGACATCTTCAGGCATCTGTAGCCTTCGTACGCATTACATGACGACCGAAAGGGCAAGGACTGCGCACAACGCTTCCACGACTAGAGCAGTGCCGAAACAGAGGCGCATAGGACACTGGCACACACAAACTGACGTCCGCTTAGAGGCGCCCCTCCTCCTTCACTCCATACTTCACTGCTTCCGTTTCCCGATTCCTCCGGCTACGCAGGGTCCGCATGATTTGACAGTGCCGCGTAAGTCGCTTTGTTTTGTGCGCGAATTTATACTATTCTAGTTAATAACTTGTTAACTGTTTCTGTTCGAATAACCGGTGAATACGGTGAGGGAACCGGTGATTAACATTACTGTGAATGACTACTGTCAATCCAGTTTCGCTGCAGCGGCGCCATCGAGAAATACAAAAATTGCCTGACATCGTTAATGAAACTGATAATGAAACCTTTTTTCTTCCCTCTAACAATGCCCACAATACCAATGCCAATAAGAATGATTGTTGCCTCGAAGCGTTTAGGTGTTTAAAAGGTATGACGTGTCATTGTTTTATAATCTGTGTAATTCACTGTTATTCGAGTGTTTTTTTCTTAAAAAGATCTTGTGTATCGTTGTCGTTGTGGTAAACTATTACATCGATTGTTAACTGTGTTATTACCCATGTGTACCTCCCCTACGCAATGCTTACGGCGATGTAGGTGAAGTGCAAAAAAAAAAAAAACAGGTGGCAGAGTATCTTGAAAAAGTCTATAGCAAACTTCAAACATACTTTATTAGAGTCTCCATAGAAATTTGCCCACGTCGGACCTGAGGAGTGTTCCGAACCAGTCAGCCGCATGAGCGCCGCATAAGCCGCACTTGAGCAAACACACAATTCCTTAGCGATGACCATAGTCCTCACTCCGTCATCTAATAAAATTCATTTCTTTAGACAAGCTATTAAACAAATTGTTGCCTAGTTGAAGTACGTTACTCGGGAATATATTCATGCTTGCATGCTTTTGAAAGAATTTGCGCTGAAGCTCCGCGCTCAGGCTCCATGAAAGTTGCCGACGTCATTTCCGTCACGGAAATTACGTCGCTAAGAGTACGCTAGTTTTCTTTTCTTTGTTTTATTGATGTTATCCCGATCGTGCGCTCGAGAAGTGGAATGGCAACTGTTTCGCAATTTACAAGCTCCGTAGTGCACCAGACGTCTATTTTAGAATGGCATATATTGCATGCCTGTGTAAAACAATGTAAAGGGTCTCGCATCTTTACGAAACTGGCTCCACTTAATATTCACCACGCCATTTGTTTATAAATGCGAAAACCTTCAGTAGATCACTCGACATCCGAAGCCCGTCGTTCCTGAATATTAGCAATATACTCATGGGAAACTTCCGTGTTGGTGCACCTTCTTCAGAACGATATTTACATTGTCTTGTTTGTTTCGTGATCCATGGTCTTTTTTATAGTGAAGCGTTTAGTTATAAACTTTTTCGAGATACTGTTTTGTAGTTTAATTAAATTCTTAATTTTGTGTGTTCTTATTACCGAAGACTATGAAAATATGTTACGAAACGGTAATATATTTTTCGTATTATGCAGCTACATGCTTAAACGGCGTATCTGCGACCGTTTTTCTGTCACACAACAATAATCGCGGTAACAATCTCGCGTGCACTTTCCCAACGTTATCGCCACGCGTCCCGCACTTCCAGGTCACGAAGGTCGTGCTCGCTATCAGCGTGGCGTAGTGTTCGTGACAGAAACGTGGCGAGCACAGAGCTTTCAAGAAAGGAAGCGCAAGCAAGCCAGAAAATTGTCGTTATTCGCTATAGATGATTCGCTAAAGGGCGCGAAACCGTTTTATAGTGTAAGAAACATGAAGAGCATACTCTCTAACAGACTTGTTAGTAATGAAATTACAGTAATGACATCACAGTAATTAAGTTATTCTGCTGAAATTAGTGATAACACGGGGTACTTTCGTAGGCTGGTAATATAGTAATGTAATCAATCACTTCAAGCGAGTAATTTAAAGAAAATTACTTATACGTTTACAATTACATTTGACTAAAGTGCAGCGTGTCGGCTTCACTTATGGAATAAAACATTGAACAAACGAATGAAAGAAAAGTAACAAAGACAAGTTAATCTGAGTGCCGAACCTCAAGCGTGGGAGCGAGGCAAGCCCACAGAAAAGCCGCGTAGCATTCCAACTCGAAGCCTTGAATGACGTTGCTCGAATAACTTTTGTTAAAGTAACTTCATAGTAATTTCATTACTTTTCTAAAGTAACGGTGCTGTAACGAGAAAGCCCTTGACTCGTCTCCTATGTGTACGCAGATTCGCCCATTGAAGAAAGGAGGCCGGAAAAAAAACGCAGCCCACACAAGGGTCACAATCCGTTCCAGACTGTACGCCCTTACAAAATGGAGTTAAACAATCTATAGATAACCAAAACCCACTTTTAGACAGTCTATAGATTGTCTACATACATTTTTGAACGGGTGGCATGCAGTCGCTATGGTCGTATTCTGAAAGCGCCAGTGTGGCTAACATTTGATCGTGTCAACATGGAATTGACTTAGAAGTGTTAATAAGAGTCACCAGAGGGGGGAAGTATTACATATCAGCTTTTTACTCGAGCGAGCGAAGACGAGGAGAGCGAAGTTGCACCGCCGAGGACTCTCAGCTCGTGACCAGGCTGCCTGCCTGAAGTGTTCTAAATGCAATAAAAGGTACCGGACGGTACTTACATTTAAAGAAATTCAGGTAAATGTAATTAGTAATGTAAGCTAACTACTTTTAAGTATGATTTTGCCATCTCTGCCCTCTATCCTTCTCGCCCTTTGTATTTTTTTGTTGACCTGTTTCATTGCCATTTTTCAATTTTCTCGTATGGGTTCTTTATGCAAGTAGCGGCCACGCACGACGTCGCCGAAAGCAGGAGAAGAGGGCATTCATCGAGATTCTGCGAGTTATGTTTTTGAAGGGCCTTGCGAAATGCTTCGGAGGAAACGGAGAACCCGGGCCGGCGCTCCGATAACGATTTCAAAACACGCCCGCACGGCCGGCACCGTCTTGTACAAACACGGCCCAGAATAAGCACAGGGATTCAGAACAAGAGAAAAAAAATAAAGACCGAACATATGTGATGTCGTCCGAAATCAATATAACATTCTAAGCACTACACTTCACATATACCAATTCCAGAAGATCGCAAGTTCTGATCGAAAAAAAAACAAAGAAAAATAATAAGAAGGTCAGAGACCCATCATTATAGTGAACGATGAGCCACTGGGCCTAACCACGACAACGATTTGGCGATTCACTGATCTAACCTGGAGAAGTATAGTAAACGCTCTAAAATATTCCATACTGCAGGGGTCCCATTTCACTTCGATTACTAAGCTTTGTTCAATGTGCTGCCACTGCACAGTAATGTATACAGTACTCACGGACTGAAACGCCACATCGTTGCTTCTCTTTTCTTCTTAGCAATTTATCGTGGTAACCGCGTCATGCTGCTGCAAATTTGATCGCTAAAGTTAATGTTGGCTCTGACGTAAGTGTTCCGAGTAAAAATTACAGCGATATGACACGAACTGCAGACGCTGGAAACTAAAGTACGCGCCTTACTTATAGCCCTAAATCATCGCGTTTCAATACGCGAGTACTGTACACGAACGCTTTTTTCATTGCCCTTTGCACAAGTATGTGGCCACCGCCACCGTAGAAAAACGAATCGACAAACTATCGTTCAAGGAAAGAGGTCATACAGCCACTAGTTGAGTACAGCGACTGTATTGCTTATAGGCCATAACTAGAGTCACTGTATATGCTACCTTTAGGTAGCAGATTTGCGCATAGGTCTGGCTAGCAACCACAGCTATGCGGTGAACACGCGCTCCGTTTTTGCAGGCGACATGCCTACGGGGTCACCGTTCGACATGTTGACGTGTGGAAGACCGGTGATTAACATTACTGTGAATGACTACTGTCAATCCAGTTCGCTGCAGCGGCGCCATCGAGAAATACCAAAATTGGCCTGAGCGTCAGCTTCTCCGCAACGCATGGTCGCTAGCGGCGTTTGGAAGACAGATGCGCAACTCTGCTACCTAAAGGTAGCATATACAGTAACTCTAGCCATAACCACCCGGCTAATGACCCCTAAGTAATAGTGGCTACAACCAGTGCTACTGTAAGCGCTAACCACTGAGCAATAACCGATGCTGTTTTTTTTCGCTGAGCACTGATGGCGAGAGCGATTGCATGCTAAGGAGTAATGGCAATCTTCGTCATCACATTTTCGTCTGCACACACGCATACAGAAAACACCGCTGCAAGTGTAATTATGGGATTTCACGCGCAGAAACAAAGATATGATCGGGAGGTACGCCATTAGTGTGGGACTCAGGATTCAATCTAACCACCTGGGGTTCTTCAACGTGCGCTTAAGTCTAAGTACGCGGGTGTTTATGCATTTTGCCTCCCATCGAAATGCGGCCGCTGAGGCTGAGAGTCGAACCCGCGCCCTCGATGTTAGCTGCACACCTTACATGTCGTTGTTGCCGACACATATTCATTTGGGTATGTTTATATAGTTTTGCTGATCCTTTATTTGTACCAAGGTGCACTGAATAGCACTGTTTCCCGAATTCGATTTTTTTTTCCTTGTGTCTGCGTCACTGATGTCACCTCGTAGCGAATAGTCGTCAGGACGTTCGGCCTTTAGCTTCGCTCCGATTTTCTGCATAGTTTATCAGAAGTAAAACCGTTCATTCGTTCCAAGCTACCACGGCGGCTTAAAGGTTGGCTGATGTCCTCCTGGCGTCATTAAAATAACGAAGACTGCCGTTTTCAAAGAGATACAAAGAAATGCAGCAACGAACAGGTAGGGACTGGATGAATCACAACGTGATAACATCACGAAGGAGGCGCTGATGAAGAAAATTCCGAATCCGAGTGTCGCAGGAGGAACTCGAAACCCTTCTTGAAGGTATGGACGCTCTCCACAATCTGTGTCGGTGCGGTTCGTGCTTCTTAAATATCGCAGCCCCTTCCCCCCCTTCCCTATCCAGAGTACAAGCCCCGAGGACGCGCCACGGAGTGCAGGCAGTCACTGCGGGGAAGGAATCGATAAGCGCGGCTTATCTGCGTGCAGCAGAGATTGCGAGAGAAAATAACGGGAACGTCCCAATCGCAGCCACGAGAAAGAGCAATCGTGGCAGCCACTCGAACCGTGTACTCGGGACGGAAAACAACTGGCGCCGATAGCAGTGTTCCGCCGCCGCGCGCATTTGCGCCCTTTTCGAGGGGCCGCACTCTGAAGAGCCTACGCGCGATTGCCTCGAGCATCGTAACAGGAGGAGGGAAAGAAGAAAAAAAAAACGAGTATACGTAAGTATAAAAGTATATCGACGACATAGTGCTTTGGCCCTGAAAGGACGGTCAGTCGGCAAGTAGGAAAGCGCCATGTTTCCTATCTTCTGTCGCTCCCGCGACGCGTTTTCTCTTTCCTTCACGCGCGCGGTATGCGTTCGTGGCGGGATTGACCGCGAACGGTGGTGGCAGATTTTCAAATGCGTGTGGCCTGCGACAATGTAATCGGCCAACACTCGTCCGAGTAGCCAATGCACTTCGACATCTCACCCTCCTTATCACGAGAAGCATGGCGCCATCGTTGAGAGTACGTGGAACTATACGGAGCGCCAGCGACGGCTGAATCACTGCGGTGAAACAAGCTTTCACGGAGTAGCCGACGGCTGCCAAAAGCCGACGTTCACGGCAATCGCAAAGTAAGTTCATAAGGAACACACAGAAACTAGGGGTATCAACTGAAACTGAATCATAACGTTGTTATTTAGCCTATAATGATAGGTTGGCACAGGTCTATATACCAGGGTCACACGAACGAGACGAGTTGAACGGAGAGCAAACGCGGCTTGCTATCGGCACGCTGGCTCTAAAAGAAACAGCGCATGCTTGTATAAACTGGGCGGCCCGCGAACACGCGTCAAGTTTTCCGACTAAGCGAGTGTTAAGCGTCTGCCTAGTCGAGCTCGTTGCGATAGGAGACGCAGCTGTGTCACAAACGCCGTCTATATATAGAAGAAAGAAGAAAACACGTCTTGGCTTCAGACGCCCCTAGAAGTGTGAGAGTCGAGGGTATGCATCTTATAATGCGCAGCCAGCGCCGATCGCGACGATGCTTTTATCGGCGCACTGGCTGACCCGAGCGAAATGCCGGCAGTACTCGCTTTGCCGCATTCCCGGAACAAGACAACGGAAAGAAAAACAGGGCGCGCGAGAAAAAACAAGAGAAAGAGTAACATAGAGAGAGAAATAAAGACGAGTAAGACAGATGGCGGAGAAAAAGAGACAATGCAGCAACAGCTGGGCTCGCGAAGATGCGAACAAGCCTTGCTGCTGCTGCCGCTTGCTAGCTTGCAAGCAAGGCATCGTGCGTTGTAATGAAGATACAGCCGACCCAAAGGCGCTGCGCGTCGTGTTTCACGCCGCATACAGGCTACACGTTGTGGAAACAGCAAACGGCGCGTTTTCTGCGCGTGTAACATCACTGAGTGCGCATACCTGGACGTGCTTCCTTCGGCCTCTTCTCTTTTTTTGCTGGTTTCTTGCTCTTCTTGCCAATGACGTGCTTGTCCTGGTTCTTTCTATCAGCCAATCCCTCCCGAAACGGCTCACAACACATGGAGTTCACTGCCGACTCTTGCGTTATCACGCGTCTAGTCACCAGTGCGGTAACAACACAACGCCGAAAGCATATGCAAATATCACGATTCGCACGCACAAACGCACACGCGCACTTGCGTCGCACAGAGCCGTGTCTTCGAAGTCGTTGCAAAACACAATAATCACTCGGTGCGTCTTCTTGAGACGTATACACGCCGACGAAGCCACGCACAACCCAAACCACCGTTTTGCAGAATACTCGCCGGCTCACACAATCGCCGATGGTTCGGTCTCGGAGTCAGCACCGACGAGAAGGCGTCGAGGCGTGTCGAATCGACGACGAGGTCGAATGCGACGCGACGCGACACAAGCACGTGGATATGCTGCGGAGCGGAAACGACTCGAGTCTTGTCTCGAAGATCGTGCGTGTCGTCGTAGAAAAAAGAAAAAAGAATCCTCGTCGCCTTGGTTTCGTTCGCTAGCAAGGGGGATAAAAAGTCGGCCGGTGGACGGCTCGGCGGTCCGACTCGTTCGTTCCACGTCGATGCGGCGACGATGACGCGATGCAGCAGCAACGAGCGGCGCACACAAAGGGGGAAGGGAAGGTTCGGGCCCCGCGCCTCCTCTCCTCCTCTTGTTCCTTCTTGCAAGATAACGGCGCGAGAGGTCGGCGGTGAGGAGAAAAAGAAAACGGTACAGCCCGCGCCGTCGGCTATGGCTACGGCATGTATCACACGCACTGGGAGGCTGTGCTGCGTCGCGCGGCTCGCGCGCGCGGAACCAGCAGACGCGACAGCCAACGCGCCGGCGGCAGGCGATGCGAGCAAGGTGTGTACGTGCGTGCGTGCGCTCGCGCTCGGGCCGCTCGGGCTGCCGTCGCGTCGACGTCAGCTCCGGCGCCAGCCAATGCGGCTCTGCCCCGTGGGTTTAAAAGCCGATCGGCCCCTGTCGGCGTTCCGCAGTTCGCTCGGCGTCAGCGCGCGCGCTCCTCGCTCTTCGCGCTCGGCCCGAGGTTCAGCGGGTCGCGCCGCGGAGCGCCGCCGCCAGCGTCGGTACGCGAGGGGGAAAAAAGCACGTGCCACTCGGCGACGAAGGGAAAGGAATAATCGAACGGCTGCGTGGACCGAGTTGCGGCAGGTATTTTGGTGCCCGTGGGGACAAGCCGCCGAGGCAGAGTCGGGAACCGAGTCGGACGGAGAAATCAACGCGCGGAGTTCGTCCCCTGAGGTCCTCGAAGGGACCTCATTTCAATAAAGGTTGTTTCTCTCTCCTCTCTTTCTCGCTCGCGCAATATAGAGTGGGCGCCCACTTCTTGTATGGATAATGAACGTAAACAAAGAAATGCGAGACTACGCGCTTCAGTTGTAATGAGGCGATAATGGCACGAACCGTAGAGAGAAAAGAAAACGGTAGGCATAAAAAAGAGTCGGCCACCTGAACTAGGGCTCTAATGAAGAGAGGTAGCGCAACCAAAAGAGCTTTGCTGTAAATACCTTGAACAAATCAAATGCGCAACATAGCGCCTCGTGCATTTGCTGCTTTAATTATTGACGGTGAGGGAATGCTGAGTTCGCTGGATGTTACGGGCATCTCATTACAGGAGGAAAGGAGGTGATTTTAATTAGAAAGGGTTCGGGCGCACTAAAATAAAGCGTGGTTGTATGAAAGCTTTCACCAACATTTTTAATTAATAAGAGCAAGACTTCGAACCTTGATAGAGCTTCTGACCCTGACAACATATATATGATCCGAGGGCTCGCCAATTAGTTAAAAAGCCCCAAGACTGCCCTCATCACTCGCCAAATCAGTCTGCGTTGCAAGCAATGCACATGAGAACTGGTCTCCGACTTCGCAATTAAAATTTTGTTGGCTCTCGTTCGTAGTTGCTTCTCCTCCGCTTCTTCGTTGAAGTACGTTCAATACCAGGTCGAACTAAAGACTAAGCTAGTTGCTCCACTGGTGCGCTCTACCGAAATGAGGTGTATGGGTAAGCACGGACAGGTTGAACAAACGGGGGAAGGTGCCTCAGACAGGTTGGCCAGCCTGTCTGAAGCGATTTCCCCTGTTCGACATGTCCTCACATTGCGTTTCCATCCGTTGGCTCCCGCCTTAACGATGGATTTTCGTGCTTGGCGAATAAGTAACGGTGAAGACTGGAGATGGTGCTATAAAGGAAGGAAACAGAAACATAAAGGTAGAAGGCAGGGAGGTTGACCTGAAGTGCTTCCGGTTGGCTTCTCTACAGTATGGGGATGGATTGGGCAATGGGAATAGAAGGACGAGAGAGAGAAAGGGGGAAGCGAAAGAAATGCGTGAAGTCAGGGTCGCGTGCGGGACTGCACCACAAAATGCGAAAATAACGCAGCTTTATATAGAGCACTTGACAAAACAAACATTCACATTCACAGGACTTGGACAAGGATAGCGCTGGGAACACTGCCCACTCGGTTTTTATCCCACGATACATAGCGGCTAGCTTTAGATCAGAACCCTGGACAAGGGTACAGGTGGAGTATTAATGACTGTGCAAATAACCAACAGCAACCACACTTGATGGTGACTATCATCATCATCATCAGCCAGTGTACGCCCACTGCAGGGCAAAGGCCTCTCCCATGTTCCGCCAATCAACCCTGTCCTGTGCTTTCTGCTGCCACGTTATACCTACAAACTTCTTAATCTCATCTACCCACCTAATTTTCTGTCTCCCCCTCACGCGTTTGCCATCTCTTGGGAGACTAAAGTAATGTGGAATGTGGAAGTAACGTAATGTGGAAGTAATGTGGAATAAAACTAAAGTAATGTGGAACAATCTTGGCAGAGAACAACGCTTTGCGATAGGTGGCGAGACACTGGAAGTTGTAAAGGAGTACGTCTACTTAGGACAGGTAGTAACCGCGGAGCCGAACCATGAGACTGAAATAACTAGAAGAATAAGGATGGGATGGGGCTCATTCGGCAAGCATTATCAAATCATAATGGTAGTCTACCACTGTCCCTCAAGAGGAAGGTATATAACAGCTGCATCTTACCGGTACTTACCTACGGAGCAGAAACCTGGAGACTCACAAAGAGGGTTCAACTTTAATTGAGGACGACGCAGCGAGCGATGGAAAGGAAAATGATAGGTGTAACCTTAAGAGACAGGAAGAGAGCAGAGTGGGTGAGGGAGCAAACGGGGGTTAAGGATATCATAGTTGAAATCAAGAAGAAGAAATGGATATGGGCCGGGCACGTAGCACGTCGGTAGGATAACCGGTGGTCATTAAGGGTAACTGACTGGATTCCAAGAGATGGTGACTATAGTCAGATACAACTTCCGGAGAAGCCCAGATGATCGAAGCGCGGCAGCCGACCGCCTCCGCGACTAAAGAAGTAGTCCCGCTCATGCACTCGGATATGTTCTCCTAAGGCGGAGTCACCGGCCGTCCGGCTCATGACGTCAGTCTAGAGTGCGCGCCCATTGGTGTAGGTTTGTGTGACTTCCGCCTTTGAGGAGGAAATGTTGCGGGCTTCTAAAGTTGCATTCGACTATAGTCCGCTTTGGACCCAAGGGTAAGTACCGTGTCGGGCATGCTCATCAATATCGACAGTACAATCCCTCTCCCATAAAAATATAGGAACACCAAAAAAGGAAAAAAGAACAAGTGAAAACGCTTAAACGTCAGTGTCTTCCTTGCAGTATACCGCACCCCGCCAAAGCATGACGACATGATGGCCCTAATGGCACAACTTAGAGGTTTCCCACGAGTGTGCAAGCATTGGTGCAGACTCATTCATAGATAAAAAACGACGTACCCGCACTCCCGTCAGCAGGACCACGACGCGCTTTCCTTCGATATTTTGAGCTGTTCCTATCCCTCACGTCCTGACTATATATTTACGCTATACTAACAGTATAGCGTACTGTAAATGAGACTTTCCAGTTATCACCATACAACAATTTCGCATGACGAATGCACATTGAAGATGTTGAAGGCTCATTCATACAAAACAAAATTCAAGGAGCTGTTCGAAACGAGAAGGGCAAAGTTTTCGCGAAATCATTGACTTAATTAATTCGAGTTACTGGTTTCAGCAACGCCGGAGACACGACTATAGAGCCGTATTTCATTATCCTATATTAAAGGGACGCTGCAACGCTTTCTTTTTTATTTGTGCAACAATACAAGATTGTCATGGTGCTTGCAGCAAAAGGTGACTTTAAAAAAAACGTCACCTGACTAGGCCTCTAGCACCACGTCACCTTTTCCAAGTATTCATCGAATGGCTTCATTAAAAGAGCCTATTGCCTCACGAATCGACTGTGCAAAAACTTTTAGAATCCGTTAAGTACGAGCGGAACTGCAGAGATTTGTCGCATGCTATAACCTCTCTCTCTCCTTTCGTATCAGCAGGCGCGTTGAAAGCTACACAGGGGGGGGGGGGGGTGACAAGGGGACAAGAAGATGGACCCGTTCGTCCAGCGCGCGTCATGACCTTCAGTAGTTTTTTTTTGTTTTTTTTTCTCCGACCTCGCGGCTTACTTTCAGTATAATCACGAGCGTGCGCGGGGGCACGTCGCGGCATCCCGCGGCGGTCGCGGTAACTTTGCAGCTCTCGACACTGAAATCAGTCAATGGCCGTGGACTTTGTGTTTATGCCATCATCTGTCGAGAGAACGGCAAGGGATTTCTAGCTGACTTTGAGATTTAATTGCAAATCCCAAGCCGTGTTCTGCGCTATAACGTTAAGCTCACATGTTTTCAGGAGCCTCGACTACCGATCGGCAGCGCTTGCTGACCACGCTGAAGAAGTGTGGCAGGGCCTTTGACAGCGGAGCTGTTTAAGCTTGCCAAACCCTCGCGTGCTTTCGCACAAAAGTGGGCGGGTACGCGCCACAGAAATCGGCTATGTGCCAAGCAGCTCCTAGCATAGCATAGCCATGCATAGTATAGTATAGCACAGGTGTGGGAAAGGGTAGTGAGTGTGAGTAGGAAGGAAAGAAGGAGGGGGAAGGTGAAGCATTGCATAGCCTTGTATGGTATAGTTTAGCAAGGGAATGGGAAAGGGAAGTGAGGACGGGGAGGACTGATGATAGGGTGAGGAGGTCGGAAACGAGGAGGGGAGGTGGTAAAGTGCAGCATAGTCACGTATAGTATAGTATAGTATAGTATAGTATAGTATGGTATAGTATAGTATAGTATAGTATAGTATAGTATAGTATAGTACAGTATAGTATAGCAGAAGGGTAGAAAAGGAAAGTGAGGGTGAGAAGGAGTTATGTGAGGATGAGGAGGCGGGGAAGGCCGCCAGATCCATTGTTTCCTCAGTCTTCGCACCGCTAGTGCTTAGCTGCCCCAATCTTCCTTTTTTTTTTTTTTAATGCTCGCTCAAGTTTCTGCCATTGCGGATAGCGTACAGTACTCACGAATTGAAGCGCGACATCCTTGTTTTTTTTTTTTTCAGTATAACGACTGCTATAAGCATTCGCTTGTGATAACCACGCGACATCGCTGAAAATCTGACCTCTAAACATAATGTTGGCAGCGATGTAAGTGTTCCGGTCTAAACTAAGTCGACAGGACACGAACTGTCGGCGCTGGAAACGAAAGCCCACGCATTAATTAGCGCTACATTTTCACATTTCAATCCGTGAGTATTACGCAGGTGTCATGCTGGGCTGGCTATGGCGTGGAAAATTGTGCGTATGCTTCCAATTTCACAGGGCTATCACACACGCGCACTCTTCGCTGTTAAGTACCAACCACTGGCAAGCGCCGGCACGCGTTCCACGCGCCTACGCGCCAAATGCGTCGCGGCGCGCCCCGTGGAGGAAAAGGGCGCGCAACCACTGGCAAGCGTCGACCGCGCCGGCCGACGCTCGCTTTCGGCAGAGGCACAGTGTTGCCTGATCTTTTTGTTTAAAACTGTCCATGTACAGCCTAGAACGGTGCGTTGTCAATCGAAGCGAATTAGACTGTCGTTAAAATATTGATTGTGCTTCACCCACCACTGTTTTGACTATTTAAGAAGTAATTAATATCGCAATGACCAAAGTAACAACCACGGTATGCACAAGTAATCGACATCGGCGCGTGCGCTGCTAAGTTCACGTCTGCATCACGGGACGCAGCCAACGATGCTTGCGAGATCGCCAACGCTTGTGCGATCGCCTTCTTGACGCCTGTTCACGGCCATGCTATTAGTGCCCAACACGAATATAATCATCCTGTTCATGAAAATGGTTCTGCTCCAAGAAGCAGACGGGAGCGGCGTCGCCCGCACCGTCGGTGGGCTTGACGTCGTTTCTTGGCACGTACTTTAGTTACGAAAAAAAAAGGAAATAGACGTTTGCTGCAAAGTCCAAACGAGGTGCCCTAAAAATTCGCCGCATAACGACTAATACTTTTCATATTAACAAAAAGACGGCTTTCCCGCGTACCAGGGGCGTAGCCAGAAATTTTTTTCGGCGGGGTGTGTTCAACTATACATTATGTATGTTCGTGCGTGCGTTTGTATGTGTGCGTGTATATATGCGCAAGCAAAATTCAAAAATTTCGGGGGGGGGGAGGTTGAACCCCCCCCCCCCCCTTGGCTACGCCCCTGCCGCGTACCACGGGTGTCACCGTGACTAATATTCTAGCTGCCTAATATGAGTTACAGTTTATTTACATGGGCCAACATTGAGAAGTTCGAATCCTGGAGCAAGCATACATACTAACTCAAATTTTTTTCAGTAGCATGGAAACAAGAAACCAACATTACTGGAAACTCACAGTTACTTATGTCCCGTCTAGCAACAAAATGCATGTAAACTGTAGCACTGCAAGTATGGCCTGACTTTCTTGTTTTCTAATAAATGAATATGCACTGTTCACCACAAAATATGCATCGAGTTCATAATTAAACAGTCTATTTATTTATTTTCAAATATTGCAGCCCAATGCAGGGCTACTGCAGGAGTGGTGTACATGAATACAAAAGGAAAGAATGTATACAGTAATATCGCAATAACTGCTTCAACAAAAGCAGATATCGCCACCTGTTGAGTGCAACTGGGTAAAAAATGAGAGAAATAGAACACTAATATCATACAAGTGCCTCCAAAAATAAGATACATTCATTTCACGAGCGGAACCAGGTACATCATTTCAGTGTTCGTAAATATCAGAAAAAACTGTATTTGAACATGTTAGTGTGCACAAAAAAATGGGTTATGTCAAGATTGTGATTGCAGCTGTGCACTGTGTAGAAGGCTTTTGGACGTTGTCTGTAGTCTAAATATCGCAACAAACCACACCTGACATTTCATGATGTGACAGATATCGGCCATAACATTGGAACCGAGCACTGGTTTTTGCACGTTGTGTGTAGTCGAAATATCCTCTAGCGCAACAAACCACACCTGGTACTTCATGATGCGACAAATATCTGTCATAAGATTGGAACCAAGCACTGTGTAGAAGGCCTTTGGACGTCGTCAGTAGTCAAAATACCCTCTAATATAATAAATCATGCCTGAAACTTCACGATGCGACAGATATCGGCCATAAGATTGGAACCGAGCACTGGTTTTTGCACGTTGTGTGTAGTCGAAATATCCTCTAGCGCAACAAACCACACCTGGTACTTCATGATGTGACAGATATCGGTCATAAGATTGGAACCAAGCACTGTGTAGAAGGCCTTTGGACGTCGTCAGTAGTCAAAATACCCTCTAACATAATAAATCGTGCCTGAAACTTCATGATGTGACAGATATCGGTCATAAGATTGGAACCAAGCACTGTGTAGAAGTCCTTTGGACGTCGTCAGTAGTCAAAATACCCTCTAACATAATAAATCGTGCCTGAAACTTCATGATGTGACAGATATCGGTCATAAGATTGGAACCAAGCACTGTGTAGTAGTCCTTTGGACGTCGTCAGTAGTCAAAATACCCTCTAACATAATAAATCATGCCTGAAACTTCATGATGCGACAGATATCGGTAATAAGATTGGAACCAAGCACTGTGTAGAAGGCCTTTGGACGTCGTCAGTAGTCAAAATACCCTCTAATATAATAAACCGTGCCTGAAACTTCACGATGCGACAGATATCGGCCATAAGATTGGAACCGAGCACTGGTTTTTGCACGTTGTGTGTAGTCGAAATATCCTCTAGCGCAACAAACCACACCTGGTACTTCATGATGTGACAGATATCGGTCATAAGATTGGAACCAAGCACTGTGTAGAAGGCCTTTGGACGTCGTCAGTAGTCAAAATACCCTCTAATATAATAAATCATGCCTGAAACTTCACGATGCGACAGATATCGGCCATAAGATTGGAACCGAGCACTGGTTTTTGCACGTTGTGTGTAGTCGAAATATCCTCTAGCGCAACAAACCACACCTGGTACTTCATGATGTGACAGATATCGGTCATAAGATTGGAACCAAGCACTGTGTAGAAGGCCTTTGGACGTCGTCAGTAGTCAAAATACCCTCTAACATAATAAATCGTGCCTGAAACTTCATGATGTGACAGATATCAGTCATAAGATTGGAACCAAGCACTGTGTAGAAGTCCTTTGGACGTCGTCAGTAGTCAAAATACCCTCTAACATAATAAATCGTGCCTGAAACTTCATGATGCGACAGATATCGGTCATAAGATTGGAACCAAGCACTGTGTAGTAGTCCTTTGGACGTCGTCAGTAGTCAAAATACCCTCTAACATAATAAATCATGCCTGAAACTTCATGATGCGACAGATATCGGTAATAAGATTGGAACCAAGCACTGTGTAGAAGGCCTTTGGACGTCGTCAGTAGTCAAAATACCCTCTAATATAATAAACCGTGCCTGAAACTTCACGATGCGACAGATATCGGCCATAAGATTGGAACCGAGCACTGGTTTTTGCACGTTGTGTGTAGTCGAAATATCCTCTAGCGCAACAAACCACACCTGGTACTTCATGATGTGACAGATATCGGTCATAAGATTGGAACCAAGCACTGTGTAGAAGGCCTTTGGACGTCGTCAGTAGTCAAAATACCCTCTAATATAATAAATCATGCCTGAAACTTCACGATGCGACAGATATCGGCCATAAGATTGGAACCGAGCACTGGTTTTTGCACGTTGTGTGTAGTCGAAATATCCTCTAGCGCAACAAACCACACCTGGTACTTCATGATGTGACAGATATCGGTCATAAGATTGGAACCAAGCACTGTGTAGAAGGCCTTTGGACGTCGTCAGTAGTCAAAATACCCTCTAACATAATAAATCGTGCCTGAAACTTCATGATGTGACAGATATCAGTCATAAGATTGGAACCAAGCACTGTGTAGAAGTCCTTTGGACGTCGTCAGTAGTCAAAATACCCTCTAACATAATAAATCGTGCCTGAAACTTCATGATGCGACAGATATCGGTAATAAGATTGGAACCAAGCACTGTGTAGAAGGCCTTTGGACGTCGTCAGTAGTCAAAATACCCTCTAATATAATAAATCATGCCTGAAACTTCACGATGCGACAGATATCGGTCATAAGATTGGAACCAAGCACTGTGTAGAAGGCCTTTGGACGTCATCAGTAGTCAAAATACCCTCTAATAGAATAAATAGTGCCTGAAACTTCACGATGCGACAGATATCGGTCATAAGATTGGAACCAAGCACTGTGTAGAAGGCCTTTGGACGTCGTCAGTAGTCAAATACCCTCTAATATAATAAACCGTGCCTGAAACTTCACGATGCGACAGATATCGGTCATAAGATTGGAACCAAGCACTGTGTAGAAGGCCTTTGGAAGTCGTCAGTAGTCAAAGCACCCTCTAATATAATAAATCATGCCTGAAACTTCACGATGCGACAGATATCGGTCATAAGATTGGAACCAAGCACTGCGTAGAAGGCCTTTGCACGTCATCAGTAGTCAAAATACCCTCTAACATAATAAATTGTGCCTGAAACTTCATGATACAACAGATTTCGCTCATAGGATTGCACCAGAGCACTGTATAAATGTCTTTGGCAAGTTGTCTAACATAGCTAAACTGAATGAATGTCTTCATATTTCAATTATGCTTAAGTGCATGCATAGTCTAAGTTAGTGCATATACAAAGAACTGAACAGAAATGAAATAGTCCTTGCAATACATCCAAGGATTTTGCATTTGAAACCATCAAATAATTATTTCAGCTGGATTCAGTCTGGAGGAAGAGATAAATATGTGCGCAGTTTAGAATGGTGTCACAAGTGTGTGAGGTTCCAGTGAGGCACCGTTTGAATTCCTTCTAAACAAAGAGCAGCACAGTAATATTGCACTTTCATTCCTTCTGCACATACGTGTGATGTCATGCTCTTCTCTTCTTACTATCGTGTCATTGTGCACCTCAGATTTCAATGGAGGTGCTTGTCACTTACAAGCTTTTTAGCAAATTAGCTGTCCAGCTGTAAACAAAACATGTGTTATATTTAAGTAAACTGTAAAACGATGGAGAAGCGCCATTGTTCACATTCTTCCGTCTATGAGTATCAGACTAGACTAGGAAGAATGTGTGTCAGAATAGACAACCTGCAAAACAAGGCATGTGCAACTGGGCATGTGCTAAGGTGTAGTTGCACGGCAGAGAAGCAGACCAAGATTCAAGATGTGAAATAGCAGGCAACACAAGCAGCACTTAATCATGCAACTTTCTTTTTCGATCACCCCACTCGCTCACGTTCGAGCTTCTATTTTATACATGAATGTAAATGAGACCGCTGACAGCTTAATGTGTCGGCGTCGCTGGTACCCGGCACGAAAACACGTCACACTGCTACCAACAAGCGCACGCTTGTTGTTAGCTTGGCAACACACGCAAACGATTTGCGCCGAAGTCAACCAATGTTTCAGCGTCGTAAAATCCGCAAATCCTCCTCATGTACGTTGTCACATCACCGAAATGCGTTGGCAAGTGCGATGTTCGCTTTCGGCAATGATGAGGCGAATGGCGATGTTGAAAACAAACACACTGCGGTTAAAAACTCCTGCGTAAGCGCCACGCGAAGTCCTTAGCGTCATATATAGCGTCTATGTGTCGACGGAAACAACTAACATCAATTTCCTTCAACCAAACTTCCTCACATGAACTGGTTCACACGAACTCGACGGTAGAGGCCTACGCTGATGCAGACGACACCGCTCTGAATTGACTTCGCGGTAGGCGAGGGCTCACGCTGAGGACTTCAAACCTCCGAAGCATGTTTACACCCGTTCCGAGCGCAGATACACACAGATCAGAGCACAGGAGCAGCGACATGCTGCAGTAGTTGGTACGATGTTTTCACTCGGTCGACGATCGCACTCAAGACCGCTCTGAATTGACTTCGTGGTAGGCGAGGGCTCACGCTGAGGACTTCAAACCTCCGAAGCATGTTTACACCCGTTCCGAGTGTCCGAGCGCAGATACACACAGATCAGAGCACAGGAGCAGCGACATGCCGCAGTAGTAGGTACGACGTTTTCACTCGGTCGACGATGGCACTCAAAACCGGGGCAAGGGCAGCCGGGAAGCATTCGCTGGATTTGTCGGTGTCGCTCGAACTCGGCACGAAACAGCGTCCCACTGGTAGCACTCGCGGTCGTTCGCTGTGTCGTCGACGTACTGGATGACGACGCGGTCACTCAGGAGCGTTTGCGACCGTAGTTTCCGTGCTTGCCCTGCACTCGGAGGTGCCTTCGAAGCGGCGGCCATTAGGCATAGCACTCAGAGGTATCGCGGCCTCTGATTGGTTGGCGCCGCCGGCCCATGCCGGCCTCTGATTGGTTGGCGCGCCGTACGCGTGGTGACGTAGCCGTAAATATCAAAGTCGTCTTGACCCCGCGCGCCTCGAGGCGTATGGACGCGTACAGCCCTCCGCGACCGACGCCGAGAGGCGCATTTGACGCCTAGGCGCGTGCATACGCGTGCATACGCGTGCCAGTGGTTGGGGCTTTAGACTAGCAACGGCACGCGCGACGTCATTTCTCAGGTGGGCGTGCCTAGTCATGCAACGCGAAAGGAACACGCCAAATACGTTTAAAGAGCTCGCCCTGGTAATCCGGTGGTGCCGCGCCACCTTCATCAAAAATACTCCGCTCCAAATTGTATGGCTTTTTCCTTTAACTTGTAGTAATTGCTGTTGGATGTTGTTGCGTGCGAAGGGGCTCGCGATAGTTACCCCCTCCTTCCTCGATCCAAAGAACACGTTCCCTAGACACTGCACGCTACTGGCAAGATCAATCTTCCGTTCTTTTTTCTAGAGGACCCGAGAAACACGACTACAGTTGCTTGCTCACCCCAGCGTTTTTAACGGAGAAAAGAGAAAGATTAAAAAATAAATGGCTGCAGTAAGAAAAAAAAAGCGAAAAAAAAAACGCACACTCGTTCACGATGGACTCCTGGTAGACAAGGCAAAATGAGCACTCTCCATTAATGTTCCGTGTTTCCGTTGGTAGACACCTGCCGTTCTTACGTTTATCTTTATTTTTTATTGCTTCTTGTGTCCGGAGACTAGAGAGCTTAAATAATAGAGTTCGTAGGCCGTAGGTCGCATTTTTCTGGGCTACTTGTGCCTTGGGAATGAAGTTAGAAATGAGGCCACGACAGGAGAAATGTACGTGGCAGCACGAAAGGACAAATGACCGATGGTCAGTTAGGGCGAAGGAATGAATACCAAGAGATGGGAGACGTAACCGAGGATGGCAGAGGGTTTAACGCTGTGATAAAATTAATCGAATTTGCAGGCATAAAATGAAATCAGCTTCTTCAGCGCAGGACGACAGGGTGGCCGGAAGAAGATTGGGAGAGGCGCCTTGTCCTGTGTTCTTCTAAAGTCTGACTTATTAGCATAAATTGGCAAAAAAATGTGGAGCTCACTCAAACTCACTCATGAAATAATTTTGCCCTTAGGGTTCACTCGGACTCAGACTCGCCAAAATTTACCTCATCCGGACTCACTAGGACTCACAGTCACTAAAATTTTTCTCAAGAGGACTCACTCGGACTCAAACTCACGAAAACATTACTCACCGGACTCACTCAGACTCTGACCCACGGCTCAATGTAAGTCTGAGTGAGTCGACTCAAGAGTGAGTTTGCCGACCTATGGTTCTTAGTAGCACTCTACCATCACGACTGGGAGACTGGCGTTCGTCCTGCCACTTAAAGATGTGACCACTCCCTCACGCAACGCCTTGGAACGCGAGATCCTCCGCAACGCCAGCCTGGAGAGAGACAACTCAGGGCAGTGAAAAGAGCTGAAGAGGTGGCCGTCAGACACCGCCTCAATATCACCTCTTCCGCGAGAAATCAATTTTCACTGAATAAAGTTGTATCTCTCTCTCCTGTCATAAAAGAGGCTGATGATGGTGGTGGTGATAATATTGCCGTACAATGGTAGCGCTATTGCTGCTACGACGGCGGGATAACCCGCCGCGGTGGCCTATAGTGGTTATGGAGTTTCACGGATGACCCCCAGGTCGCAGGATCGAATCCCGGCCGCGGGGGCCGCATTTCGAAGGAGTCGAAGTGTTAGACGTCAGTGAGCTTTGATTTAGGTGCCCGTTAAGAACCCCAGGTGGTCGAAATTGCCGGAGCCCTCCACTACGGCGTCTATCAAAACCATACGGTGAATGTGAGAAGAGCGCAACAGACAAGGACTGGCGAATAACACGCACACACAGCGCTGTGTGTGTTTCATTCGCCAGTCGTCGTGTGTTGCGCTGTTCTTACATTCATTATGTGCTACCAACATGCTTACGTTTCCACCCACCATATTGTGGTTTTGGGACGTAAAACCCCGACATTAATTATTATACTGCAACGGCGGGACAAAACAGTAGCTCGTGCTTGACCGCGTTACTCTTCCTAACGAGAAATGACGTGCGTTCTGCAGAACGGCGGCGTTCGGCTTGCCGCACGGGAAAATAAATTACTAGTATGCCTAAAGAAACGCCTTTGCAGCCACCGACACTATTGAGTCTTGTAAACCTCATTTGCGGTTGTTTAACTTGTAGGTTACGCCAATGTATTTCCCTGATGAGTATTTCCTTTCCTTTTTTTTTTTTGTAGTTGTCTTGCTGTGTCCCTTCCACCAACACTCTGCAACGGGCTGTGATGATGGTCATGCCCCATTTCTGACGAAATAATTAGCACGAAAACTACACGAACAAACGATAAATAAAGGAGACTACAAAATTCGTGAGGTTGCCAACACAGTCGACTTTCGGTAAGGCACTCCTGGTCATAAGCTAACTTCCGGTTTCCACTTCCGTTCTCTTAATGCACTTCCGGTCTGTAATTCACATTTGCTTTTATCAAGGAATGAGAATGAATGATCAGAAATTAAAGATAACTCTAAAAATCTTTATACTTAATTTAAGGATCAAAACTGAATAATTAAAAAATTAAAATATGATGCGGCAACTTGAAAAAATAATGACTGCGCCATCACTTTCAGTCACTCTGATGAAGCTAACATGATTTAGTTTTGCGATTTATAGAACGAACAGTGACGGGAATAAAGAAAGGCTCGAAGCAAAAAAAGAAAGGAAAAATATTTTTATAAAAAGAGAAAATTGATCCTCGTTCTGCGAAGTGAACTCGTATTCTGCATCAGCATATACTATCGCTTATTTCTGCGGTCATCCTTTATATAATTATTTTTTCGCGGCATCTCGGTCCTTGTACTTTCCTTTTAGCTGCGAGAACGCAAGTATCCGGCCCCGTCTATACCACTCTCAGCGATGAAGCGCCAACTGTTGTTGAATCATGGCGGCCGCCGAAAAGCACATCAACCAAGCCCGAGAAGCTTTACACTCGCTGGCAAAATGGCGCTGCCATAAACAGACGCCCGATGGCAGCTGCACAGTTACGATTTCAAAACCAGTTCATAAATCTCCACGCTGGCAGCAAGGCATATATGCTTGCGAAATCACACGTACAGTGATGTCACTGCGACTGCGCAATATACACATATGGACAGCATTCGGGCAATGCCGCGGAACAATACGCAACCAACGCACGGAATTCATTTAGGTTTAACCTGTAGCAACAAAGGTTTAGCCACAAAGCTCAACGCTGATTTCTGCGTCCGCAGCTGCGAATTCGTTCTCTCGATTGCTCAAGCACCAGTGGGCAGACATGTTCTTTGTAAAGCTATAGCTGTCTACCAACATTGTTAAAAGTTTACGCCTGCCTAGTCTGGTAATGCGTAAAACTGACGTCATCACAGTGTCCAGTTTCTTTCACATACATCCGAGAAGAGGGAGAATCGATATAGGCGCTCGTTTCCGTTACACAATCGTCCGAAGCCAACGCAAAGCGAAGCCATGGGAGGAGCAGGAAGCCTCATTTGTTGTTTTTAATTGACGTTCAGTAGTTGTAAGATGAAGGGGCACCGAAAGTGAAAGAAGAAAAAATGGATTCCAGACCTACTTATCACAAGCCTCGGGTGTGTGCGTGCTCTCTCCTTTTTCCTCTCGCACGGCGAGGAGGTGCACTCGGAGAGGTGGAGAGACGAGCCGACGAAAGCAGAGTAGCGAAGGAAAGAGCGAAACGAGCAAGGACCGCGTTTAGATTATGGAACGCGTGTAACTCCGCTATCGTTCTCTGTAGATTCGTGCGCAGCTGTAACGTCACAACTGAATTTCGGCCTCTGGGTGGTTCAGAGGCCCCTTAAACTTTCGCTTGGTCACGTGGTACCACAGCGGCAAGGCTCCGAGCAAGCGCAGATGAGACGACTCTCCAGCAGCGGATCACGTGGCGTGACGTCACGCCTGCCACACTTGCGCTCCGGCGGCACAAGGTCATTGCGACGCGATGAATGACATTGAGAGACATGGAGTGGTAGAGCTTTCTCTCTACAGAAGAAACTTGCATTGGCGGTAGCCTAAGACACAACGTACGCATTAAGCGTTCGATGCAACTGTGACGGCTACCTCCCCCGTCCACGTTATGGAATGTTTACGTGTATGTAACTTTGTAGTGTCTGCCAGCGCCTCTGGGGTATTAAATGCGAAGCATTGCTTAGCGAACTTCTGCGACTTTGAGCGTATCTATCTATCTATCTATCTATCTATCTATCTATCTATCTATCTATCTATCTATCTATCTATCTATCTATCTATCTAGCCGCCTACGACTTTGTGCTCTCCTGGTCGCTTGGTTCCTCCAATGTGCACCAAAATCGGTATGGCGTAACATGACTGTATGACGAACATAAATGACGAGTCATAACATGAAAATCATGACACGCATGTCATGTACAGCATGATTTACATGCCACGCTCATGGTGCGCTGGCGGCCGTTTCGCTAGTTTGATATACACCAAAATTGGTATCTCGCGACGTGACTGTGTGACGAACATAAATAACACGAGTTAACATGAAAATCATGACACGCATGTCATGTACAGCATGACTTACGTGCCACGCTCATGAAGCGCTGGCGGCAGTTTCGCTAGCTTGATCTACCCCGAAATTGGTATTGCGCGACGTGACTGTGTGACGAACATAAAAACTCGAGTTAACATGAAAATCATGACACGCATGTCATGTACAGCATGACTTCTGTGCCACGCTCATGGGGCGCTGGCGGCGGTTTCGCTAGATTTATATGCACCAAAATTGGTATCTTGTGACGTGACTGTTTAACGAACATAAATAACACGAGTTAACATGAAAATCATGACACGCATGTCATGTACAGCATGACTTACGTGCCACGCTCATGGGGCGCTGGCGGCGGTTTCGCTAGCTTGACCTACCCCGAAATCGGTATTGCGTGACGTGACTGTGTAACGAACACAAATAACACGAGTTAACTTGACAATCATGACTCGCATGTCATGCACAGCATGACTTACGTGCCACGCTCATGGGGCGCTGGCGGCGGCTTCGCTAGCTTGATCTACCCCGAAATTGGTATTACGCGACGTGACTGTGTAACGAACATAAATAACACGAGTTAACATGAAAATCATGACACGCATGTCATGTACAGCATGACTTACGTGCCACGCTCATGGGGCGCTGGCGGCGGTTTCGCTAGATTTATATACACCAAAATTGGTATCTTGTGACGTGACTGTGTAACGAACATAAATAACACGAGTTAACATGAAAATCATGACACGCATGTCATGTACAGCATGACTTACGTGCCACGCTCATGGAGCTCTGGCGGCCATTCCGCTAGCTTGCTCTACCCCTAAATTGGTATTGCGCGACGTGACTGTGTGGCGAACATGAAAATACGAGTTAACATGAAAATCATGACACGCATGTCACGTACAGCATGACTTACGTGCCACGCTCATGGGGCGCTGGCGGCAGTTTCGCTAGATTTATATGCACCAAAATTGGTATCTTGTGACGTGACTGTTTAACGAACATAAATAACACGAGTTAACATGAAAATCATGACACAGATGTCATGTACAGCATGACTTACGTGCCACGCTCATGGGGCGCTGGCGGCGGTTTCGCTAGCTTGACCTACCCCGAAATTGGTATTGCGTGACGTGACTGTGTAACGAACACAAATAACACGAGTTAACTTGACAATCATGACTCGCATGTCATGCACAGCATGACTTACGTGCCACGCTCATGGGGCGCTGGCGGCGGCTTCGCTAGCTTGATCTACCCCGAAATTGGTATTACGCGACGTGACTGAGTAACGAACATAAATAACACGAGTTAACATGAAAATCATGACACGCATGTCATGTACAGCATGACTTACGTGCCACGCTCATGGGGCGCTGGCGGCGGTTTCGCTAGATTTATATACACCAAAATTGGTATCTTGTGACGTGACTGTGTAACGAACATAAATAACACGAGTTAACATGAAAATCATGACACGCATGTCATGTACAGCATGACTTACGTGCCACGCTCATGGAGCTCTGGCGGCCATTTCGCTAGCTTGCTCTACCCCTAAATTGGTATTGCGCGACGTGACTGTGTGGTGAACATGAAAACACGAGTTAACATGGAAATCATGACACGCATGTCACGTACAGCATGACTTACGTGCCACGCTCATGGGGCGCTGGCGGCAGTTTCGCTAGCTTGATCTACCCCGAAATTGGTATTGCGTGACGTGACTATGTGACGAACATAATAACACGAGTGAACATGAAAATAATGACACGCATGTCATGTACAGCATGACTTACGTGCCACGATCATGGCGCGCTGGCGGCCGTTTCGCTAGCTTGATCTACCCGGGAATTGGTTTTGCGCGACGTGACTGTGTGACGAACATAAAAACACGAGTTAACATGAAAGTCATGACACGTATGTCATGTACAGCATGACTTGCGTGCCACGCTCATGGAGCGCTGTCGGCCGTTTCGCTAGCTTGATATACACCAAAATTGGTATCTTGCGACGTGACTGTGTGACGAACATAAATAACACGAGTTAACATGAAAATCATGACACGTGCCACGCTCATGGTGCGCTGGCGGCCGTTTCTCTAGCTTGATCGACCCCGAAGTTGGTATTGCGCGACGTTACTGTGTGACGAACATAAATAATAGGAGTTAACATGAAAACCATGACACGCATTTTCCTCAATGACATACAAGATGATGTATGCAGCTCTTTGCTGGCTGCTTCGCATTACATCGATTCCACAATGCGTGGGATCTGCCGGCTTTTTATCATGGGGAAAGTTCTGTTCGCTTAAATGCGGCAAGTTAGACAAATTTGATGCCTTTCTAGGACTGTATGTGAGGGCCTATAAGTCAGATGCCTGCTCCTGAATATGTACTCCGCGTCGCTATCGGGAAAGAATGGATGTTCCACATTCACCGCGATGGCCACAAGTGGCGTTGGCTGACACATTTAGGGTTGCGCGAATATAAAAACCCGTGAAAGCAGACGAGCAAGCAGCAGCCGCCGCCGTGCATGTATTGCACCGCACGAGCAGGTTGCGGATTCGCCTCTCACCGGTAGCTTGTTGCTTCTCAGTTTAATTTCCCTCTTTCTCAATCTCATAAGTCACTTCACTTCAGTGAATATCTACAAGTAATTCCCTTTACGCTTCCTTTGGCTTGCCAGTCTGTTCACTGCAGATGGTTTTTTTTTTCCTTTATAAATAATATACCATAAATGTTCCATGAGTATTCCTTAAACTTCCTCGTTCTGCTTTTCTGCACGAGCAGCCACACAGTCTGGGAGTATCTTCCCAGAAGAGAAGCTGCTCTGCACGTTGTATTAGTGTACCATAGAAACAGTCCTGTCGCGTAAAAACAGAAGTGGAACGTCTTCGATGGTAAACTGTTTATTAATGTAAAGAACAAAAGAAAGAGGCGCTCTAAAACTGCTTAGGTGGGGAATACAAAGGGGGCTGCAGCGTTCAAGAAAAACCCAGCCTTGCGTTTTGAATCATCTGATCGCAACTGGCTCCATCCCGGGTGCATCTTCGCCTCATGTTCGCGCCCCGAAAAGACGGCCCCCTCCCCTGCCCCTCTCCACCGAGTCTCCGCCTCCCCGTCCCATAAATCTGTCAATGGAAACACATTCGTCAGTCACAGAGCACTGTTCTGGTGCTGCCGCCGCCGTCGCCTCTTAAGACCTTAAAAGGAAACAGCGGCGACCACGGAGGTAAGGAAATGAGAAGGAGGTAAGGAAATGCGATGTTACAACAGCCCAGCGGAGCGGGGATGCAGCTGGGATTTTATACCGGGATTGGAGTGGGGTGTTCATGAACCCTCTGCCAATGTCACTGTTACCTTATTCATGTTTTAGTGGAGTACTACTGAGTGCTGGGATTTGCCCAATTTCCGTTGCCCGTAAGTTTTTGCCCGCGCGTGACTTTTTTCATTTTTAGCAGGCCAGCGGTGACCAGTGGGGCTTGCCCAATTCCTGCAGCTCATACGCGCTAGGAGTTTTTGCGTACATAGGACGCATTCTGGTGTGAATGCAAGCTATACATGATGGACGAGGATCGTCATTATCTTGTCGCCATCGTCGCGATAATATTACTCAGATGCGGAAAGCACATTTTCCGCCACGGCGACACGTTCCAATCGCACAACACAGTCCGCATTTCGAATAACTCGTCTGCATTCAGCGAGCATCCTACGACACACCGCGCGGAAGGCACAGGGACCGGCAGCGCACATAGCTGAACGCGCGGCTACCCTCCATTCAAATGAATATGTTAAGTACGCAGAACATCCGAAGCCTGGCTGCTGTCGTCAGATTCGTGGCACCGTGCCCCATCTCGTAGCTGTCATAACATGGGCGCGATGGCGTAAACATACTGTCTCGCTGTCGACGGGCGAATGCAACGCTCGGTGAACGCACCGATGAGACAGGTCGTGGAATGAACTCGCAATACGCTGAAGACCACATAAGGCTCTCTGCTGTGAATTCTACTAAAGAGTTGTGCTGGTTGTGTACCGCTACAGGTGTACAGGCGCACAGCGCATGTGTAGTGATGATGTAGTTATTTTCTTTTCAAGGGAAGCATTTCCTACGCACTACCTTCGCTGGTTCCTGTTGAAGTTGGAGTTGAAATCCTACGTGACTGGTTCACACCCACACCGGAGAAACGGAGTTTGACAAAAACTGACTTAGGTGAATTGAATGGCTCTTGAAAAGAAAAATTGAATACTTCATGTAAACTAGTAATGGTTACTTTATAATTTAGATCGAAACCGTCTGGGTTGAATCAGAATTTTTTCAACAGCGGAGCGAGCATCCCCAACACAATTTTCTAATGAGCACGCTCCAAAGACATAATATTTGAAATATATAGATGCAATCGAATTCGACTAAATGCTGCTTTCAGTACGTTTTAACATGGAAGCTGTTTAAGCTGTCAGTAACTTGTGCTCCGTCGTGCAAAACTCACCAGGTGGGTATGCGCCACAGGGGTTGGGCAAGCCCCACTACCGTGTACAGCAGGTGCGATCGTTAAACGAAAACGAACACGCGAAAAAGAGGGAGAGAAAGAAAGAGAAAAAGAAAACGACAGAAATAAAGAGGAAGAGAAAAGTAGAGAGAAATATGGGGGATAAAAACATAAAAAGACAAAAAGACCAAAAAACATAGACAGAGGGAGAGAGAGAGAGAGAAATAAAGCGTTAGAAAGAAAGAGGAAGAGATACAAAGAAACAGACACGAAAAGGAGATAGAAAAAAACAGAGAGCATGACAGAAAGAAAGAAATAGATAGATAGAGAAAGAAAGAAATAGAAAGAAATAGAAAGAAACAGATACAAAAAAGAGATACAAGGAACAGAGAGAAAGAGAAAGAAAGAGAAGAAAGAAAGGAAAAAATAAAGAGGAACAAGGAAGGCCATCCAGCTGCAGCCTCTTCCTTCAGGCTTGGCACCGCGAGGGCGAAGCTCCCATGATATTTTTTTTTCTTTTTGCGTCCTTGCTCCTTGTTAATCGTGCCCTCCCACTGCCCGGAATTGTCCAAAAAGCCGGCGTTTAGAGTAAGCGGAAATTTAGAAATTCTTCTCCTCGATGCCGGTGATGATGTCGCCATCGTCCCTGTATACCACCGCCGATTTCCGGACTGTTATAAAAGGCGCTGACATGTGCTGGACCGTTCGACCGAACACAGTCGCAATTCGCTGGGTAATTCAAAGTTTTTATCCGACCAAGCCTTCTCTAACCTTTCGACGCCGACTCTATGTCAGAGTGTAAGCTAATGTAGGATCGTGTGGAAATAAATGAGACTATTCTACCTCTCGTTTCATAAGCAAGATCATATTGTCCTGTTTGTGAAACTCTGGTGTATTTCATTTAGTTATAAAAGACGTTTTTTTCTTCTGATCGGTATAAACTTACAGGCGAAAACGCTTTCGAATAATTTCGCAAACTCTTGCAGAAGTCTCATTTTCAAAATGCGAACATCAATCCGAGCCATTACCTTTCAACACCGACTTGCTCATCTCTTATTCCCGAATGATTATCATCCCAATGCGTTCCTATGTAAGCTCACTGTGTCTGATAATAACATATCCCCCCCTCCCACCCCACCAGTCTGGCGTTTTCTTTCGTCTTAAAAAAGAAATTTGGAAACTGTGGGATGTGCCAGGCGCGATGGATTCATTCTGTATGTTAGCGTGGTGTTTTAATGCAGGAGGAACGAGTGATTTGTTAGCGTTGATGTGCGGCCTCCTTACCCAATGTATGCGCAATTTTGCTTTACTGCTTTTTTTACGGGCTATTTTCGCAGATATGTGCCTCGTGACAAAAGTCAGCGGGCTCGCCTTGCGGGAGGGTTGACTCAAAATGTTTCAATAACACGTAAAAAGGCTGTCTCGCAGCGTTGTCAAGGTATCAGCTGCCTCACCCTTCTTCACAGGCTTTCGAATTGAAGAGAAAAGTGAGGCTACCTGCCCTGACACACTGACCTCATTGCTACATTTCCTCCTTAATATTAATTTGTCCTCGAGCTCTGGTTCTGATACCTTCTACCGTGCCGCCCGCTTTTTTTTTTTTTGTTTATCAAAATTAATTATCGGGTTTTACGAGGCAGAATGGCGTTATCAGTATGACACACACCATATCGAGGACTTCGCGTTACATTTCTTTCTCTTTTTTTTTTTTTTTGTGGCCCGACTTGGTGGCACAGTGGTTACGGTGCTCGGCTCCTGACCCGAAGGTCGCGGGTTCGGTCCCGGCCGCAGCGGTCGCATTTCAATGAAGGCGAAATACTAGAGACCCGAGCACTGTGCGAAGTCGGTACACATGCAAGAACACCAGATGCATTTCCGGAGCCATCCACTACAGCGTGCCTCATAATCATGACGTGATTATGGCGCCTAAAACACAATAATATTATCGGTTTAACTTTGACCGCTAGGTGTCATTTAACGTCCACCCAATGCACCGTACTTGGACGCTTGTTGCATCTGGCCCCCATGAAAATGCGGCCGCTGCAACCGCATTTGACCCGCTATAGTTGTGTTCACCCGACGAACGTGATCACGGACGAATGAGTCACGTGATATGCGACGTGATTCGGATCGCTCTACAACTCTAATTCACACGGACAGCGGAGAATTCACGCGCCAGAGGACGATTTCGGTATTTCTCGCCAAAGATTCCAACTGTGATTTTGGTCTTCGTCGCTTCGCGAATCTCTTCGTCCGGACCGAAGGAGCGCCGCGGGAACGGGTGACGTATGGTCACGTGACACGCAATACGCGGTCTCAGATCGCGATTTTGTGTGTCGTGTGAATACAGCTTGCACAACAGCGGGTCAAGGCCCATTGCATAACAACATGAAGCTCGTATACATTCTATAATGTTAGCTGTGCGGTCACACTGATACCTGTTCTATACAAACGTCACTCGCTACCGTCAAGTTCTATTGTCAGTGTGTTTCATGCTCAGGGCCTTTATACTGTCATTGCATGTGTTATATGTTTGTGTTCGCAACCAGTTATGCTTCTTTGCAGCGCGTAGCGAGACATATCTACGTCGCCGGGGGCGCCGCGGCTTCACAGCTTGTGCTCTGTATACAGATACCAGCAAGGCTTTGCTGAGCAAACATAATACGAAGTTTTGCGAAGCAAGCTTCGTGTTATGTTTGTGCAACTGTCAAGATGTGTTGAAATCACTAGCACGTCTCTGTATTTGTTTCTCTTCTGTTGCTGCCGCGATTCCTTTGAATATAACTGGGCGCCCTGTATTACCCTCATTTTTACTTTGTTTACTTGCATTGCACGTACTTTGCGTTCCCTTTCTTCTTCTTTCTTTTGTGGCGGGGGGTGGAGGGAGGGGGGACTTTCCTTATTTGCTTAGTAAAACTTGTTGTTGGGCTAGTTGGTACATGCTTACTGAAATACAAAAAAGACGTGTACCATCGAGGAAGAATTTAAGGCAGAACAGCAAAGGGCGTCACTCGTAACTGACTTTATTCTCAGAACATCAGCGGCATATATAGCCGTAGCAACCATGCGCGCGCACGTCTCCTCACATGCTCGTCAAAATGCACGCGATAAGAATGACAAAAACGACTTAATCGAAAAAAATTCGAAGAAACTAAATTCACCACCACGCAGAACAGATGTGTCACTAACACAGATATCTCTCTTCTTTTCACTGTAGTATGCTTCCATGGTTTCACGCGCAAGGGTATCATTACTCTTTCCAAGAACGGATACACCGGAAAACCCAGGCTCACACTTGCTGGAACCGCATTGCGCGGAAAAATGTGCTGAAAAGTTTATTTTTTACGGAAAGCTGTCGCTGATATGTGTCGCTGGTGTTCTGAGAATAAAGTAATTTGCGAGTGACGCCCTTTTTTGTTCTGTCTTAAATTCTTCCTCGATTGTACGAGTCTTTTTTTGTATTTCGGTAAGCTTTATTTGGCTTGCTTGCTTATTTGTTGTGTGTTTGATCGATCCCTGCGCTGCCTCGCATTGTCATCTAAAACGGAATTAAGAGCTTTTGGTGCTGGTCTCTCAACGCAAATTATATTTTTAAAAAGTTACATCACTTAGATTATTCGACAAAACAAAACAGCGATGAACCAAAACAGCGATACCGATTGTCGCGTTTATGTTAACGACTGCACTGCATGCCCTTAAGCTTGGCCAGAAGAACAAAAATATTATTGTATCTTGAGCTTTCTATTTTTATCAGTCAGACGGTCATCACTCAAAGCGGCGACATATTGTCCCGTTCTGCAAGGACCGTCGACCTTTAGTCAATGAAGGCGTTGAGTTCGAGTCCCCTGACCTTCAGCACAGATCAAAAGCATCGGCGCCAGAGTTTGGAAAGAGGCGCCTCCGTACACTTCGCTCTCATCACCGACTTCTTTGACAGCTGGTGGTACTAGCAGGTGGCAGTGTGCGTGACGTGACAAGCAGGAGAGGAGAGTGTGCGTATAAATACAATGAAACACTCGCATATATGTCCTTTAGCATTTTTTATTCCCTCCTAGGGTGTTCGGCGCGACGGAACGTGAGGTAGCTCCGCCAACTCCCCTAAACTTTCAAACTAAAGTAAATTCACTAAATATATATATCGCTGGGTACGAAAATTTTGTTTCAAGAAGGTAGCTTGGCACGCCCTCCTTCAACAATTGTTTTAGGAAGTTTGTGGGCGAAAGCTGCAGACATAGTGAAATTCGAAGCCCATTGCAAATACTGGATGACAGGCGTCGGATATGACAGCTAAGTTCATCAGGTCTGAAAGGCTTGTCTGGCGGGCTCATCCCTTCCAATTGTTTCGCAATCTCATAAGCGGATATCTAATTGATAGCTAGTTACTAGGAAGGCCAGAGCCGTGAATTGTGTCTGGCGCTTCTGTATCAATGCTGCTTTCAGAAACTGATTCCTGAAAGTACCAGTTGTTGTGAGTACCAAGTGAGTTCCGGAGGACGACGATCACTATAGAATGATGCTTAGTCTCATAGGTTAACGACTGAAACAACAACATGCCTTAGACCTCACGCACTTTTTCTTTCACATTTCGTCGTGGCAAGACACGAGAATCAGCAGAGCCCGTCTTGAAGTGATAGAGCCAGAGTCATCCAACAACACTCCCGGCTCGCAGTGTTCCACCGGCAGCGCTTCAACGAAATTGGCGCGCGCTTCCAGTGACAGCGAGGATACAGCATTGTACGTCGCCTCAGGTGAACATTCCTCGAATGCCGTATTGAATACATTCTTGGGTCGTAAGGCCTAATTGAGAATGCAAAGGCGTCTTCCACCGCGAGAGTGTACACCCTAAAACTCTTGTTTGAGCGCTGACCCTTGTACATGTCGCATGAGCCTGCCAACAATCTGCGCGTCCTCAACAGGCAAGCCGTCTCTTTATTTGTAGAAAGCATGCGCTGTATGAAATGAGCGATATGAAAGCTCGTCCCAACCGTTGACGCTGTGAACAGGAGTGCCTCGCATACTCTGCGCAGGCTAACGAAGCCGGGTGACATGAAAATTAAGAGTGTCAAACGCGATCTGTGATATTACCGCGAATATCCTTAACGGTGACGTCGTGCACGCTGACCTATTCGTAAGTCGGGTCTTGTGAAGACCATATTTAGGGGTGACATCCATTCAAAGCATGCCACTTCAGACACGAACAGCAGCAGTAACATTCCGCTACTACTTCAGGCTAGATTGAAGTGCCTAGAAAAACGACATGAAAGGCGGCACGCTCATACATAGGGGGTGTGTCTTTTCCCAGTGTGCGAAGCCCAGCAAAGAACACACCCTCCCATGCAGCAAACTTCCAAGTACGGAAATTGCGACAGTTTTCATAACGCCACTTCGAAAATTGCCGAGTCGACAACATGTACAAATGTCAGAGTTGAGAAGGCGTCGGGCAATATGCCGTATAAGTGTGCGAAACGGGCGACTTTCGAAATAACCTTTCAAGAGAAAGCAGCGCTGTCTGCTGACAGAAAAAAAAACGTACACGTGGAGTCATAAACGATACTAATGCGTTGTTTCACAACAGCGTTACGGAACATTTAATCGGAATATAGCTTGGAGGGCGGCGTTTCTGACTCGTAACAATATATTAGACCAGATATATTTGTTGCTTTATTGTTCAAAGCATTTATACGTAGCCACCGGCAGCCTCTACTCACGCGAGATGACATTCCAGGACCGAGGCGACATATGCTACAGCGTTCGGAGTAGGGAACAACCAGGGTTTTGAAAAGGGCAAATGCTCCCGGAGACAGCCTCAAACAAAACAGGGCAGCTGCCTAGAATTGTGAGCCGGCAAACTAACATTCCATGAGCCGGCAAACTAACATTCCATGTAATGTCCGCTTTCGCAATTGCCAAGCATGTTCGCAACTTGAAATTCATGCGGCGCATGGCATATAGGCTCGACAGCCGAGCGCCGCTGGTTTTGAGTAGGTGAGCAGATCGCCGCTAAAAGGGCGCCCACTAAAGTATAAAGAACAAAAAAAAATAGTGGCCTCATTTTCAATCCAAATGGAAACCAGAAACGGGAACAGAATAGATGCACGCGTTAAGCAAGAGAGCAGCGGCGTGGAATTTCACACTTTAATGACATATCTTGCTTATTTTAATTAAACGATAAATGGCAGGACATGAGTGCTGCTTACAACAAGTGCTGTGCTGCCAACTTTCGGAGGGGGGGGGGGTGAAATCTCCCGCATTTTTTCAAAATGTTGCATGTGTATATATACACACACATACAACGCACGCACAAACATTCATAGGAAATGGTTGAACACCCCCTCGCCCATCCATTTCCCGAAAGAATTTATGGTTGCACCCCTGCTGCAGAGACTCCATGGCCGTTAACGCATAGCGTTCTTCGTTTCTGCTCTACAGAGAGATCTATAAGCTTGACGGTTTGACCATCTCTGCTTTATGTAAGCAAATAGTATAAGGACAGAAAACGAAATATCTCTACATTGATGGAGTAGTTACTTTTGTTAACTTCGCGTAGTAGGCTGGTGCCTTAACTTCAAAGGATTAACGACCCTAAACTGGGATGGTCACAAGAACACGGCAACCAGAACCTGAAAGATATGTTCTTCGTGTTTGGCATCTTTGTAAAGCATGCCTGTGAACACATTGGCTTTCGATGTGGTGAGCACCTTGCCGGTCTTCCAGGGGAGTCTGCCTCTCATAGCCAACGAGTGAAAACCACTCGCCAAGCCAAATGTTGTGTGATACTTGTCACTTGAGCCGCACACTTGTGGACTCGAGGGTGCCCGCTACGCTTGAGTCCACAACAGCGTTGAAGTGGAGTTGCGTTCGACATACAGTTTCGATTCCCATAGTTTTTTTCCAGCCTGTTCAGTCAAGCTATACCGCAGGTGACGCTATATACTTACAGGCATTATGAGTCAAACTGTGAGCATCTTCTAAATAAAGTTCCATGCGCAGAATTCCACGCCAAATTCACGATGGTTTTTGGTCGTTTATTTATTCATGCAAATTTATAGTGGTGCCTGCAGCGCCACGAGGGCATTATTGCAGAAGGCGCAACTTGAAAATAAAAGGAAGCATATTCACAAAACAATACACACACATCCAGAAGAGAAAGAGAACAAATTCACCGACGATCACGATACTGCCTAACGCGAATTCTGAGCGCAGCTTCGTGTTGGGGCAAGGCCAACTGTGTCTGAAGTTTCGGCTGTACGCAAGGCATCGACTACGCCATAAATCATAGTTTTTGTGAAGTAGGACAGCACACACTACGCCATTATTCGTCTTTCTCCGGATAAGCGAGGTAAGCGCTACACATCTGTAAGGTGTTATGTGCACTTTATTGATGCTGCATGTGGCTGACGATGATGAAGAATTATGGCACTTTCCAGTAGTTGGGATGCATTAAACCACACACTCGTTGCGCAATTCGCATTGCGTGATGACTGGTTGTTATTTTACTCTTGTGCCACGCTACATTACATAAGTTAACGCGATTCCTTGCCCGACATGACACCTGTATAGGGTCTTTTTGCAAGTGAGTTTCAAGCACCAGCGTGGCTCTGTGGTGGAATACTTGAACGCCACGAAGAGGACCCGGATTCAAATCGCATTCGATCCTGGTTATTCTTCATGTTTATCGGTTACGCCAACGACGGCAACGGTGATGGTGACGGCGACGGCGACGCCGCTCCACGCAGGAACGGGCGCCTAAGAGCTGCGTTCTAATATGAGCTACTTACAAATCAAAGCATACCGCATGGAAAAATTGCAAGAATTACAAACGTTTTCTGATTGGTTGCTTTTTTGCCTTACCAAAATTTAGCAGGCTCAAGAACGTTTGGCGAGTACTGGCCCAGGTGTGCAACGGTTCGGTACATAACAATCACTATCACCTTAATTTTCTGTGCATCAGACAAAACGAACAAGGCAAAGTAAACCTGTGCGGCCATGTTTCCATACTTTGTCTCTTGCGTACATTCTATAGACGTTCACATTCTTATAAGCATAAGCGATAGCGCGCACTCGAGGTACGTTGAACACCTTACAGATCTTCGTAGAGAAAGTCAGCGAAGAGCAACAGGAAATAGTCGATTAGATAAGCAGATAGCAGCCATCAACAGAGTCCGACTATCTCGGGAGTTGGAGCGCGAACATTCGTGAGCGGCACGAATACCTGCCTTGTATTCACTACCGGCTCAAGCACCGAACGCGACGTACTAAAAGGCCCTGCTATCTCGTGCACTTCGCCATTTAGAACATCAAGGGGACATACGCAGGTCCATCTCCGGGGTGACCGTTCGGCCTCCCTGAGGAAGGTCTGATGATGTGGAGCGAGCTTTTGTTGTTTAGTTTATTTTTTGCTCCACGATGCAATGAGCGTTAATCGTGCGGGATCACAAAAATGTCAATGTCGCATTCAATGCCTCCGTGAGGAATCGCTGATTGTCGAATCTGGAGCATTCTCCCTATGCACGCTTTATAGCCATCGATTTCACAAACACTATAACATAGTAAAACGCGTGTGTCACCCATCCGAAGTGTAGAGGGAGAGAAAAATGAGATAAATATGAGGAGGAAAGGCAGGCATGTTAACCAGAAGATAAATATCCGGTTTGCTACGCTGCACTGGGGAAGAGGTAACTGAAGACACCGAGTAATTAGGACAGCTTGATACATAAGTACACATTACTTCGAACCACTAGCAAGCAACTTTGTAATCACTCTGTATTTTAGCGTATATTAAACCAATACAGCTAACTGAACGGCCACGTTTCTTCCAGAGCAGACAGGGATATTGACAAACATACAGCGCATGATGCAAATAAAGATCGCAAGGCTTTCCGTGATACTCGTCCTCGCGGCTAGTAGTGCTTGTCGAATATGCCGCGGGAAACCGTTGGCAGGAAATGCAATGCCGCGCACAAGACGCACGAAGAAGCGGGCGTAAGGCGGGGCTGCTCGTGAGCACGCAATAAAAGAAAAGAAAGTGTTCTACCAGCACAAGGACGGTGTCGGTAAAGATAGACCTAAACTTAACTGCAGAAATTGTGCTAATCTTCGGTGCCTCCGGTTTGGGATATTGCCACAGGGATGCTTTTAGAGCGGTGTGTAATTTCATCCAAGCTACTAAACGTACGCCGTTTTAATCGTGACGTCAACTATTCGCAAATAAAAATGCGCTAAAATCTATCAAATTTATGCGAAAATTTTCTGATCAGATTAATACGGCAGTCTGGTCTACTAGCAAAATTGCATAGTAATGTAATTGCAGTATTTATTTGATATATTACCTAATATTTCCTTTTTTCTTAATCTTTTTTATGATTCAACATTGTTCAAATTAACTTCTAAATTTTAAACTACGATTCCTTGGCCAATCCCACGGAATGGGTATGTGCCATAGTGCTGAAGGAAAAACAAACAAACAAACTCTTCTCTGTCTACATTATTGGTGCCGAAAACCCGGGAGAAGGCCGACATCCTCCGCACCGTTACCGTACCGAGGATGGACAAGTTACGCATAGGCATCGAGGCGCACTTAGGTACAACTACCCGACTCCTTTCCGAGGCCAGCGAGATCCTCCTGCAAAGCACTTTACCGTCCTCCGCCGACTTGCAGGACCTCATTGACGGGCTTCGCGACAGACTTCGCAACAGATCGCCGACGCCCTTGACGGTGAGGAGTTTGACGAAGAAATTATGGGCGCTCTGAATTACCACGGGAAGATGGTGAAAGCCATCCGCAGGCTTCGGTCCGCGATGAACGCGCGTGCACCGGTTGGTTCTGCCGTCATCGAAGCCAACCAGCCGAGGCTGAAACCAGGCTCAAGCGTCAGCTTCAGCGATTCGAGCATCATCCAGAAGTTCTGAAGGAGTAACATGCCACCATGAGCGAGTGCTTTAATGAAGGCCATGCAGAGCGAGTAGTGCCGTTCTGCACCCCTTGGACAGACCGTCTACTACCTGCCTCGTCATGCGGTAGTCAGAGGTGAGGTCGTGACTACAAAGGTCCGCGCCGTGTTCGATGCCTCATCGCACGAATACGGTGAACCGTCTTTGGACGACATGCTCGATAAAGGCATCTATTGGGAGCAGCCTCTTCCACCCGACGTCGACGACGTATGGAAGACGGCATCAGAACTTCTTGTGCTTTCTGCACTTCGTGTTACACGTTGCCTCTCATCGACATCTGCAGATCATCGAGGCGTGACAGTACATGACCGCCCTCTAACGCAACTCTGCGAGGACACCGAGGGTGCACGGGCGCTGACACCATCGCACCTAATAACTGAGAAGGCGTGTGGAGTGCGACCACGAGCTTCTGCTACGATTGTGGAAAATCAGGAAGACAGAATATTTGCTTCGCCTGTGCTCCGCTCATCAGTGCCATCCATCTTCGTTCCGACTGCACGTTGGCGACATTATGATTCTCCAGAATGACAGCGTGCCGGTACTGCAATAAAAAAAAAAAAAAAAACCGCCAGGCCTGCGCGGAAGACGCAGTACAGTCACAGTGAAAGCTGGATGAGCAGCATTTCTAGAGCCTGTTATAAACCCTCTTGTGGCTACTAATACAACTACACTAGCAACGTACCCAATACGCCACAAATCATAATTTTTGTGAAGTCGGGAAGCACCCACTACGCCATTATTCGTCATTCTGCGGAGAAGCGCGGTACCATCCGTAAGGCATAATGTGCACTTTATTGATGCGACAGCTGATGACAATGAATTATGGCTGATCCCTTTGTAATGGGTTGCAAGCTTTAAACGATAGTTACGTAATTCGCATTGTGTGACGCCCGGTCGTTACTTCACTCTCCCACCAAGGTACATAAGATACGTTAACGTGAGAGAGAGAGAGTAGATCATGGGGGCCTTGTGGGCTTCCTTGGCAACCAATACAAGTGCAGTTGCGAGGAACTTGCGCTATAAATCATCATAATTTTTGTGAAATAGGGAATCAGCCACTATGCCATTTTTCGTCAATCTGCGGAGAACCGTGGCACCCGCTAAACACTGTAACGCATTATGTGCACGTTGTTGATGCTGTGGCTGATGACGAAGAAGAATTATTTCAGAGCCCTTTGTAATGGGTTGGAAGCATTCTACAACCCACTCGTTGCGCAATTCGTATTTTGTGACGCCTGGTTACAGAATTCGCGTTGTGTGACGCCATTTTACTCTTATACCACGCTACATTACATATGTTAATGTGGTTCCTTCCGGACATGGAGCCTGTATAGGGTCTTTTTGCAAAGCAGTTTCAAGCACCGGCATGTCTCTGAGATAGAATACTGGCCCAGGCTCGAACTCCTTTCCATCCTGCATATTTGTTCTAATTTCGTTTCTTTTTTTCTTATTTCGCTCGATAGCAGTTACGGACACCGGCGGCGGCGGCGGACAACTACGGCGCCAAAAACGGCCCTTGTTGTGATCGTAGTAAAACTCAGCAGAGTGTCAACAGATCGTATCCAGGCAAGGACGGCATGGAGAGAGATTTCGAACTCTCCTACCCAAACGGCCAACAAGCCCGGCGCACGGCTCATCGGCTGTACCTACTGGAGGCAAGCGACCACACCGTGTCCCCGGGAGGATTTTGAATCTGCCGCGGGACATGCAATGCCGCGCACAAGACGCGCGAAAAAGCTGGCGTAAGGCGCGGCTGCTCGTGAGCACGTAACAAAAAAAGTCAGTGTTTCGCCGCAACGGCGAAGCAATGATTGCGATAGCAATAAATTGTAATGTAACGCGAAGAACGGAAAGCAGTTCGAAATTGCCAGCGCGTCGCTCGAGCCCAAAGGACGCACGAAAAGAACGCACACAGGACGAGCGCGAACTAACGCGTCACAGCTTGACACTTGAAGCGCACTGCTCAAACATAAAGCAGGACGCACGAAACGAACGAACAGGTACACACAAGACAAGCGCGAACTAATTGTCACAGTTGTTACTTATTTCTGTTTGAACAGCGCGCTCCTTTCGCAAACGCTGCCGCTGCAGCGAGCGAAGCGAAGCACCCCACCGGCCGCCGATAAGCGCACGAAAGCGACGACGCCCTGTAGAGCGAACAGCAACTGCGTTCGCAGGGGCGGGGCGACGATCCTTAAAGCGCACCACACGCGCACACGTCGTGACATCTATGTGGCCACTAAGAAAGCGTGCTGAATTACATGGTGTATATAAATAGCTCGCCGTTAGCAGGCTGAGAGACGGTGCTGTCGTGGCCTAACGTCTAACGCGGCGGGCTGCAAAGCGAGAGGTCGCCCGTTCGATTCCGCGCGTCGGAAAGAATTTCTTAGTTATTTTTCTTTGTGGCATTTCTATATATTGTCGGAATTGATGTACAAGTGAGAACGATGAAGTACGATAAATGTGCTTACAATATATACATACATATACATATACGGTGAATGACGGCGACGGGGACGGACATTTTTCAGCCGAGACTGTCCATATAATTGCTATCGCAATAATAAAAAAAAGTGTTCTACCAGGGCAACGAGGAGGTCGATCTCTTCTTTCTCTCTACAATGCTGTTAGGGTGTGGTGTCCATGAGGATAACATCGCCTTAAATGTTCTGTTTAGATGCCTGCTGAGCCACTTCGTGGACAGTTGTGTTGCGTCGCGCTGAGTGGTGACCCGGAATCCAATCGATTGTGAGAATAACTTCCTGGATAGTCTATTATGACAGTCACCGATCAGAATGTAGTTTCACAAGCGTTAATCTGCTGAACATGTTAAACTCACGGGTTTCCTCTATTCGGAAAATTAATTGTTCGATGGTTTATCTCTCTTGCGTTGCAACTGTATGAGTGGACACTACCCGGTAAGCTCTCCGACCCACTAGATGAGCGGCCATCGTAACAATCGGCTGTCAGTCCATTTGATGAAACGGCGCTTGAAAATCGCTTCAAAATCGTATATCTATCAGAAGATATTAAATGCTATAATGAGTAATGAGAAAAAAAAAGCTCTGCTGTCTGCCTAACGCCCTTTACATTGGCCATTGTAATGCAGATACAAGCGAACGAGGAACACCTTTGCTGAAAAAAAAAAGAACAACAAAAAGAAGGAGAAATAAACGGGAATGAACAAATTGTTTACCGTGATTCTTGGCGCAGCGAGGCACATTTTCATGCCGGAATCAAATTCTTGTTCTGGACCACGCCGCAACATGGGATTGGACACACTTCCAAACTGCGCGTCATCCACCTATACCCTTGAGCCTGCACCTTACCTTTGCGAAGTGTGCGGGGACATAACTGCGCAAGAGTACGGTCAATTGAACGGCCTGCAATGTATTCACGGCGCTATAACGCTCGGAAACAACAGAGACAAGACAAAAGAAGTGCCGGAACAAGTTGTTTCCCGTAAACTGAAGGCTTATTCTTCTGGTGCATTGTTTGGACAGGCTCCCCCCTGACGCTCTTTTTGTCCGCGTGTTTCGAACAAACACTCAGGCCAGCGTTCGGGTCATTTCTCCATCCTCACACATGCTCATGCATGTGCTTTGTCTACAATCCAGGGTCACGTGAGCGAGGCTGTGAACTATTACACGAAAGGCCTCCCCATGCAAGTGCTAGTTAAGTACCCCGTAATAAAATTAATTTCTGGGGTTTTACGTGCCGAAACCACTATATGGTTATAAGGCACGCCGTAGTGGAGGGCTCCGGAAATTTCGACCATCTCGTGTTCGCTAACGTGCACTGACATCACACAGTACACGGGCCTGTAGCATTTCGCCTATATCGAAATGCGCCCACCCCGGCCGGGCTTCGATATATACCGCGACATTCGGGTCAGCAGCCGAGCACCCTAACCATGCACTGTACCACCTAGGCGGAATAGCACCCGGTTATTATTGGGCCCGTATACGTTCGAAGGTTCGTTTCCATCTTTTGGCTTGGTATATAGAACAAGCATCTTCTCGAGACCTCTGTAGCACGCACGTATTGTATACTCGCGTCCAAGGTTCATCTATTCTTCGTAACAACTGCAACAATGAACCAACACCGGCCGCAGATTTTAGAGCAGATTGGGACAAAGGCAGGACATAGTTCGAACAATGCACTGTCGTAAAAAACTAGGTCTGAACTTAGCACCAAGTCTCTAAACGTGACAACTGCACTTGGATTGTAAAGTCTCCCCAGCTGCTCGCGCCGTACGGCACCAAAGACTTTACACTTACTCATTTATCATAGTGAAGTTTTACACTACATATCTCTTACAAACTTGCACGCTTTGACGCAATCTCATCACCTAGAGCTTTGACTACAACACACCTCGAGTTTTGAGCTTGATCCCTATACAAGAGGGCGAAGTCCGCCAGTAGTGAAACAAAGAAGTGCACGACCGCTCGTGGGATCCAACATCTGTCGTGAGGAACAGTAGCCCGGAGCTTAAATATTTAAGCCAGGATTGCGCACATGCCTGTCGTGCCACGTATATGCAGTCACTCTCCGAAACCTGCGGAGGGTGCGTCATTTGCCTGTTTCTTGCTTTTTATTTTAATGGAGGCTGTTGTAAAGCTTTCTATACATATTTTTCAAAGTAAGTTTTTCATTCGCCGATCGCACATTATGGCGACAATTCTAGCAGCCAGAAGTGTCAACAGTTGATTAGCACGAAGCTAACAGTGGAATCTGATCACGCGATGATATAGAAGGGGACTGCAGGTTAAATTCGACCACCTGGGGTTATTTAACGAGCTCCTGATTCCGCAAAATTGGAGTTTGAAGTGAATATTTTAGAACTCACGGGGTTCGGCGTCATATGCGAAAATCCCGGCGCCGGCCAGCATACAAAGATGCGGCCGTCTAAGGTGCGCCGGTCACATACGTGTTTTGTATGCGCCGTTTACCAATAATTGATTATCTCTTGATCGTAGGCTTGTCGGTGATCCGCCCTTTCGGATATGGCAATCTGACTGTCTATAAAGGTAACCTGTCGTTTCACGTCGCCACGTTTAATTGTTGCCTGGATATGAACGCATGACAGTCGTTGTTGCCAGTAGCAACTGAAGTGTGGCGCTGCCATAAGCACATGAAGGTTCACTTCTCGGCATGGAGGAAGGAAACAGTTTGCAGGATGCATTGCTCAATGCGAAAGAAAGAAAGAAAGAAAGAAAGAAAGAAAGAAAGAAAGAAAGAAAGAAAGAAAGAAAGAAAGAAAGAAAGAAAGAAAGAAGGAAAGAAAGAAAGAAAGAAAGAAAGAATCATAATTGTTGGGGTTTAATCTCCCAAAACCACGATATGATGATGAGGGACGCCGTCGTGGAGGGCTCCGGATATTTCAACACCTGGGGTCCTTTAACGTGTATGTAACTCTAAGTACACGGACCTCAAGCATTTTCACCGCCATCGAAAATGCGGCCGCCGAGGCCGTGATTCGATCCCACGATCTTCGGGTCAGCAGTCGAGCATATAACCACTAGACCACCATAGTCAGCCCTAGTTTCAGCGAATCTTACTTTTTTTGCATTTTATGAAGCAGTAAATAGCAAGAAGGGACCGAGTCCGTGACCTGCAGTTGAGCAGCTGATGCAGTCGTTACTGCAGGCTGCCCCGGGCGGTAGCTCGGTCCCTCATTAGATAATTGCATATCATTGCCCTATAGTGTACTAAAAGAAACTATATGTTATATTGTTTGTTTAATGACGACAGGTTTCTACCCTTACGTGGATGCCGATCCATGCCAGAACAACCAAAACTCGCTTAGGTTGAAGACTGGTCGCGTTGATATAGCATAACTGTAGTTGGATAGCACAACGATTCGACTCGACACAAATTTCGACTCCATACGCAACAGAGCGCTCTGTTACGAGTGAATCGTTTCTGTGCGTTCCGTCCACTTGTTGTATACGTTAAGCCAAAACTCCCTTTCCTGCCCCTAATTTGTCATGTCAGTGATAACACCGCCTAGATGTTTTCCTTTTTCTCCTAGCCCGCATTGTTCATATTAGTAGCGAATAGGGCTGCTGACGTCACACAGCTGTGATACAAAGAAGCATGACTATGCGCAGTTCTCCCGACACTGTTCACAGCTGTCGGACGCCGTGGCCCCTCAAAAAAAAAACAGAGGGGGGGGGGGGGCAATTTCTATTATTCTTCCTCAGGAATTATATTGCAAGCCTATGGCCGCACAATGCTTTTAGGTAAATACACTCCGGAAATACGCAAGAGATTTCAGCAACCGGCTTATGGAACTATGCAGTTACCACAGATGCTATTTTGTCGCAAGGCGGTAAAATGCAGCTGCACGCTGCTTTTTGGTATCACATGACAAGGACTGTTGCAAATCAGCTAGCACAAAATTGAACAATGCGTATTATGCGCCGGTTGGCTTGTTCTCTCATGGCTGTCGTAATGGAAAGTCGTCAGGCGGCAAACTATAGGCATCGTTGAAAGCACATCCTTAAACAAGAGCAGGCGCACGAACGCAGCTGGAACACATGCAGTCGCATAATGACACTTTTTCGGTGTCTCTTACAATAGGAACGCAAATAGTAGGCGATGAACTATCGCTCAGGACGCCACCTATAAAGTGTACCTTACTGACATGAACTGAATTTTGCATACAGCAAGACACATATTGGTCTATTTTTATAGCTTCTAAATGCTTTAAACAAAAACACCGTGTTTAGCGTGCTGCATTGAAGGACTTGTAAGGGTAAACGGCATCGGATAAATCTATGTAATGGATTCGGCCTTCAGCATCACCTTGGAATGACTTATCTATTTTAAGTAGTGCTTCGCAGCAGAAGTGTTTTTCGTTGATCTCCAGGAATTCTTCTCTGCTCGAAGCGGTATTATGGCACCGTTATTAAATACAGGTACTACATTGCTTTTATCTGCATAGGTGTGCAAGAAAATGTTGTTGTGCTGGTCAGGGATGTGTCGCTATTGTGAGTGCATCCATTTGTGCGCGATGTGACGTTATATAGATAAATTTGTTATTGCTACAAGCTCCTGGATTCGGACGAACGAAGCGATAAGGACAAATTATGAACACACGCACACACACTGCGCTGGCTAGGAGAAAGGTTCGCTTTTGCAGCCATGTACAAATTAATTATGCATTAAAGGCTGCACTTCTCATTATAAGGTACAAATAAAGAAAATGGGGGAACGCACCAAGCTGAGGCGCTTAACGTGACTTACAGTACAGTTCTCTTGCTAATCACAGTGCTTGCCTGTTGCTGCCCGTTGTTCACTGGGAAGTGGGACCAGTCAAGCTGCCGCTATGCAGTTTGTGTACAGCCATCCTCACTGCTTATGTACATCAGTGTACTTATGTAGCGAAATAAATTTAAATTCAATTCAGAAAGCCTACAGCCTATGCGTTATGATGCCCACAGCTTTCAAAGAATACTCAATATCACCTGTCGGCGAAACTCTGAGAGGGATAGCAAGGTTGAGCTTTGCGTGGAACGAGATTCAGAACGCTAAAACGGCGAAGTAGTCATAGTAGCGTCTTTAGAAGTGTCGCAGCCAGAATATTCCGAGATGAGAGTTGTTCGGTGCGAAAAGGAACGATCATATATACTTACGTCGACTCTGAGCCCGGTGCGGTATTCAGATGCCCGCTCATCAGCAGGACCATAGTGTGTGTGCGCACAACGCTCATGTCCGGCAAAGGAAACAACAGCGTTGCCATGACTTCGGTGAAGCCTATCAGAGAGCAAAGTGATGGTATGCTCATCTCGTCCCTGTTGAACTGCAATGCTCTCGCGTCACTGGACACTTTCTAGTCCTTAGCACTGTGGCCACGAATGCTCCGTCGATAGCAGGGCATCACGGCAACGCCGACGCCAGCGTCGACGGCCGAAGTGTGCCACGAACGCTCATGTACTTGCTACGGCAACAAAAACCTAGTTCAGTCGCCGCACTATTGCAGACACGGATAAAGATTACCTCTGGCGAATTCCCTATAGTTTAGTGATGCGATGACCCGGCGCCCTTGCAGTCGAAACATAGCGGAGAATGAGGAAATCGCTAAATCAACACGTGTACACAATACAGGGGCGTAGCCAGAAATTTTTTTCGGGGGGGGGGGGGGGGTTCAACCATACTTTATGTATGTTCGTGCGTGCGTTTGTATGTGTGCGAGTACATATACGCAAGCAAAACTGAAAAATTTCGGGGGGGGTTTGAACCCCCCAACCCCCCCCCCTGGCTACGCCCCTGACACAATAGGCAAGACCGCACAAACGATGTCTTAAAATTGCACTTTGTTGTAGCACGTTATGCAAGCCCAAACGTATTTCATACAGCTGAGTTTTCCGCCCACAGGTGAGGCGCTTGCTACGGCCCGTCGCTCTTGTTATTTCGTGTTCTTTTTTTGTTTTTTCAAAAAAACACTAATGGCTATACCAGTCGTATGATGCTGCTACTGTATCGCCGCTGGCCTACTGCGTGCACATTCCCACTGTCCAAGCGCATACAACATCCAGCTGGCTACGGATGCGCATTGCAAGCTTTCTGCACTTCACGTGGCGCTACGTGACCCTCGGCATCGCCCCACTTTTTACCAAGCGACGATATGCCATGTGATGACGTCATAAATTTCTGCAATCTGTGACATCATTATTACGTAACACTGTGACGTCACAGCACGACATCATTAGTGACGTATGTCATCAATGATATCGTGTTTACTGTGACATCATTAATGACGAGACACTTAAGGCCTTCTATTTAACAAAGTTTTCTGCACGGCACAGCCATTTGGCCACCATACAGGCATGGAGCCTGTTGGAATGGACTTGACGCAGACAGGATGGCGAGAGGACGTCAACACGTGCAAGAAAGAAGACCATGTCAACTGCGCGGCTCATATTATTCCGAGGGACCACGAAAGTGCGTTGATTGTCTTGTGTATGTCATGGTCGGTAAGGACGATATTGCACGTGCGCTTCTCTTTATGCAACTAGTCCCTTGCAAGCGTAGCCGCTGCCTTGCACAAATCGCGCCATGTCTGGGAACCTTCAAGCTTATTTTAGAATCTTCGTACAGGCTTGAGCGCGCAAACGCGAACAGCTGAGATTATTCTGGAACTAACGCGGCTACCAGCGATGAGGCTTGAATTTTCGATACCGCATGTATAAATGCCGACGCGCCTTACTGCAGATCAGACTGTCGACGGCCGACGCTCTGTCCTCCGCTATCAGTGTAAGCGTGTATCGCTTGTGGTTTTACTTCTCGTTTACCGGACATATGTTCGCCCAAATGAAAAGTTTAGTCTTGAACAAGCCGACTGACTGCTGCCTTCGTCCACGTCACGACCCCGTGACCATATGCTCAATATATGCGCAGATAACAAGGCACACTGGACCTTCTTTAGCTGCGCCATCCTTGCAGACTGCAACTGCGACCTCCATATGGAAAGCTTCTCTGGAGTCAAGCATTTCTTATGTGGCGAATAGGAGTCGTCTTTATAAGGTATGAGGAGGCACAATGCATAACAAGCTTTATTACAAAGAGTAATATGAGAATCTGACCTTGGGCTGTCCTCACCAAAGGATATTTAAGACTATGGAATGACTGGTGGGTCCGTGGATGCGCAGAAAGGACCAAATCAGTCTGCGACTGATTGAGTGAAAATCTTTATTTAATAAATAGGACTGATAAGGAAGCGGCAAGGGAGGCCCCCTAGTCCAGGGTTCCAGTGGCAGTTGCTGTACGCTCAGCCTGATCCAGACCCTTCTGGGTCTACAAGTCACCTCGAGCGAGGACGGCCTCTCAAGGCTGACCGAGCAAGGCCAGTTCCATGCAGAGGCGAGGTTACGTTCGGTGGCCTATGCATACATTCCCACATAATGAGGGCAAGAGACGGCCGCCCCTCGCACCAAATGATAAACAAAGCTCCGTACATTCCGTATTCCCGGGAAAGAGATCACTGTATACACCGTCGAACGCGGAGACCTCGCCTCACGTGGACCAGCGGTGAGCTTTTCAATGGCTACCGCTCCCATGGATGGCAGTCGCAACAAGTCGGCACCCTAGGCGGCTTTGCGGCGCACTAGAGCATGTGCCGCTATATACACGTCAACAATACTTCTTCGGCGAAGAGTGGAGGAGGTGCGCCCGGGTAAAGGTTACGAGGCGCGTAATATTTCTTCCTTCCCAACGCATTTTCTTCTTCGCTTGTTTTGCCGTCTGTTATTCCCCTCCCAACGAGCTGTGCACCGAAGATGGCCATTGTTCGTGCCAACAGCAGCTGCGTCTGATCATTCGCGCTTCTTCGCGACCAGCAGACGCGTTTTGCAACAACTGCGCTCGGCTTCGCTGTTTGCGCAGCGGGGCCGCGTATGAGGCATAAATCTATATCAAACGCTGGCTCCGTTCGCGGAAAATAAATAAATAAATAAAGAGGTCGTAAACAAGGACCCCGAGCGCCGAGAGGAAGAAAAATATCGAAATGCAAATCTTTTCCATTGGTTAGTCATCAGAATGGCTGGCTCGAATATCATGCTACACCATAACAGCTGTTGCGCTCTTTTTCTTTTTTTTTTCAAGCACTCCGCAGCTTTATTTAGCTTTTGTTTACACCTGAAACTTGTGCGCGGCGTCTGCGCTCGATACCGGTTCGTTTACGGTTAGAAATCTTGCGCACTGCTGAAAACCCTGCTTGTTATTGTGCTATAAGCGCATAGTGAGAGTGAAGAAGAAAGACTAATTGCCTGAGTCAGTCAGAAAAAAAAATACGTAGAGTATTTATGCTATGGAAGGTACGTGGAAAAGCGAAAACGCTCGCACGGGCGCGTAGTTGAAACCGCTGCCCTAATTTCCTGCCGATTGCGTAGGTACTTCAGAAAACGCATATCTGTACATTTACCGCAACGTCGCAGCATTTACACTGCTTCCGTGATTCCTTAAGTGAGTATTTCGTACCACGTCGCACCAAAAGGCTTCCGGATTTCTCTTTGTTCAAAAACAAGCAAAAAATCTGGAGGGAGCCCTAATTCATGGCTAAGGTGTCTGGTAGTGGCACTCGCACGTCGCACTGCCGAAGCTGATCTCAGAGGCCAGGCAGAAAAAAGCGCGTGGTGGAGATCTGCTCCGCCAGGCCAGTGTTGTATGCGTTACCGAAAAAAAGTAACTAAATACGTTACTCGTTACGCTAAAGAAAAAGGAACGCGTTACCGACCTGCGTTACCCATAAAAAAATTAACGCGTTACCGTTACCGTTACCGAAAAAAAGTAACGGACGTTACTTCTGTCGTTACACCATAGTCAGAAATATTAATCAGTGCGTCATCGCCTCAATAACCTAAAATAGCAACTTTATAAAAGTCCTATTCACATGTAACATTAAAGCTGTCGCCCAAGCAAAATTTTACCCGCAATACTGATTAAACGAGAACAATTTGCACAAATCTGCCGATTCTTCGCAGTATACTATAATGGCCTAAAGTTACCTGTCACATGTGGTGGCTTCTAACCCTGTGGCACACGGGGAAGCTATTTTTCGGAATGGTTCATTAGACACAAAGGGATCGACTTCATCATCAATGGTCTCCGCAATGAAAACTCCACTGAACAAGGCTGCAGTAATTATGACGGCTTGCTTCTACTGCGAAAAAAAATGCGCAGGTTTTGTAGCATAGGAATGCTTAAATGGAATAAATCTGGGGCAAAATATTTCCGCACATAAACAAGATTTTTGTTCCCATATGACCTGTATAATTGCCTCAAATATTGCGACTGCGTATGTGAAAGTGTTCAATGTCAGCCTCGCTGGCTCAGGATTTCAATAACCAGAAACGTAAGCGCAGTTGCAAGTAGCAAGAAGCAAAGCTAATTTTGAATACGAAGTTTGTAAGCAGTGCTAGAGTATTGCAGGAACAGTTTCCTATTGTATTGAAAAACTGCTGAATATAAGCAACTGTTGCGTTTCAAAGCTTTAGTCGGACAGCTTGACTCGTATATTAGCGAATACGTCCGCACCTACGCTAAATAGGAGCTCGACGGGTGCACTATGTGGTACTCCTGTATTCACTTTAAGGAAGAGCTGGTGAGCGCGCGAAAAGTTTTCCTTGAGCCCGCTCATAACGATGCCATGCGGCATCAAAGGTACGGAGACAGTCGCTCATCTTTAGTTGGCGATTACGTTCAGAAGGCATTTCCGAAGAAGCCATCCTCCTTTGTGCTGGAGCTCGCACTGAGTCTTGATGTCCACAAGCCGAGCAGATCTCGACAGTTCGGTTTTGACGGTTACGAGGACCGCATTATACGCTTTGCTTCATTGATAATCAACGACAGCTTGAACCTCGATACCAAGGTAGCCGAAACTGTAGCAGATCTATTTAATAAATTTCGGGAATTTGCTCCCCACTGCAATTTACCCTGCGCAAGAAAAGGACCACGCGCGGGGTCGATTTGCCAACGCTTGGCGGGCCGACAGCAGTCCGCAGCAGCAACAAAATCACGTCGGGGCGAGCTCCGAGAAAGGCGCTCCTACAACACGAATGAATTTTGTGTAAGACTGCGAGGATAATTGGAATGAAAAGTAACGAGTAACGTCACACCTCACGTTACCAAAAAATGGTAACGAAAGTACGTTACCCGTTACGGTTCCGAAATAGTAACGAGTACGTTACTAAGTTACTGAAAAAAGTAACGCGTTACCGGTAACGCCGTTACCTGTAACGCGTTACCGCCAACACTGCGCCAGACGTAGCAACGATCCCAGCTGCTTACGATCTTTCAATGAACTCAATCAACGAATTTTAATTTCTTATCCTCGCACTTAATAAGCGCTTATCTTAACTAAACTCACGCTCCGATATCATATGTATCCAACATATCTGCTAACTTGAACGAGATTAGAACGATAGCTCTCTATTCTTAAAGACTTTTTCTCAATATTCAGAAAGCCGGAAACGACAGTGTCACACAATGCTCGTGCCACTGAAAACCTCTCGATATCACGTAGTCCTCCTGGTTAAGCGAGAAACAAGTCTGCGCAGAGCGCAGGTGCGGCGCCAGTAGGGGGTATGGGGGGGCTGGAGCCCCCCCAAAATTCCCGCCTGCCCCCCCCCCCCCCCCCCCCCCAATATGTTCCCAGCCTCCCTGCCCCCCTGAAGGAACTCACTTGTCGTGAATGCTCCCCCCTCCCCCCCAGTAAAATAATCCTGGCGCCACCCCTGAGTCTGCGTCAGAACTATATTCGTAAAACTACACTTAATCATTGCCATTAGAATCATAATCAACCTATATTTAGGTACAATGCAGCACAAACGGCCTCTCCCAAAGATTTCCACTTAGCTCGTGCTGCGCGATGCGGCTCCATAGTACGCCTGCATGTTTCCTAATTCGATGGCATCACCCTAACTAACCGTATGCAGTCCTCTGGGATTGTATGTCTTGTGCTTTCACCGCGATGTCCACGCGGAAGTTGCAGAGCGTACGAAGGTCACTTCGCTCGCTGCAGCGGCCGCGTTTGCGAAAGGATCGCTCTGTTCAAACAGAAATAAGTAACAACTGTGACAGTTGTTAGTTCGCGCTCGTCCTTTGTATACCTGTGCGTTCGTTTCACGCGTCCTTCTTTATGTTTGAGCAGCGCGCTTTAAGTGTCGAGCTGTGACGCTTGATAGTTCGCGCTCGTTCTGTGTGTGTTGTTTTCTAGCGTCCTTAGCACTTGAGCGACGCGCTAGAAATTTAGAGCTTCTTCCCGTTCTTCTCGTTACATTCCAATTTGTTGCTATCGTATTCATTGCTTGGCCGTTGCGGCGAAACTGACTTTTTTTTCTTAATGTTACGTAAATAAATTTTCCTTGCCAATCACACTGCTTAGTCTTAAGCTTCCCTAGAACAACTATATCCGAAAAATTTATAGCAGTTCTAGTATTGTCCTAATGTCTACCCTTCCAACGCGTCGTTCTACGGAAGAAGTTCGATTCCGGCCGCGGCGTTCGCATTTTCGATGGAGGCGAAAATGCTAGAGGCCCGTGCACTTTTATTAAGGTGCCCATTAAGGGACCTCAGGTGGTCTAAATTTCCGGACATCTACGCTACGGTGTGTCTCATAATGATATCGTGCTTTTGACAGGCAAGATCCCAGATCATTATCATTTTCTATGGAACAAATATTCTCGAGTCACATCACACTTCTCGCATTTCATGTTTGTATCGTAAAATGCAGCTACTGCTGATTGTAGTCTCGCGAAAGATTGCAGGATCGTGAAGCACTATTGCTTAGGGCTTTTAAAGGAGTACTGACACAAACATTTTCAGTTTTTTTTTTTTTTTGCGTCAAATGAAACGCAAAGACCTCAAGAGCCTAGAAAAGGTACTGCTAAGCGCGAGCGCACCCTGAAAAAGTAATTGCAGTATGTTTGTAAAAGCTAGTTTCGGTTCCAACTGTACCCTGACGTCACAGCACGGTATGAGCTTCTCGTCACGTGCTCGCACAATATATAGTGGCGTTTGCACGGCAGCTCCGCACCGTCCGCGGCTCCGTTGGTGACTCACAAGCAGCCATTTTGAATGTTTTGGTGACGCACAAGTGGATACATCTTGGAATTTTTGGCATCTGACGTCATCACAACTAGCCGGACTGCCGCGTGCAGTGACCAGAATTAGTACTGTAGCCTGACGCCAACCTAGTGCCGATGTCGGTGGGTGAGCCATATTAAAAATTGACTTTAATATCAAAATAAAATATCTTATCAGCATTTGCTGAGCTTCACACTTGCTCAGAGCCGTCTCTGCATACAGGAGATTTGTATGGCAGAGTAAACTCGCCTTCGAAAAAACGTGTCAGTACCCCTTTAAGATGAAGTAGCGATAAACAAAAGGGCTCCTGCTGGCGCATCATGCATATCATAAACAATGTGTTATAGAAAGAACCACTGCTCCTTTGCGCAAGACTACATATACTCGAAAGCAATTTCACGACATCACATTTTCTACTTCAGCTGGAGAGCGTTCGCAACCGTGTTACATCTAATGTGTCAAGACTTGTGCAATAGCGTCCGTACTTCTACTGACGCGCTAGCTTGCACTTATCGACACTGTTTCGAAGTGGAGATTTGAAAATATAAACATTAATATCAAATGCACTTCCGCACAAAATTTATGAACTTATTTTTCAAAAGTAGAGCTGAACGAAAAGTAAACGTAGACTACACCCCTTAAAACTATATTATATATTATGAGAAGGCACTTATATAGTAATATCTCTAAACGAGTATACAAAGACATAACGCTTGGAACGACGCAAAATCAGGGAATCCCCAGGCAAAAGTTCTCAATGATTAGCATGGCTTTTAAACATGTGCTGTTGGAACACTAAGACATAGGTAATCGGCGTCGTTTTCCAAATTTAGTGCACATTTTAGTATTACAAAACGTTCAACTATGTCCAAACTGCATTCTGTCTGAGTATGTTAATGAGCCATATTAATGTCCTGTCTATATCACATAATCGCGCAATTGGATGCAGAAAGTTCTACGAAAGTCACCTTTTTTTTATAGAGTCTAAATGTATTCTATATAGTATATAGTGACTGCAGCTTTATTTGCGAATACTCTTACTTGATTTTCCGAAAAGAAAAGGATCTTTATATTTTAATTTCTTGCAGGAGTAACACTTCTAAAGACCTATATTATTATGTGCACCTGTATTGTTCCACGATGGAGAAATACATGATTGCAACGAAACGGCTCGATGACTACTGGGCGACATCCCGTTTCAAAGGAGTGTTATGATCGGCTTTCACGGCTTGGCGCCGCTGGGCCGTGGGAATGATTTGGCGGCACCTTCTCTGCGTTCTTCATCGTCAACGTTCCCCGAAGAGCACCTGATGCGGCGACAACACAGCAGTCGTGTCCTGAACCCTTCAAGGCTGTCAGTGCACCTCGTCAAGCGCCTTGGACACACTCGGCCAAGTTTGACGGTTTTACGGCCTGGAAGTGAACTATTTGCTGTCAAGGGTGCTCGGAAGAAGCGGTCACTTGTGCACTGCTTTGTCGAACGTTCTGCGAGATGCACCGGACAATTAGCCGAGCGTCTGAAATCCCTCATCGGGAACCTTTCCCACACTCCGCGGTGCTTTTGTGGGTTTGTGACCCGGCCGGGAGCTGGCCATCGGCTGCGCCGGCACGCTATCAAGGAAAGGAACGACTGCCCCTGACTGCACATCCAGTTTTCACGAATTTACGCTGCCGCGACCCCTTCACTGTGTGTGTGGTACCCTATTGTGTCTTGTGTGCGCCGCTCGTCGAGCCGGGCGCTCCGCTTTCCTCTTTCCTGAGGTGGGAAGGGGATGGTGGTTGACCTTTCCCCTTTGGGGTCGGAGATTAAGACAACGTGTTGATTGTACTGTCCTGGACTCAATAGTTTTCTCTAACAAGGAATCTGGGGAAGACCAAGGCTTTACAACGCGAGCGTCGAGACGCTCCAAAAACACGCTACCAAATAGTCATGTAAATAAACGTTCTTGTTATCAGCTCCGGCTCCTGATCTCTACTTCTCTGAGAGCGATTCGTTGGGCAAGTTGGTGATCCATAATGTCACTAACAGCGCAAAAAAGGACAAGCGCAAACAGCGCTTGTCTGTGATTCTTCCTGGTCCTTCGTCCTTTTTTGCGCTGTTAGTAACATTCTCTCTGCAGGCCTGGCTGGTTCCCGGTCGTATGGGAACCTCCGACTACATCAGAAGGTGCGAATAAAGATCATTATCATCATCAATGTAGCCAACATGACGCCAATGCCGTGAGAGAGAGAGGGGGAGATAAGAATGAGGGAAATGCAGGGAGGTGAACTAGGTTAGCATAGGCTTCTGCCCATGGATGAACGGTGATACAGGAAGGAGGTGGGAGGGGGTTACTGCCTTGCTACCTTGCAAGCATATCTATTAAAACAGTTGGTAGAAAAAAAAGGGAAAGGATCGCGGTAAGTAAGCCTTCGCCACGTGGTCGGACAGCGGTAGTGTCTAGTTGCCCAGCAAGCGTTGAGAGAGCATAAAGGGAGAGGAGAATGCCGATCGGGGTGGCTCAGGCGGGCGCCGATGGGCCGGAAGGATTGCGGATTAAAGGGACACTAAAGAGAAAAAACGAATTGGTTTACATCAATAAATTATATTCTGAGAACTCTAATGTCGTTGATTTCGCCATCATAGGTTTATTAATACAGGAGGACATCAAGTTCAAAGATTCATTTTTAAATTTCGCGCTGAAATCTCCCCGCGTGACGCCACCGATTTCAAAGTGTATTTATCGTATTTTGGTGCCACTGGCTCAACAAAATTACCCCAAACTTGGCATGGTACATCTATGGTCCCCTCAGAGGAGAATGCACTTCATTTTCACCGATTGAGAACTATGTAGTCCCTAGTAGGCGCCGTCAAAACATGTGACGTCACGGTGAATGCTGCGGAGACTTTTAGGTGGCGTCGCCACACACATTTTGTTCTTGCGCATTTTCTCGCTCACTGAGCGTCTTCTCGCAGCAAGCGTGGTGTTTTTGGCATCGTGAAAGACTTCTTTACTAATACGAGAAAAATCGTTTTGCTCTTTAGTGTCCCTTCAACTTACCGACGCGCGCTGGTGGCCTGACGTCATGTTCTCTGCCTCTCTCTCCTTTTCCGTACACCTCCACGCTTCCAAAGCTATAGACAAAGCAACGTATACATTTCACTGCCAGACTCACACGTCCAGCTTTGACGCTTACTATAACTAGGTGTCCAATTTTAACCGCGCAACCATATGGCGTGCCGCAATTCGAGTAACGTCGTGTCGTTGTTCGCACGTCAGCTCATTCATCCGTGGCGATAAGTCGAGATCGTTCTCACAGTGGCGTAGGTGCATCATTTCAACCAGTAACGCTCACGCCGTCAGTCGGGTGGAGGAGGAAAGACATACAGAAAAGAGCAGTACTGCACCTGTGAACCCGATCTTCTTGTAAAGCGAAACTTCCGCCACAGGTGCATAGCTGCAGGCTGGCACACGGTATAAAGTGGCGCTGTTGTTTGGTCGTGGGAGCGCTAACCGAACGGAGCCTCCACGGGCTGCCGGGAGCTTGTTTATCGCGCCCGGTATTTCGCAAGAGGAGCAGGTGAAACTTTACACTATAAAAGAGCCAGCACGGAACTGTACGCGACCTATTGTGGTGCGCGAGATGCGACGCAAAAAGCACCCGCCGCGCCACCGCGCGCCTCGCTATTCGCTGTCGTTGCGCGTCGTCACGCGGCCACACCTGCCGAGCCTGTTGACTCCGTCATCTAATGTGACTCGTTCTCACCCTCTTCCTCGTCGTTCATCTATATCATCTTCCGCCTCTTCTTCTGGTAATTTATCTGTGTTTTCTGACCAACCACGTTGGCTTAGTGGCTGTCGCAAGCTGCTCAAGCCGAGGAGGTTGTGAGCTTAGCATCAACCACTCACGGTTCAAGACGAACATGTTACCTCTCGCCGCGGGCCGGAGAACACCGCATGTCCTGTGAATATCCTGTGCACTCCTTTTTTCGTCCTTCGTTCACCTACGCGTTGTTTAATCAAAAATTAGAGCACACGGTGGTTCGATTTGATGACACAATCGGAGTACTAAAGTTTTACGGTACTAACAGATGCTGACTGTGTCGCGCTCTCGGAGTTGATTGCGAAGGCCACGCAGGGGGATGAGCAGCTAGGAGTACACTGAAACTATGGAAGTCAACGATTAAATGTTATCGTGAAGGCTACCCATGTCGACTAAAACTAGCGCATGTAACGACGCTTAATGGAACATTAAGGTTACCTAATTTTTTTTTCTACGCTCAAACTTCGCACCCTTGAGGCGATTCTTTCGACATGCTTAGCTTGAAGGTCTGGACCCCCTCCAGAATTGAGCTGTGTATTCTTAGTTCACGCTAGAGCTTTGCAAGACTGAATCGAACGTACCCACACTGGGTGGGATACACACAAACGCGCGCGCGCGCGCGCACACACACACACACGCACATTTATGGAGCTTTGGTTCTCGGTAAAGTGGTATTACTATGAGGCACGCCTTTGTTGGGGACTCTACATGGATTAATTTTAACTTAGGATTAACCTAAGTGCTAAACATCCAACCAAGGCATACCGCCGTGGGGACTCGTAACGCTAGACACTGCATATCCACGATTCGTCGAACGAGAGATATTGCATGAAGCGCGCTTGTAGTGAAGTTGTGCGATACGCATGCTTATGTGGGAACAAGGAACTGCAAAATTAATCACAATAGATAAATAATGACCTAGATTAGAATAAAAATCACAAAAAACGAACGGTGTGATTGCGAGTTTACCCGAGTAGCCTGACAAGTGAATGAACCCAGGAGCCTTTCCAAGAAACAAAATCTTGCCCATAAGTATTTTGGCGTGCACACTAACTTCGGCTCGGTTTCTTTTATATTTTGTCATTACTTTGAGACAGTCATATACAGGGATTCGATTAATATCACATGTGCCACTGAAAATGTGCGTGTCTGAGTTGTTGCTTTATTCTGCAAAAAAAGAAAAAAATGTACATAGGTTTTAATGTGTAGTCTATGTAGCCTATGTAGTCGTCAATTCTGTAAAGAAACATACGTATTTAATATATGCTGTTTGCAGCGCTTCTGACAAAAAAAAAAAAGACAAGTCTGCTGTCAGCATAATGTGCCTGAAAATAAATGTTCGGGTTTACACTACTTTTTTTAATCCGTTGCCCTTAGCCTACGATGCAGGGCCAATTGCTAACACGAGCTGCCACCTCATTGGGCTAAGTTATTCAGTGTAAAGCTAAAGGTTATTCGTGAGCATGATCAAGCCATTTTCCTGAACACAGTACAACAAATCTACTTCTGCGCGGACTGCTCTTACTGTGGTCACACGGCACTTTAACGCGTGACCGTGTCTAATTTAGCACTACCAAGACGTCGCTGCGGGGACACTCGCTAAATTCAAACAACCGTAACGACTGAGCATTGCGTATGCGCATAGCAGTTATCAACTCACCATTTCTCTCGCGACGAACGTGGGAGTAACGGGTTGGAACTTTGGAACACAGCCGGTCCGCACGTCAACACCAGTTTGACAACACTAGGCCAGGAACTCAAAACTAAGCCGTCGGTTTACCGCCGTCCTTGACAAGATCCTGCACCGGCCTGAGTTGGTCTCCTCTCACTGTTTACGGCTCCACTGCGCAGATCCTCGTCTTCGCGCCACCGATGCTTCCTTCAGAAGGCGTGGAAACCGTCACGTGTTCAAAACAAACCAATACGCAAGCGCGTCAGCCTACGCGAGGCTGCGCTCTCGTATGTCGGTTTCATTCGCCCTTGCGAGCACGCGGGGTTTAGGGTGGACGCCTCGGTGTTACGTTACTTCCAGGAATCCTGGCCGTGATGGTGGGAAACCGTGAGGGCCGCACACGACCAGCACGCCCGCTTGGCCTGCGTAAAAGACTCTTCCGAGCGCATCACACACGTACGAGGTCAGCAGCGGGGGCTAGGCGAGCGGTACATAGGCATCTTCGCGGCTGGACGGCTGCCGAAAGTAGAAGTCCTGAGCGTACAGCGCTTCCAGTTTACAAGGCCACTACGGAAGAAGAGTAGAGTAGTAAGAAAAAGAGGGAAAGCGAAATAGGGTAGTAATATATCTTTCGGTCCTCTATTTCTAGGTTTACTTTCACTCACTGTCTTCTTGGGTTTCCGCAGCTCCCAGCGTGGTCGAAGGCAGCCGCTCTGTTTATCGCTCGCATTGTGCCGAGTGCAGATGGTCGTCGTTTGTTTAAATTTATTTGACTCTCTAGCCACTTTTGTTCGCGAGAAAAAAAAAAAAAGATAGCGGGTGTACAGGGATGCCTGTTCCGTTACAAGCACGGCTTTCCTAAAAGAACACGCCGCGAGCGCGATACATCTGCGAGGAGCGACGCTTGAAGCACCATCGCCACTTGTGACGGAAGAGAAAGAAAGAAAAGGAAAAAAAGAAGGACTTTTTTTTTCCCCTAACTTCGCCTTTCGAAACCTACGTGGGCGTCTGGCGACGCCCTGCCCGCCTCGTGTGTATGGAAGGGCCCACAACCGCAATGTCAAGGCGACCCACCGCCCGGCCTCCTAAATAGCCGCGCGGCGTGTTGAAAAACACTGTGCACGCCGACAACCACGCTGCTAGGGGGGCGTCTGTCACTTTTGTGCTCAGACCCGCGGAACGCCAGGCACGAGCCACGCATGCCAGCTCCATGCCGGAAGAGATGCCTGCCGGTACGGTGCAGAGGCGGGACAAAAAAAGAAGGGGGGGGGGGGCAATGAAGAACTTCGTTTTTTTGAAAGCCCTGTGAGCATGTGTGTAAATAAAGGAAGAAAAGCGACGTGAAGCTAAAAGGAGATACAAAATGACGCAGAGGCAGTGGATGAGGTGCTGCTCAGTGTCATGGTCGTAGCAAAACGATTGGCAAAGCTATCGCGTATGAGAGGGCGCTGGCCTTTACTTTCAGAAGGACGTTCCGGCTGGGTCGGACCGCTCGCATTGCGACGGACGGGAAAATGTTCACTTTCATGCTTGTGTTTTCTGCTGCGAACAACATACCAGGTTCCTTCTCTCCCAGTAGCCGGAGAAACTGCCGCTGTGCGATTAATAAGAAACCGCCGCAAAGATGGCGAATAATAAGGCATAGAACCACGTGTCGTGCTCTGTTTATTTTCCGTTGTATTTACTTTTGCTAGAGGCCCACGTGTACTGTGCGATTTCAGTGCACTTTAAAGGACACCAGGTGGTCGAAATTGTCCGGTGACCTCCAATGCGTCGTTTCTCCGTGCTCCCAATTAGGGTTGCAGAAGTTGCGCCTTTTCCTTTCCTCAACCTCTCCTCTCTCTCCTCTCTCTCATAGCCTGAGTCGCTCTGCGACGTTAAGCCCCATAAACTGTCTCCGTTCTATTTTCTTTTATGCACTGATCAATGTTTTTCTCTCCGTATGTTTAAGCCTATCAGTGATAGCCGATATTTTTCTGGTTCGCTGAAAATTTCAACATTCTTGCGGATACTTACTTCTCAGGGGACGCCGATGTCATTCGGTGGTTCTCCGATAAATTTTAGTGCATGGATCCCCTCCGCCCTCCCAGAAGACTAGTCACAGAAGGAACACCGTGAACAGCACCTTAAGCCACTTATTTACATGAATGGTTTTGACAACCATTATTAGGGTGCTTGCTTATTAGTGCTACAGAAAATTTACCAGCCACAGTCTACAGTCATACAATGGTTATACAGTAGTCATATGCATCGACTTACACGTGAAACCGCTCTAGCTTAAGGAGAAATAACAGACAATTAAGCCAAGGAATGTATAGGGGATGTTATTTGTAGTGATTGTGATATAAATGAGAAGAAACTAAAGTGGACGAAAACATAAGTTGCCGCCAGCAGGAACCGAACCTACAACCTTCGAATAACTCGTCCTATGCTCTATATAACAATTGAGCTACGGCTGCGGTCATACCTCCGTCCACATTATTGGGCATATACGTGCATTTCAACGTGGGAGTGTTAATCAGCGCCGCTCGTAGCCTTGACGGCGAGTGTGGAACCCCCTTTTTTCTGCCTGCTGGCGTCACGTAGCACGTGATCTTTTAGATGCGAAGTATCTTATCGCGGAGTTCAATCCGGTGGTGGTGGTGGTGGTGTGCGGCGTGACCACCCTTACTGCGCATGCGCGTACCCTCTCCACTTCCCTCTCCAATTCCCCTCCCCATTTCCCCCTCTCCACTTCCCCTCCCCCTCTCTCTCTCCTCTACTACGCTGCCCCCCTCGCACGCCTGCCGACCGCGTTCCCCGCTCGCCCTGTGAGAATTAACGGCCATGCTAGAGTGAAGACAAGACGCGCGTAGCGTTCCTCTTCGTGTTCCACGACGCGAGGTCGGTGGCATGCCCAAAGAACGCCAACGGAACGCGATCGTGCAAGTGCTCCGGCTTCGCATCGCCTCATGGTCCCCTTTAGCGGGAAAGGGTGTAACTTTTACTAGCGGGCAGCTGACCAATAATATCTCGCATACTACCTGAAGGCATTAAGTCTGCCTGAACGAGACCCTTGCCACGGCCGCTACATAAAAAAAACAGGTGCGGCCTGCTGTGTCGCGTCGCCGTCAATGGGCAAGCGCGTCCCGGTCGAGTTCACAGTTGCGGCCGCAGTTTTTGGTGAGGACGCCACTAGCGCGGTCCGCAAAGCAGAGGCCAGTTCGTGCTACCATGGTGCTACCATTATGGAGCGGCCGTGGTGCTACAACGTGGTCGGCTCGGAATTTATGCGTTGTTCGTGTGCTTTTTTGTGTGATCGTGTGTGTGAGTAGCTTTCCTCATGTTTCTTACGCCTGAGTGCGTTTATTTGGTGTGCGCGTCTGTGGCGGACGGTTTTTTTCAGCGGTGAGATGCCGCGAAGCTGTTGTGTGCCGCTGTGCAATTCAAACGCGAGAAGAGACGCTACTATGAAGTACCACGAATTCCCTAGCGATCTGCAGCGTCGCGAAGCGTGGCTGAAGAATATTTCTCGCCAAGGGCCACCAGAAAAAGCAAGTAAGTGGGAGCCAAGCGACAGGTCACTGGTATGTTCATTAAATTTCACTGAGGATGACTATAAAAAGAACACGAAGATTAGGATTTAGCTTCCGACTGCGTTCCCGACTGTGTTTCCCGGTTATCCGCACTACATGCAAAAAAAGAACGCGCAGCCCAGAAAACGACGGCGAATGAATGCAGCTGATGACGCAATAGTTGGGGCAGGTGACTGTGAAAGCTCAGGAGAAAGCCCTAAGATCAAAAGTTCCTCGCACCCTGTGATAGACGAGATCGAAGCGTTCGTTCCACAGTCGGCCTCAGAACCGAGCACAGAACGTAGCTTTCCTGTAGATCAGGCCTGCCAAACCACATTAGATCTTGCGCAAGAAAAAAAAAACGGAAGACAAAAGGAAGAAGCGTACACAGAACAAGCGCTTATCAGTTCTGTGTATCTTATTTTGCCGCCGTTTCTTTACGTGCTACTGATTTCATGTCATGCACCTTTACTAACCTGCCGCGCTTGTTATAGAGAGACAGAGGAAAAGTCAAATTTCGGAAGAAAAGGCGGCCACCCTCCTGAGTGCCTGCATCACGCACTACTTCGTCTTGAAGAAACGCGTAAATATACTCAGCATAATTCGTAATAACGAGAACTTCTTTTAATTTCAGGTGAGTAAAGCGGGCAACCTTCATGAAGAGTACTGAGGCCCACTCTACAAATATTGGTAGTCCTAGGGCAAACTGTTCACGTATGTGGGGTAATCGGCATTTCTAATAACGACTTCAATATTCAACCTGTAATGTGCAGCTATAAAACGCGTAATCTACGGCCTGATTGGACTAAGTATCGCGCGTACAAACGCGGCTCTCCGTGAACAGCTGGACCGGTGTGGTGGCGCCAGAGCGGGCGCAAGGAGAACTAGGCCCCGGACGCCGTTTCGGCGCCACGCAGCAGGCCGCACCTGTTTTTTTATGTAGCGGCCATGCCCTTGCTATGAATGAACGAAACAAGGGGAATTTTAAAGGCTCGTTCTTTTTTGTTAGACAACTAACCGACAATCAAGCCAAGGCTCATTGCCACGAGCGGCGCTGGTGAACACTCCCAGGTTTGAATGCACACATATACCCCATAAAGTGGGCGTGAGGATGACCGTTACCACAGCTCAAGTGGTTGAGCATCAGACGCGTTATTTGAAGGTCGCAGGTTCGGTCCCTGCCGGGCGCAAGTTATTTTTTCGTCCTCTTTCATTTCTTCTCATTTATATACCAATCAATTACTACAATAACATCCGCCATATTTTCATTGGCTTGACTGTCTGTTAGTTCTCCTTAAAGGGACACCAAAGAGCAAAACGATATTTTCTCATATTAGTAAAGTACTCTTTCACGATACCAAAAACACCACGCTTGCTGCGAGAAGACGCTTAGTGAGCGAGAAAACAAGCAAAAACAAAATGTGGGCGGCGACGCCACCTTGAAGTTTCCGCACCATTCGCCGTGACGTCACATGTTTTGACGGCGCCTACTAAGGACTACGTAGCTCCTAATCGGCAAAAATGAAGTACATCGTCCTCTGAGGGGGCCACAGACTTAACATGCCAAGTTTGGGGTAATTTTGTTGAGCCAGTGGCACCAAGATACGATAAATACACTTTGAAATCGGTGGCGTCACGCGGGGAGATTTCGGCGTGCAATTTAAAGATGAAACATTGAACTTGATTTTATCCTGTATTAGTAAACCTATAATGGCGAAATTAACGACATTAGAGTTCTTAGAGCACAATTTATCGATCTAAACCGATTCATTGTTTCTCTTTAGTGTCCCTTTAATGTTGTGTCTAACAATGATAAACGAGCCTTTAAAAATCCCTTTTTTCGTTCACTCTAGCATAAGAGCAGTTGTTCTTTAATCTGCGGCCTGACAGATGTTATCATTTTGTACTGATTGACCTCCCGTGCCTTTTGCACTTACTATCTTTCAAATACTGTCAGTTCAGTAAAAACAAACAAACAAAAAAAAAACGGTTATACCTGCACTAACTATACATCTCGGCCAACTTCAGACATCTCGGACGTGCGCGCTCTTTCAGGCTGTGCAGCTCGTTAACGCACACGGCTCCCCACAGCTAGTGCGAACATAAAAGCCAAGATTACACCCGCTGTGAAATGAATGCGCCCAGTTAGCGTGAAAATGAAACCTACCCCGATGTTTGAAGAAAAATTACAAAAGAAAAAGAAAAGCATTTCTGCTTCTACACAGAAAGCCCAGGAATCAGCTGAAATGTGCGAGAGGCGATGCTCGCAGGGTTACAGAGAAGGTACACGGCAGCTTTTGTTCTTCGAGGGCAATTATGAGTGAAATTGCTAGCGTCGCCACACCGACCGGAGTTACACACGCGCGTGGTGACGGGTGAACGCGGAAGGAGGGCTTCTCCATCAATCACCGCTATATGCATTTCACAAAGACAGGGAGAGAGAGAGAGAGGGGGGGGGGGAGAGAGAGAGAGAGGGAGAGCCGGAACAAGCCTCCGTGGCGGACGCACGCATAGCGACAGAGCCTTGGCACTAAACACTTTGCGTTCTTCCGCGCCGGCAGTGAGTAGACAATTAGGAGACTTCACTGTTTTTTACTTGAAAGACTTCCAGCACGTTTGCGCATTCTTTGCGTCAAGGAACTACAGTAGGGTGTCAGGTACTGAGGTATCGGATATACGAAGAAAAGAGAAAAAAAAAAGAAAAAAAAACGTGACACCGAACTATCAGAGACCTCCGGGAGTAGCACAGGCATGCGTTCGCAAGGACATGATAAGATAAAGCGAGAGGAAAGCGGAATAAATATTTATTTCTGTATAGTTAACGATGAATATAGTTCCTTCTTTGCCCAAGGCGGGCGGCCTCGTTGTGTTCCGCGTGGAGGTTTGCCCCGGCTGCATGCGTCCCCCGCCTGACTGGTCATCACGGTCTCAGGCGGCGAGCCGGGGTTCCCGCAACTCAGACTCATAACAACGTCTGGGGTTTTGTGTGCCAAAACCACGATATGGTTATGAGGCACGCCGTAGTGGACGGCTCCGGAAATTTCGACCACCCGGCCGAGGCCCTTTAAAGGGGCCTACAACCCTTTTCCAAGTAACCATCGAATGAATTCACGAAAAAAGTTGATTGTCTCACGAATCCCTGAGACAATTTAAGAATCCGTCAAGTACGTGTGGAGTTACAGAGATTTGTCGCATGGTTTAATTGCTTTCTCTCTTCTCTCGTCCCGACGAACACGCTGGAAGCTAAGCAGGGAGGGATGGAACGGGGGAAAGAAGTGACGTGACGCGCGTGTCATTGCCTTGAGCACTTCTTTTTTCTTTGAACGCGCGGCTAACAATCAGTGAGAACGCGAGAGCGCGCGTGGGCACGGAGCGGCCTCCCGCGGCGGGCGCAGTAACTATGCAGCCAACGATGCTCAAATCAGCCAATGGCCGTGAATTTCGGTATATGGCGCGGTCATTTGAGTATATGGCATCATTTGTAGAGGGAGCGATTTTTAGCTCACTTTCAGCATTAAGTTTAAATTCCAGGCAGCGGGCTTCGCTATAATAGAGAGTTTTAGTTTAGCGCGCGCAAACCTGTACGTACGCAACGGCCTGCGCGCTGCGTACGTTAGAGTTGAGGCTGTCTCCTACATTTTTAGTTTACCGTACGCAACAACCGAAACGTGGACTGCGTCTAGGCGTCAGCGCCTTCGTTTCGGCGTATTTTTCTGCGCCATCTAGTGGCTAAGAAATAAAGTACAATATCCGATCATAGTTGACACAAGTCAAGGCACGAGACAAGGCAAGATTTTACGATGGCGCAAATTTTGTTGAGGTGATCTGTGGTGAACGGTGACGGTTGGTACGACTTCTACGAGGCGAGCAGCAGCGAGGGAGGAAAAATGCCTTCCAGCATCCTTTCGAATCAGCGCCTTTTGGCCACTATTTCATGGGAAGAGATAGACGATTTGATGCTCACAAACCGAGAGCGGTGGCTTTTGAAGGGCGACTGCAGTCTCGACGACATCGAATATCTCCTACATCTTTGCAGCGATCACTGTCCACTGCACTGGGTCCGCGAACGGATTCAAGCTACTCACGTAGGCAAGGAGCTCCAAATCGAGGGCAATTCCGAAATGGACGCGGGATTTATTCGCTGCCATGACCGCCGTGCCGCTTGTGCACGACCTCCTCTGTGCTGCTGTCGGACGCAGCCATTTTGCTTGTCTCGACCGGTCGAGATCTCGCGAGAGAAGCGCCCGTAAGGTACGCAACGGCCGTAGCGGACGCAACGTAAGCGCCGAGATCTAGCGTGCGCATTTCTTGCGCGCGCTAACGCACGCATCTCTCTTAGGTTCAGCGCATGCGCAGTCTTGCTCTCTCTCACCCGTTGCGTGCGCAAGGCCGTTGCGCGCGCTAAACTAAAACTCGTGTTCTAAGGAGCCTCGACTACCGATCGGCAGCGTTTTCTGATTATGCTGAAAGAGCGCTGCAGGGTCCCTTAACCTGCACCTAAATATAAATAGACGGGCCTCTAGCGTTTCCGCCTTAATCGATAATCCGATGGACGCGGCCGGGATCGAACCCGCGACGTTCGGGTCAGTAGCCGAGCACCGTAACCACTGTACCAACAAGCAGCCGGGTCCTAAAAATTAGTTGTACTAAAGCGTTAGGCAGTGGGGACGTTCTCAAGCTATCTCGTATGCATACGAAAACCTAGGCACGCGTATGAGTCTATGCATCGTTACAACCGACTCATGCCTAAATAGTGCCAATAAGAACTGTGCCTGTAACAGCGAGGTGGGTCGATCTCGTGCACTCTTGCTAGGGGATTACATTTTTTTGCTCCATGTATTTCAAATAATACGTACAATATACTCCGAAATGTAATTAGGCTACAACAAAAATTGTCCTCTCTCGCCTTTTCAAGAGGACCGAAGTATACTGAAAAATACTTAAAAACAGACTAAATATAACAACAATTAATTACTTTTTCACAATACCAAAAGCGAGAACACGCTAAAGAAAGAAATGCAAGTGGCGACGTCGCCACCTTGAAGTTCCCGCATAATCTCGCTGTGACGTTATAGACCTTGACTGTGTCTGCTAGGGCCTAAACATAGTTCTTAAAGGGGTGGTGCCACAAAATTTGTCGCTTGCGCGTTCTTTGCTGTAAGCGTTTCCTATAGCTCCAGGAAGCATGACGCACGCATCAAGATTCATGTATTCTCGCTAAATAATTTAATACCACCTTTGGATGTCGACAACTTTCGCTTTCGGTTTCTGGGCGCCGAGGTTGGGCAGTGACGTAGAAGTGTAGGAGGCTTGGTCACGTGACCACACAAGGTTCTGATGCACTTAGCCAGGAAGTGATCGAAACTCGGCGAGTGATGTAGCAACCGATGCCTTTCCGGTACTATAGTGAACTAGAATATATTCTAGTTCGCTACAGCCGGTACGTACGTTGCGGAGCTGGCGGAGGCCCGGAGGTCACTCACGTAACTACAGCAGATCTGGCGTGACGTCACTACAACTTTCGTTGTCCCTCCTATAGATCTACGTCAGAGTTGGCGCGCTAGCGATGGGTTTCGATCGGGAGAATGAGCATTTAGGTAAACTTTGGAAGTGAATTAAAATATATTCTAAACGTTTGCTCTGTCCGGCCCTTCGTGTGGAGTGTCCTTGCATACAGAGGAAACCCGCAACAGGCTTGTTATAGCCTCGAAATTTGATGGCACCACCCCTTTAATCTATAAAAATGAAAGTATTACATTGTTCTGGTGACACAACTATCAAGTCATGAGAGGCTTAGGCGGAAAAAATTGCCGGCTGCGTATGCCAGGCTAACCTCGCCCGCTGCAACATCACCACCGCCACCACGACCACCAACGTGTAAGGGGACCAGAAAAGTTTTAAAATATTTTGTTGAGCCAATGTGGCTAAATTAAATTAAAAAAGAACATTGAAATTCGTGACCTCACGCTGAGAGTCATGTGCAGAGGTTTTGGTGCGAAATTCAAATATGGAAGTCTAAATTTCATTTTGTCTTGCTTTATAAACATACGATGATGAAATTAGCGATAGTAGTGTTCCCAAATGATTATTTGTCAATCTAAATTGATTTGTTGTTTTAGTTTAGTGTCTCTCCAGGTGTTTGAAACATGTGTACAACTCCAGCCACAACTCTTCAAAATTTTCCTGCCCGCTGCGCGCTCATCGCGCGTACCGAAGGACTACAATAAAGTTGTTCATCCATCCATCCTCGTTCCGCATGACGGATGCAAGAAAGGATTGACTAACAGTACTCGGACCACTCGGAATGCGGAAATCGATGCTTTAGCAACTGTCATTGGAGGGAAGGGGAACGCAAGACAGAAGATAGCGTCTCCCTCTGCTTGTCATCTCGGACGACGGCCACTGTCCCCTTCCCATCTCGAATATATGTGTACGTACGTGCTGTTCTTTTCTTCTGGCTTCTTCTCAGTCCTGATTACTTCCGGTCGTTAATTGTTTGCCCCGCCATACGGGCATCGGAAACTTGTTGAGGAAAAGAATGGGTCACCGGACACGCGGCGCACGCCGCGAGCTCATTTACGGCCGCCCGCTCGTCGCTTTGAGTGCGCATCCCAACGCATCCTCTGCAGAAGCAGCTGAGCTCGAAGTCGGTGCTGCGGACATCGGTGCTCCTTTGTCCCTGCGGCAGCCTGGGCGTCCAGAGTACACCAACTTCCATTCGAATGCCTCCATGGCACCTTTAGGGGTCATCGCAAATTTAATGGTAATAACGGTGACCACAAGCACAGAGCCACGCAAAAGGAAGACTATGAATGAACGCTTAAGACGAACTGGTGAGCTTATGGCAGCGCGGATCAAAAACCAGGACGAAACTGACATATAAAGATTACGTCTTCGTATAACTTTATGTGTCTGCTTCGTGCTTGTTTGAATGAATGAATGAATGAATGAATGAATGAATGAATGAATTAATTAATTAATTAATGAATGAATGAATTTGTCTTAAACTGGCAATTTTGTATGCATTGCGAGCGCGTGTGTGACGACAGCAGCAAGGATATGAGGACAGCATATATGACGGCGTCTGCCACAGTGTTCCGTATGACTTAATATGCTTCTAAGCATAACGTTACAGTATGCCTCGTCACGACTTCAACTGATCCTGAACTTCAGCTGCCGCCGGGGAAGGCCTGGTTAATGTAGGCCAATCCCGAAGGCAATGTATTGTCACATAGCAATCATTGCTCCAGCTACATGCCATTGGGGAACGGTATAGAAAATTAAGAAGACAGGTTCTCTCGCTTTTGCATAAATAACTTAATTTTGCTGTTCGTTCACGTATGACAGAGTCGCCCATAGTTTCAAAGCACTATAGCTGGCGTTGTGACGAGAGACACAACGCCAAAAAATGAACGGATATTTAAAAATGAAAGCATAGAACAATATGCCTATGGACCAATGGGTAGATCATTTACATATCGCGCCGGAAAGCATACGCTGCTAGATTCCATCACGTGAACCCAATCATTTTTAATAGGGGTGTGCGAATAATGAAATTTCATCTCGAATCGAATTCGAATCGAATAGTGCCGAATGGTGGCCAAAAATGTTGAATATCGAATCGAATACAGAAGATTTTATTGACAATTAAAAGAAAGAACAAAGAGATGAAATCTGATGTCCTCGAGTACATAACGCTACCGTGACTCGAGTGACTGCTACCGAAACACAACTGTCATGCAGAAACACAAGCTGCAAGAAACGCCACATGTCCTGGCTGCAGGCTCTCTCGATGTGATGTTACGGTATTTCCTGCAGTTGAAAACGGTAGCAGTGCCCGGAACTTATTTACACCAAACGTGTAAATAAGATAGACGGTGGCAGCTGCATTACGCACTTGTTTGGGAGTTTTGTTTTTTTCAGCTTTAACGGGCGCGCATCAGGCCCGTAGCCAGGAATTTTTTTCGGGGGGGGGGGGGGCACTTGCTCAAAACCTCGACTTTTTGAGAAAAACACCTATTTTTATTATTTATTTTTCGTAAAAACACATACTTCACCAAAATTTCGCCCCCCCCCCCCCCCCCCCCCCGCCTACGGGCCCGGCGCGCATACATGTTGATATAAGAGCCACCATTCCAGTCAACAGCGGAACTCCTGTCCTTCTAACGGCTAACAGAGGGGAGCACGGTAGCTAGGTTTTTTTTAGGGGCGAAGAGTGTGGGCCGTTCCCTACTCTGTAGTAGTAGTATGTATGTATGTATGTGTGTAGCCAGCTCTAGTTTAATGAATTGCTCACTAGATGGCGTTTCATGTACTTCTTAGAGCTCTAGTTTAATGAATTGCTTACTAGATGGCGTTTCATCTATTTCTTAGAGTTAATGTTTAAAGATGACAGATGGCGCTTGTATAATGCGAATGGCGCATGTCATTGGATGCCTGCGATCGTAAAAGGCGCTCGCTCTTGGCGCGCTCTTTCGCTCGGGAGAGGACACTTTCTCTGCATTTCACCGATCACAAAGCGGTGATAATGAAGGGACCACGTAAACCAACAGTACAATAAAAGTTTGATGTTTAATATATACACGATGTTTCGCACTCTTTATATGATGTACTGGGCGAATTTCACGGAAGAGTTTCACGGTTTACCGATGACTCTCTCCGGAGCTTCGCCCCACTCATTATCATTCACCCCGTGGACATGCTGTGATTTTTTTTTTCCAGCGCTCGCGCAACACAGCTCATCTGACAACGGTAATGTTGTGCTTCATCATCATGGGTGATCCGGGACCAAAAATCTTCGGGTGCCAATTCCCAGCAGCGTTTTAACTGCGCACCAGAACGATGGGATTTTCTGAGCGAGTGGTGTGGTGCGGGCGTGGTGATTGCACAGCATGAACTAGTTTTCGCAAGTGAAACCAGTCACCGAGGGTTTCGTAGGCCAAAGTCGGGATGTTTTACGGCGCTTGCGGCTTACGCGACCGAACTGCATCGCAAGAACTCCGTGCCTTCGTTTCTGAAGGGAAGTTGTGAAGCGTTTGGCAGTTTTCTCATGTGTCTTTTTTTTTTACGTGCGGTGATGACATAATCTCCTTTAACATAAACATGCGCTCGCTTTTGAACCAGGATATCGGTGAAAGTTTCAACGAAAGACCTACTGTAACGACGTTTGCGTTAGTTTTAGCCACCCCACCCTAACTATGTTCCACCTTTGACTTGCGTCGCGCTTTAGATATTCGTCCTGTCGAATTATTCGAAACTTCGAATACTGGCTATTCGAAAGTCGAATTGAATTATTCGATTAGGTATTATTCGATTCGAATTCGAAACTCAAATATTGGCACACCCATAATTTTTAAGGAAAATGACCCGACGAAAACCTACCTGCTGCGAGGCGCCTGGTATGACGCAAAGAATGCTGCACAGTTGCGGTTTCGCAGATGCAATTCTTCCAATAATTATTAAGGCGAAAGCCTTAGATGCTTCATTAAATGCGAAAATTAACCATCGGCGTCCCGCGGCGCCGGGGCAACACTAAAAATCATCACCATGCGAGACGTCACCTTCTGACG